>NC_050099.1:313455-626911 GCF_902167145.1 Zea mays | reverse complement strand
GTTCAGCTTGGGGTCCCCTGGTGCACCGGACACTGTCCGGTGGCACACCGGACAGTCCGGTGCGCCAGACCAGGGTGTCTTCGGTTGTCCCTTTGCTCTTTTGTTTGAACCCTTTTTCTTGGTCTTTTTATTGGCTTATTGTGAACCTTTGGCACCTGTAGAACTTATAAACTAGAGCAAACTAGTTAGTCCAATTATTTGTGTTGGGCAATTCAACCACCAAAATCAATTAGGAAATAGGTGAAAGCCTAATTCCCTTTCAGCTACTATAAACTATAGTTTCCTAAATATGTCTCCCTGCTGTATTTTTTGAAAACACTATATTGTCTACTTCGATTGTAACAATTGTTGTTGGCTCAAACTATTCACAACACTATAATTACTTATGCTTTCTCTTTCTAACTTAATCTGTATTCTAAACTCTTTTTTGCTATATCTCTATAACAAACATGTTTTCTTTTGGTATGTTATTATCAGCCTAATTATCTTATACAATAGAAGCACAAAATAGCTTCTATATATGCCGCAATACAACAAATTTCCTTTATAACCATATGGTTCACAGAAAAGATGTTTATGGTAGTGCTTGCAGAAGCAGAAAAGGGCGACGAAACTTAATCTCTATAACTCAGGCCTCATCATATTGAACTGTGTTTTTACATCGTTATGTTTTGTGATATGTCAAGCACATTGTTTGTGCAAGTTGCCTATTGTTACATGCTCTTGGAATTATTACAAGTCTATAGATCTCATGGGGTCATCTTTAGTGGAAACATGTCATATATTACTTAGGTACAAGCTAGAAGACTTTTGAGCATTATAATTTGTGTTACAGTTTGATTATGTCCTATGAAATCCCATGTATGATGGCATGTAAGAGTGGCCACTTTTGTTCTAATGATGTTTTATATGAACTCATAACTATCAATTCTATATTCAAGTCCAATCCCTTTCTACAAAATATGATGAGAGATGCAAGAATGTTGGAGATGGGGCATCTAATCTAACAATGGATGAGGCTACTTTCCGTGATACCCAGGTATATTTGTGATTCTATTAGAATGCTAGCAACTTCATCCTCGAGTTTGGCTGTGAGCATTTCTTTTTTATGTTTGCATGAAAATATGTCAGAAATTTAGTATGCCATAGTTAAGCCGCAAAAAGTTTTATAAAGAAGTTGTTTTAAAATGCCATTTTTCCAAATAAATACATATACCATATGCATTGTGAGCACTTCTCACACCTACATCTATGTCAGCACCCCCCTGCTGGTTTTTCTACATTGTATTCGGTTCTAGAAAGATTGACAGAAAAAGGAAATTATCTACAGGCCTACAGTCTACCTTTGAACTCAGGTTTTTACTACTTAGCCCTCCAAAATCCAGTTGACCCCATGGTGGTTTATGCAGAACTCTTTTGTGTTTATTTCATTTTATGTTTTTTCTTTTTTCTTTTAGTAATTGCAGGGTGATTATATTTTTCCAGGTTCACGTCCATAGAAATGTCTACATATTCAGAGGACTGTAGCAGTGCACACTCCTTTCAAAGACTAGGTACAACGAAGATTGTTCTTACTGCCCTCAGTAACATTGGATCGAAAGCTCAAAAATGATGGACAAGGATGTTGGAGCAGCAAAAAAGGTACTGTTATTGTCTAGGAGGTAACAAGTTGGCTTCAACTATTTTTTAAACTGCCATAAAGTACATCTAATCTTATTGTTGATTGCAGGCTTAAAACTTTATAACTCATGAAATTCTTTGTTGTATTATTATTGCTCGACATAACGAGAATATGATTGCCATCCAAACTAAACTTGTATCACAATATGTGCTTTCAGTTTTTGTATAAGACTGTCGGTGTTTTGGGTCCGGCCGCACACCCGGGGTTGCCCCTCAAGGTGTTTTTAGGAGTAGGACGGTGTCGACGACTGTAGCAAAATGGTTCGTGCCAGTTGCATGAGGGACAGTGGATAATGTTTACAGGTTCGGGCCGCTTAGAGATGCGTAACACCCTACGTCCTGGTGAATTTGTTTGGTGGATGAGGCTACAAGAGAACTCTCTGAGTTGAGAATGCAGAGAGTTGAAGTGGATGGCTGAGTAATAGGGTCGATCGATCTGAAGGGGTGCCCCCTAGGCCTTATATATTCGACCGTGGGGCAATACACGTGGATATGATAACAATACATAGCTAAAGGATCGGTACTTGCTTGAGTTTATCTCCCTGTAGTTCCGCCGACCTATCCTCGCGTGGCTCCGTTGCATGGGGGCTCCGGCGCGGGAAAGTCGGATCTCTGTTGTGGTCGCTCACTCGGCGTTGTGGGCCGTCCGGGTTTGCACCAATCTGGCCTCGTGTTAACCTGCTTTGCTGATTGTTCCTCCCCAGACCCATGAAAGAATGGCCTTACGATTTATTGGGCCCTTGGGCCTTTCGTGAGGTCTTTTACTCTTTTAGTGGACCCGGGGGATATCTGTCCCCCACAAGCCCCCGATCTTTGGGTTAATTTAGAGGTAATCAGCCCAAAGATCTCAAGTCCAGCTTGCAGGTGATTTGAAGAGAACGACTTCTTTCTGTCTCCTGCTGCTTTGATCTCTCGTAAACTGAAGCTTTGTTTCATGCTTGTGCCTTAGAGGTTGGCATTTCGTTTTGTAGGACCCTGAACTTCGTTGGGTGCACCGGAGGTGCACCCAATGGGTGTAGCCCCCGAGCTTCGAGTAGATTTTAGAAAATAATCCACTCGAAGGTTTTCACCAGAAATTGTTTCCATTTTTACTCCTGCATTTTGGTTGAGGGCCAGCCATGTCTTTAATCTTGTCCCATGCCTTAGAAGTCGGCACTATCCTGGCTTGGAATGATGATCCATGGGGTGCAACGAAGGTGCACCCAATGGGTGTAGCCCCCGACCTTCAAGTGGATTTTTGTGGATAATCCATTCGAAGGTCTTCCTTTTGTGTCTTTTTGCTGAAAATCATCCTTTCTGCTTGTAAAAAATCGGCATGATGTCATCCGCATTATGTCATCAATATTATGCTTCAGAGGTCAGCATGTATTTTGTCTTTTGCAGCCGAGTTCGCAATCCATCCATATCTTGCTAGGTAGTGTAATTTATTTGCTCTGCGACTGATTGGACGTTTGATGGACGTTCTCTGTCTAGTCTTCAAGTCGCTTCTGTTGGCCATATTTTGTACTTCACTGGCTATATTTGGCTTTCCTCTGATCCTCACTGATATCTCATTTTTGTCTTGAGGTATTCACTGCATGCCCTGCACAGATGTGACCGTTTTGAAAAATATACTGATAATTCCTGGGCGTCCCCCCCAATGGGTGTGGGCAAGGGATGGCTTGGTACGCTGAGTGTTTTAGCCGGCTGCTTCTGAGTAGTAATGTGATGCGACGGCGGGTGTAATCATATCCTCCGCGCTGTTGACTGGAGTCCCAATGGGTGTTGTGTTGCGTGAAACGGTGTCAGCCGCTTGACGTGTCTTCAGACGGGTTGAAGTGCTTATTGAATGCTTTGCGACTGTTCAGTGACCACGGTTGGAGGTGAGCGGTTGCCTTCTTTTCCTATAAATAGTGCCTTTGCCTGCCTGGTTTTTTCACATCTCTCGCTGTTCTCCACTGCCTGCTTTCTTTCTTCTACCCGCATTTCCACCATGGGCAAGAAACGCAAGCGCGAGCCAACTCCTCCATCTGAGGATTTTGGTGACTCGGAGTATTCAGAGGAGGAGTTCTCCTCTGAATCCGATGGGTCCCCGGCTCCCATCCCCCTGCGTGAGTCGTCTGACGCGAGTCCCAGGGGCTCGCGGCGGAGGTCTGGACGTACATCCGGGCCGTCGAGCGCTCCGGGCTCGAGGGCTCGGATGAGTCGGAGTACTCCTCGGATGAGGAGGACTCGGACGATGGCGGCGAGGACGAGGACGGCGACGATGACGACGACGACGACGAAGGCGGTGGCGGCGGCGACGGTGACGGTGACGGCAACGGCAGGGGCGGCAGCAGCGGCGGCAAGGACGATGACGGTGGCGGCAGCAGGGGCAACAGCAGGGGCGACAGCAGCGGCGGCAGCAACAGGGCCAGTGGCTAGATGCCACTGGTCCTTTAAATGTTAGTATAGTATAGTTAGAATAATGTAGTAGTATTTAGTAGTGTAGAGTAGTATAGTGTAGTGCAGTAGTAGTAGTAGGGAAGTATCAACTCATAATGAGTTGATTTGTAAATATGATATCTTCCCTTTAATGAAGAAATGGTGTTGGCTTTTCTGTGATGATTGCTCGTTGATACTCTTAACTCAAAGTTCTTGAATCATTCCTTTTCCCGCCTTTTTCGTGAAGTTAATTCCTTTGGAATAGTAAGTGAATAACTCGGACATCATATCGATGCTTTTAGAAGTAGTTGCCGAGTGACTTGTAGATGATGTCAGAGTTTTTAAAGATAACTGCCGAGCGACTGAACGCCATGTCGGAGTTTTTTAGAGTTAACTGTCGAGCGACTTGAAGACAGCGTCGGCGTTTTAGAGGTAACGCCGAGCGACTGAACACGACGTCGGAGTTTTAGAGATAACTACCGAGTAACTTGAAGACGACGTCGGCGTTTTAGAGGCAACGCCGAGTGACTTGAGGGCGACGTCAGCATTTTAGATACAATGTTGAGCGACTATGTCGGAGCGTCGGAGTTTTAGAGTTAACTGACGAGCGACTGAACGCCATGTCGGAGTTTTTTAGAGTTAACTGCCGAGCGACTTGAAGACAGCGTCGGCGTTTTAGAGGTAACGTCGAGTGACTGAACACGACATCGGAGTTTTAGAGATAACTGCCGAGTAACTTGAAGACGACGTCGGCGTTTTAGAGGCAACGCTGAGTGACTTGAGGGCGACGTCAGCATTTTAGATATAATGCCGAGCGACTATGTCGGAGCGTCGGAGTTTTAGAGTTAACTACCGAGCGACTGAACACCATGTCGGAGTTTTTTAGAGTTAACTGCCGAGCGACTTGAAGACAGCGTCGGCGTTTTAGAGGTAACGCCGAGCAACTGAACACGACGTCGGAGTTTTAGGGATAACTGTCGAGTAACTTGAAGACGACGTCGGCGTTTTAGAGGCAACGCCGAGTGACTTGAGGGCGACGTCAGCATTTTAGATGTAATGCCGAGCGATTATGTCGGAGTTTTAGAGTCAACTGCCGAGCAATAGCGGGCTACGTAGGCCACTTTGAGGTTAATAGCCGAGTGATGATGTAGCGCACCGGTATTTTGGAAATAACTGCCGGGTGATGATGTGGCACGCTGGTGTTTTGGAAATAACCGTCAGGTGCTGACTGGGCGCTTTTTGAAACGGTATTTGGCTCGGGAATATCCCATAAGTGCTGCGCTTTTAGCCGCCTCTGCTTTCCGTGCCCTAGTTCTTGCTTTCTTGCTTCCAAATCCTCTCCGCAATTCGCTTCCTATTCTGCTCGCCGGTAGAATCGATATGGCGCCCAAGAGGAAAACCTCGAGTTCGTCTGTCGTGGTGATTCCTCCAATCGACCCCAACAGCCAGTTGTCTTTCGCAGGTAACCACATGTCCGTCATCTCTGAGTCCGAACTTTTCCATCTCGTGTCCATCGGGGTTCTTCCTCCGAGGGAACTCTGCTCTTGGCGGATTTGCCATGGGGTTACTGTCCCAACTGAGGATACCCATGAGTCCGTGATTTATGCTCCTTTCCTTCTCCGCGGTCTTGGCCTTCCCATTTCTCCCTTTTTCCGCGGCCTCCTTGATTTCTACCATCTTAACTTGACCCATCTGAATCCCAATTCTATCCTGCAAATCTCCATTTTCGTTCATTTATGCGAAGCCTTTCTTGGCGTGCTACCACATTTCGGGTTGTGGAAGTACTTGTATCACTGTCGCCCTGGGATGGCCGGGGGACAGCATCAATTGGTTGGGGGTGCTAGTTTGGAGATGCGCCGCGGGAGGAAGAGTGAGTATCTCGAAATCCCTCTCAAAGATAGTATCAAGGGGTGGCGCTTGGAGTGGTTCATAGTTGAGAATTATGGAAACTCTCTCCCCCCCCGGCCGGGAAGACAGCCGGATGTTCGCACCCCGAGCTGGACCGAGTCCCCCACAGATCAGGAGGTAGCTGAAGCAGGTGCTTTGCTTGCTGAAGTTGGATTGCTGAAAGAGAGGGGTCTGACTGCTGAAGCTGTGGTTGCTGATTTTGTTTTCAAGAATATTCAGCCGTTGAAAGACAGGGCATACCCGGCTTATCTGTATCAACTCGGGTCACTAACAGAAGAATTCCTTCTACGGACTTAGTGAGCCGACTTGAGATGATCCTTAGAGGCAAAGTGTCAAATGTTGGTGCCCCAGTGGCATTCTCAGCCTGGAACTTGCCTCCCCCCAAAGCCTTCACTCTTTTTGTGTTGAATCCTCCTGTCACTGATGGCAGTTTGGGCCTTAGAGTGTGGCCCTCTGCTGAAGAAGTTAGTGCCTTGGTTGCCTCGCTCGAGGGGATTCCTGATGATGAACGACAGGTCCATTTTGAGGTGCCCCTGAACCCTAGTGATGCGGAGATAAATGCTATGCTTGATTTGCTGGCTGAGGACTCTTCTGACGCTGCTCCTGCTGGGGCGTTGGTAGTGGCGCCCCTCCCAGAGGCTGATACAACTTTAGATGCTCAGAAGCCTGCTAGTACTCGCCCGAGGCGCCCTTGCCGAGCCAATCAACCTGATCCTTCTGCTGATGAACAGAAAAAGAAGAAGAGACGCCTCCGGCGAGTACCCAGTTTGGATCGGGACGTTGGTACCTCGGTTCCTGATGCTGAAGAAGTGCCTGTGACTGAATTTACTGACGCTGACCCCAATGGGTGTACCCAATCTGTTGTTGGTCCCAATGGGTGTGCTCCATCTGTTGCTGATCCCAATGGGTGTGCTGCCTGCGTTGCTAATGTGGACGACGAGGAGGAGGAAAATGAAGTTCCTTTAACTCGGAAAAACAGTCGGCAGTTTATCACCAGCGGTGAAAGTAGTGGAGTTCCTTCTCCTGCCTTATCTGCTCTCATGGGTCTGCAAGAACTGTCCTTGGCTAATTTTGATCAGACTCTTGAGGATATGGTTCCAAAGGATTTGTTATCGGAGCCAGCAGATGATGGTGCGATGGGGGTTTGTGCTGATGTGTTTGATGCTGGGTTGAGGTCATCCCGTGCCTCATCGACCTTAGAGCGCGATCTCGAGGGCCGGGAGACTAACTTGGATCGTCCTGGTCCCATGGAAGTAACTGAGGGCTCATCAGCCTTAGAGGTGGCTATCGCAGAGAGCTTGGACCCCAAGGATGGTGTTGACATGTGCCCAGCCCCCGAGGATGTTGTCGGGGATGACTTGGTTCGGGTGGGAAGTGTAAGCCACTGCCCAGCCCCCGAGGGTGCTGCCGGGGATGATCCGGCTCAAGCGGGCAGTGCAAACTATGACCCAGCCCCCGAGGGTGTCCGAGCGGGGTCTCCCTCTTGTACTTCCATGGACGTTCATGCGGGGTCGCCTCCACACTCCGGCTGTATGGTGGTGGCCCAAGCCTCGAACCAGGGAGTCGCTTTAGAGGGTAGCATCCCCGCTGACCGAGTGTTGGGCTCTGTTGATGGCACCGAGTTAATTCCTGCTGGTTCGTTGCAAGCTGCTTCGGGTGGTGGCTTTACGCCTGGTTATCAATTGATCTCTCCTGATTTGGGAATCCCTTCGTTCTTTTCCAACCTCCAGGTACTGTGATGTATTTCAGCTTGGTTTTTTACATTGCGCGAACTGCTGTCATTACATTCATCTGCTCTCCTCATCAGGCTTTGGTGGATGGGATGGCTGGCCAGCTGAGGTTACAGGGTGCTTCTGTCCCAGAAGTAGCTTCGTCACTCGCATGTTGGAATCTAGCGTCACTCCAACATCGTGTCTCTGAATTGGAGGCGACCAACGCTGGTTAGTGCCTTTTTGCTTCTCTTTGTCTTCACTGTAGACTGCTTTACATTCTGATCTTTTTTGTTTGATTGCCTCCTGCTAGGAATGACTCGGCAGATTTCCACTCTTGAGGAAAAACATTCCCGAGATCAGGCTGAATTGGCCCAGCGGTGTACTGACTTTGAGGAGAAGTACTCTCAAAGTCAGATTGAACTGGGCCAGGTCTCTGCTGCTTTAGATGATGTCAATGCACTGAGTTCTTCTCTTCATGCTCAGCTCAATTCTGAAAAAGTAATTTATGAAACTGTGCTTTGCCTTGTTGTGCTCCTATTACTTGCTTGGTGTTTGAGGGAGTTGACTTTTGTTTGCAGGAAGAAAAACGTATCCTTGCTGCTTCTCGCGACAGTCTTGAAAGATTGTATCGTGATTCTAGCAACTCACTGACTATCTTGGAGAGGAGTCATCGCTTCACCATGGAAGAGTTAGACAACCAACGTTGTAAGCTGCAGGAATCCATGGATGAAGTGACCCGGCTCAAGCAGTTGATATCAGCGAAGGACGCTACTATCAGAGAACTCCGAGCTTCCAAGAAATCCATCGCCCAAGAATTAGAAACTGCTCGGCTGGCTGCCAAGGTCGCCGAAGAAACTTCTGTTACACTCAGAGCCCAGCGTGATAGAGCCATGGACAAGGCTATCCGGGCGGGGCGAATCTTGATGAGGAGACCCGGCGTGGTCGTTCCCAAAGATATAAGGGCTGATGTGAATGCTGCCCCTGATTCCTCGAGTCGTCCTTCCTCGTCGATTGCTCCTGAGAAAAATATCACGAAATAGAAAAACACTTTGCGTGCTTTGAGCGCGCGGTTAGCGTGGTCAGACATTTGTTAGAGGACATCATTTCAGTACTTGGACGATATTGTTATTTTCATATTGTTTCAGAATTCATCAGTTCATAAATTTGTAGTAGTAAAATGATGTGCGATGGTTTTGAAATTTGTTTGCGGGATATAGAAGCCATCCTTGTATGGGTAATTGTGATCTCGTCAAATCGCCTTAAGTTGCCGCTGACTTAAGTTGATTGTTTCTGCTAATAGGGCGTAGTGGTCACCCTGAATTGCGTAGGCGCGAGCATGTTGCATCGGCTTAAGTTGCTGCCGACTTAAGCCGATTGCTCCTTTAGCAGGGCATAGTGGTCACCCCGAGTAAGCGTGAGCATGTTGCACCGCCTTAAGTCGTTACCGACTTAAGCCGATTGCTCCGTTAGTAGGGCATAGTGGTCACCCCGAGTCAAGTAAGCGTGAGCATGTTGCATCGCCTTAAGTCGTTGCCAACTTAAGCCGATTGCTTCGTTAGCAGGGCATAGTGGTCACCCCGAGTCAAGTAAGCGTGAGCATGTTGCACCGCCTTAAGTCGTTGCCAACTTAAGCCGATTGCTCCGTTAGCAGGGCATAGTGGTCACCCCGAGTCAAGTAAGCGTGAGCATGTTGCACCGCCTTAAGTCGTTGCCGACTTAAGCCGATTGCTCCGTTAGCAGGGCATAGTGGTCACCCCGAGTTAAGTAAGCATGAGCATGTTGCACCACCTTAAGTCGTTGCCGACTTAAGCCGATTGCTCCGTTAGCAGGGCATAGTGGTCACCCCGAGCTAAGTAAGCATGCAAGTTAACCGCGAACAAACTGAGTATCTTTGAAGCCTTTCTTTATTGATGACATATTTCCATTTTACAGAGTACATCGTCGTCCCGATAGCTTTTGAAATACAGCTAGGGATAAAACTTCCTGAGGTGTTCTATGTTCCAGGAGTTCCCGACTTCTGTGCCATCCATCTGAGTGAGACGATATGATCCTGGTCGAGTGACTTCTGCTACCACGAAGGGTCCTTCCCATAAGGGCGATAACTTGTGTCGTCCCTCCCCCGTTAGAATTCGGCGGAGGACGAGATCTCCTACTGAGAAGGATTGTTGTTGCACGGCTTTGTCGTGATAACGTCTCAGAGTCTGCTGGTACCATGCTGATTGAATTACTGCGTTCAGCCGTTCTTCTTCAAGTACATCAATGTCCTCCAGCCTAGTGGCTTCGACTTCTGCTATGTTTTTGAAGATCAACCTTGGTGCTCCGAATTTGAGATCAGCGGGTAACACTGCCTCCGACCCATAGACCATGAAGAAAGGGGTATTTCCATGCAGAGCTCGGCTAGGTTGGGTTCTTAGGCTCCAGACGACATAGGGCAATTCTCTTATCCATTTTCTTGCGAACTTTTCATTCTTATCGAAGACCTTTTTCCTGAGTGCCTCCAGTATCATCCCGTTGGCTCGCTCAACTTGCCCGTTGGCTCTCGGGTGTGCTATAGAAGCATACTTGATCCGAATGCTTTTTTGCTCGCAGAAGTCGAAGAATTCTGAACTTGTGAAGTTGGATCCTAGATCAGTTATGATGCTGTTTGGTATCCCGAATCTGAATATTATGTCTTGTATGAATTCCATGGCCTTAGCTGAGGTCAAAGAGGCAATGGGCTTGAACTCTATCCATTTAGTGAATTTGTCAATTGCTACCAATACATGAGTGTATCCTCCTTGGGCTTTCTTGAAAGGTCCAATCATATCCAGTCCCCAGCATGCGAAAGGCCAAGTTACTGGTATGGTCTGCAGTTGCTGTGCTGGTAGATGCTGTTGTTTTGACAAGTACTGGCAAGCTTCGCACCTCTGAACTAATTCGGCTGCATCACTCTTCGCTGTTGGCCAATAGAATCCTGACCTGAAGACCTTCCCGACTAGTGTTCTGGATGCTGCATGTACTCCACATTGCCCAGCATGGACCTCCTCCAGAAGTAGTTTCCCAGTAGATGGGAGAATGCACTTCATGAAGACGCCTGACACACCCCTTCTGTATAATGTTTCCCCAATGAGTGTGTAGTGAGCCGACTGTCTGGCGATGCGTTCAGCTGCATTTTTGTCATCTGGTTCCTCTTCATTCTTTATGTATCTAATGATCGGCTTTCTCCAGTCGTCAGGGTCTGACCCGAGTTGGTCCACGATATTACATTCTTCTGCTTGATCTGTTGAGATGCTCGGTCGTGGTATTTCTTGCACGAAGACTCCGGGTGGAACCTGAGTCCGGCTGGATCCTAACTTGGACAATACATCAGCTGCCGTGTTTCGATCTCTCTCCACATGATGAAATTCTAGACCTTCAAACTTTTCTTCTAGTTTCCGGACGGAGTGCAGTATTTTCCCATTGAATCATTCGAACAGTCCCATTCTTTGTTTATCTGGCTAATGACTACCAGAGAGTCTCCGTACACCATCAATCTCTTGATGCCCAATGATATGGCGATGTTCAATCCATGGATCAGAGCTTCATACTCGGCTGCATTGTTGGAGGCTGGAAACAGCAACTGGAGGGCATATTTGAGGTGCTCGCCTCCAGGTGCGGTGAAGAGAATTCCTGCTCCTGCTCCCTGCAGCTTCAGCGAGCCATCGAAATACATTCGCCACACTTCTGCAGTCTCTGGATTATCTGGTACTTGCTGTTCAGTCCACTCTGATACGAAATAAATCAATGCTTGGGACTTAATGGCAGTACGAGGTCGAAATTCGATGTCGTGAGACCCCAGTTCACAAGCCCATTTGGCTATTCTGCCAATGGCTTCCTTGTTGTGGAGAATATCCCCTATCGGAAAACTGGTGACTACTATGACTTTGTGGTCATCAAAGTAGTGACGCAGCTTGCGGGTAGTTAGAAGTACTGCATATAATAGCTTCTACACTTGAGGATACTTTTTCTTTGAGGGTCCCAGAACTTCACTGATGAAATAAACGGGGTGTTGCACAGGGTATGCATGCCCTTCTTCCACTCGCTCGACTACCAACGTGGTGCTTACCACGTGAGTCGTGCAAGAGATATATAGCAACAGATCTTCAGCCAGTTGAGTTAACGTGGCTCGCCGTGGCGGTTTCAGTACTGGTGGGGTTGTCAAGAATCTTTTCAGTGCGTCCAAGGCTTCCTGCGCTTCTGAAGTCCACTGAAACTTATCCACCTTCTTGAGTAGCTTGTAAAATGGTAAACCTTTTTCCCCCAGCCTGGATATAAATCTGCTCAGAGCTGCCATACATCCAGTAAGTCGCTGAACCTTCTTTTGTGATCGAGGTGCTTCCATCTTCATGATAGCTTCAATCTTATCAGGATTAGCCTCAATTCCTCGGTGGCTGACAATAAACCCGAGTAACTTTCCTGCTGGTACCCCGAAAACACATTTTTCGGGATTAAGCTTCCATCTATACCGCCTCAGACTGTTGAAAACCAGTTGTAAGTCTTCGATGAAGTTTTCCGAGTTCTCCGTTTTGATTACCACATCATCTACGTAGGCCTCCACACGCTTGCCCCAGTGATCGGCTAAGCATGTTTGGATGGCTCTCTGATAAGTCGCTCCAGCGTTTTTGAGGCCGAACGACATGGAGGTATAACAGAAAGCACCAAACGGAGTAATGAACGCTGTTTTTTCTTCGTCTTCCTTTGCCAAACTGATCTGGTGGTAACCGGAATAGCAATCCAGGAAAGACAGCATAGAACATCCAGCGGTGGAGTCCACCACCTGATCTATCCTCGGGAGCCCGAAGGGATCCTTCGGACAGTGTTTGTTGAGATCAGTATAATCAACACACATGCACCAATCCACTTTATTCTTTTTGAGTACAAGAACAGGGTTGGCTAACCACTCGGGATGTAACACTTCTCTAATGAACCCAGTCGCGACCAAGCGGGCCAGCTCAGCGCGAATGGCCTCTCTCTTATCGGGCGTGAAACGACGTAGTTTTTGCCGGATCGGCCTTGCTTGTGGATAGACCTTCAGTTTGTGCTCGGCCAGCTCTCTCGGGACTCCCGGCATATCCGCAGGTTGCCATGCGAATACGTCTCGGTTGTCTTGCAGAAACTGGATGAGCGCGCTTTCCTATTTATCATTCAGGCTAGAGCTAATGATAGCAGTTTTGCGTTCATCAGCAAACCCCAGATTGATCCTTTTAGTTTCTTCAGTCGGCCGCATAGAGGTCGCGACCTGAGCTTCGTTTGCCAGTACTGCAAGGTCTTCCTCAGGCTTAGAGTTCGCCTGTGTTGAAGAAATCGTTGACGGCTTGGTGGCGAGGGCTGCTTGGATGGCCACTCGGAAACACTCTGCGGCGCCTTGGAAATCGGCGCGCACAGTTATGATTCCTTGCGGTCCTGGCATCTTCAGTATCATGTACGTGTAGTGCGGAATGGCCATGAATTTTGCCAGTCCCGGCCTCCCGATGATGGCGTTGTACCCGCAGTCGAAATTTGCCACTTCGAACCTTAGGAACTCGGTTCTGTAGTTTTCCGGAGTCCCGAAGGTGACGGGCATGTAGATGTGGCCCAGCGGGTATTCTCCCTCCGTTGGCACGATGCCAAAGAAGGGAGTGTCTGACTCGTGGAGTTCTTTGAGGTGAACTCCCAAGCCTCGGAGCGTCCGGGGGAAGGTGACGTTGATGCTGCTCCCCCCGTCTACTAACACCTTCTTCACCCTGCTCTCTCGGATCACCGGATCGACGAGGAGCGGGTATTTGCCTGGATGGTCGAAGTTGAGCCATTGATCCACCCGAGTGAAGGTGATCGGGTGCTCCGACCATCGGTACGGAGCGGGTGGACCAGTGGTTGCCACCAGTATCTGGCGATCGTTAAGCTTTTGCTGTCTTTTGTTCTCCTGCGATCCGTGTCCACCAAAGATGACGTTGACCTCCCTGTCAACGCGCGGAAAGGCTCCTCCTCCTCCCTCCTCCTGCTGCTGGGGTTGTCGTGGTTCTTCTGGTCCTCCCCGCGGCGGAGGAGGAGGTAGAGGTTGGAAGGGTCGGTCGTGCCCAACGGAATGCTTGAAATCCCGGCAGTTCCGAAGAGTGTGGCGCATGTCCTTGTGGTATGGGCACTGTGCGTCTAGGATGTCGTCCAGCGTGCGCTCGCCTCCGCGAGGTCCTCCTCGGGCGCGAGAGGCAGGTGGTCCGGCGGCATGTACCTCTTCGCGCGGTCTCTTCTCTCAGCGTTTGTCAGGTTGCTGGTTCGCGTCACGTCGTGGTGCCACCGATGCGGGCTTTGCTCCTCCGATGAGATCCTGGGCCTGTTCGTCGGCGGTGATATAGAGGTCGGCTTCCCGGAACAGCTCCTCGGAGGTAGTTGGCGCCTTCTGTAGTATGGCTCGGACAAAGGCCGAGTCATTGGATCCTCTGTAGAAGTCCTCGATCACGGCCGCTTCCGTGACCTCAGGAATACGATTTCTCATGGTCTGGAACCTTTTAAGGTACGACCAGAGAGTTTCGTCCCCCTGGCGCTTGATGGATTTGAGGTCCCATGGTTGTGCTGGTTTGTCGGAGAGGGACTGGAAATTGGCGGTGAAGCGTCGACTGAAGTCGCTCCAGCCGTCGATGCAGTGTCAGGGTAGATGTCGCAGCCATTGCAGCGCGTCTTGCCCAAGGACAATGGGTAAGTACGCGGTCATCACGTCTTCGGACGCCCCGGCAGCTCGAGCAGCGGTGGTGTAGACGGCTAGCCAACCCCTTGGATCCTGCTTAGGTTCATATTTGTCGACATTGGATACCTTGAAGTTGGGAGGCCATTGGATGGCCCTAAGGCGCGGAGTAAGAGCAGACACTCCGCATGTGTCCTCCTGTCGTCGAGGATGATGTCTATCCCGGGGAGGGGAGTAGTTGTCGTGGTTCCTCGACCGTCCCCAGGTAGTACCGCCAGTTGAGGCCGTCGCCGACTCAGTTCTGGTGGCCTGGCTCCGGGCTGGGATGCCATGATCCCTGTCGTACTCCTCCCGGCGGCGGATCTCGTTCTCATGCCGTCGTTCACGTGAAGCATTGATGGAGCTTCGCGTGTCTCGGCGACTGTTGATGGCGTGTCGTAGATCGTTCGGCGGGTGAGCAAGCGGTAGGAGATGGTTGGCTGCCTGGGTGAACAGTCGCCGGTAGCCCTCGGCGTCGGGAGTCCGAGGGAGTCCATCAGCTATCCGAGCTAGTACTCCTCCAACTTCGCTCGGCGTGTTCATGGCTCGGGCGAAGTCGGGATTCAGGTTGTGCCCGAAGAATGGATTCTCCCGGCGTTGCCTTGCATCTTGCTCGGCTTGTTCTTGAATCCGGCGGCGATCACGTCGTCGGGAGTTCCTTCGTTCCCTGAAGACGCGTTCTTCCAGAGTTTCTCCTATCTCTGAGACCTCGTCTCGCGAGACAGGTTGCTCCGGATTCCGTTCTCCGGCTTGGTGATGTCTCCGGATGTTTCGGCGCCGATTTCTTCGTCGACGGGATTCCCGCTGAGGTGGTTCCTCTCCGGGTGCGGTCGGCTCGTCGTCAGAGACAGGAGGCGACTCCACTCTTCCGATGAAGAGAACGTCAGGGTAGAATGGCGTGGCAGTCATGGCGATCTTTTTTCGGAGAGCTGAGGATAATGCTTCCCCGGTATTTTCGGAGTTTGTTGAAGGAGGCTTTCTTCCTGGCGGATCTGCAACGCGGTGTAGAATTCCCTTTTCGTCGGCTATGGATGAGATCGTTCCAAAGCAGAACATAGATCCAGGACGGAAGGTGATCATGCTGTGGAAGGTGACGGCCATTGAGCTAGCTTGGATCGTCGACACACCCCCTACCTGGCGCGCCAGCTGTCGGTGTTTTGGGTCCGACCGCACACCCGGGGTTGCCCCTCAAGGTGTTTTTAGGAGTAGGACGGTGTCGACGACTGTAGCAAAATGGTTCGTGCCAGTTGCACGAGGGACAGTGGACAATGTTTACAGGTTCGGGCCGCTTAGAGATGCGTAACACCCTACGTCCTGGTGAATTTGTTTGGTGGATGAGGCTACAAGAGAACTCTCTGAGTTGAGAATGCAGAGAGTTGAAGTGGATGGCTGAGTAATAGGGTTGATCGATCTGAAGGGGTGCCCCCTAGGCCTTATATATTCGACCGTGGGGCAATACACGTGGATATGATAACAATACGTAGCTAAAGGATCGGTACTTGCTTGAGTTTATCTCCCTGTAGTTCCGCCGACCTATCCTCGCGCGGCTCCGTTGCATGGGGGCTCCGGCGCGGGAAAGTCGGATCTCTGTTGTGGTCGCTTCGGCGTTGTGGGCCGTCCGGGTTTGCACCAATCCGTCCTCGTGTTAACCTGCTTTGCTGATTGTTCCTCCCCAGGCCCACGAAAGAATGGCCTTACGATTTATTGGGCCCTTGGGCCTTTCGTGAGGTCTTTTACTCTTTTAGTGGACCCGGGGGATATCTGTCCCCCACAAAGACTGCCAAACATTTTGATTTTAAGATAGTGCTTTCTGGTTTTGTATAAAACTGCCAAACATTTTGATTTAAAGATAGTGCTTTCTAGTTTTGTATAAAACTGCCAAACATTTTGATTTAAAGATAGATCGACTTCACCCAAGAATGCGCCCTAAAAACTCTTCGAAATGCTCATCTCAGAAAAATAAAGAAACTTAAGTTAATTGATTTAATAAATGGTACTCCCTCCGTTCTTTTTTATTTGTTGCCATTTAGTTAAAAAATGAACTAGCGGGCTATAAATATTTGAGAATGGAGGTAGTATAACATTTTGATTTTAATCTTAGTATCTTAGTTGTTTTGAAGATACTTCTTCCAGTAGATTTGAATTCGTGGACCTTGAATTTGTTTCATATGCAAACCCACATGCAGACCCACTTGTTCTCCCAAATATCTACAACACATTGATTGTCATAACTTTCGTTTGCAATTCTTTTTGTCTCTACATTAGCCTAAATAAATTACAACATGCTATTTTATTTTTGGCGTCAACGATCAAATATGCCTTTAGGAAACACATTCATGTTCCTTAGATCTTGAGCTTTGCAAAAAGTGGTGATGTAGGACTAAATTGTGACCTACCTACACACTTTTAGTACTGTCTTTTGACTTTTGCTTATTTGATGCTTTATACAGTGTCCCACCCCTTTGCTCAACCATAGTTGATGGTGAAAAGGCTCTAATTGCCTTTGGCAGTTACAACGGGAACTACAACAACGAGGTGTTCAGTTCAAGTAAATGATATTTAGTCATATTATTTTTTTCTAAAATGATTCATACGGTGTTACTTTAGATATTAGATCCATTTTTCTAGGATTGTCTTCATATATGTTGGGGGCTTAAGTGTCTGAGTTTCTTTCAGTATCTATTCTCGATGTTAAAATACATGCTTAGCTATCCGACAGAATGGGCATTCTGCTATTGTTTTTTTTTTAAAATGATTCATATGTTGAACTTAATATATTAGATTCATTTTTCTGTGATTGCCTTCGTATATGTTGGTGACTTGAGTGCCTGAGTTTCTTTCAGTTATCTGTTTATGATGTTAAAGACATGCTTAACTATCTGACAGAAGGAGCACTTTGTTGCAGATCTTTGTTTTGAAACACAAGGCAAGACATTTAGTTCAACCTCGTCTTCTTCAGTCACCCGTTGCAGCTGTCGTCGCCGCTTATGGTGACAATTGCCTATGTTGTAATTACTACCACAGATGAGAAACCCAGAGATATTGTTGCGACAGATGATTTTGATATCAAGAGAACTCAACCTGCAAGTAATTCCAAAATGATTGTTGCTGAAACTGATGTACTTACTGGAGAGAATGGTAAACTAGCGACCAGACTGGCAGAAGTTCGTGATGAAAATTAAATGATATATTAGACATGACAAACTTGCCATATGGTGAATTGGTAAAGGTAAAGCTTTCTTTATGTTCTCCGATACATAATGCTTGATTTTTGTTGACAATCTCTGCCTTTTTTCCTTTCAAAGAAGCTTAAATTAGTTCAAGATCAACTAGCACCAGAGGGTTCAAGATGACAGAAGCCTGATGTGCTAAACTTAAACATGCAGTTGATTCTGTGATCCTGAACGCTTATTTTATGGTTTCTTTCGCTTCTAATTACTTCCCTTTTGTCCTGAACCTGTCAACTTAGTCCCAAATTGTTGCTGCATGGAAGAGAACGAAATCTTTGTGGTTTTCTTTGTTTAATTTTATGGCTGCATTACAATATATCATATATAGTACAACATATGGTTGATGACTTGGTTTAATTTAGTCATGTGTATGAGGTGTTAGCGCCCAATAGGGCGCTTTCTTTTCTAGTAATATAGATATTTGTATCCGTTCAAGGGTAGATATTAAAAAATAAATCCAAATTTATTTTTTAGTATTGTCTCTATTCGATTTCAGCTTCGTATTCAACAAAAATTTAAAATATTCAACATTTATCCATATCCGCAAAGAATAATGCATAGTTGATCTATTAAAAATTTTCACTCTGTTGAGCACCAAATTGAGCGGATGGTCCGACCTTTGGGCCCGGACAGTCCGCGTGCCTGAGATTAGATTAACTTGGGAGATTATCCTTATCTCGTACGTGGTTATCCATCTAATCATATGAGAGTTGTTGGCTATCTCTTAGGAACAGGTCCAGACCTCCTCCCCTATAAATATAAAGGGTACGGCCGATTGAGAACCCCCGAACACATTCCAATTGAACATATTCCACCTCCACCTCTATTCGACTCTACGTCGTCTAGATCCGTCTTGGGTGGCCTGCCAATCCCAAGACGACCCTAGGATCTCACCCCTCCCGGGGCAAGATCTAGTTGTCCACTCAAGACCTCTTCCTCGAATTGATCTCTTAATTCCTAGGCGACTCCACGTCATCTAGGGACGCCCCGGGTGACCTGTCGACCCGGAGCACCTTAAGATCTCTTTCCCTAGGGGATGAGATCTAGATTCCAGCAAGGAGGAGGAAGACAACCCTGTCGCCAGGTCGCGGATCGTCCAGCCTAGAACCGCGGACCGCCTGGTGTAACGCAGGGAAGGCATCGCTCCTGCGCCCAGGTCGCGGACCGTCCGGCCCAGAGCCGCGGACCGTTCGCGCCGCCGCAGAGGGCACCGCCAGGCGGTACACCACCTAGTGATTAGCGTCCAAAAAAGGCGCCAACACACTCCATGAATAATGACTAATTACTTAATTTCAGTATTGTTTTTAAGGTACTTAATTTCAATATTGTTAATGATGCATTGAAACTACTTAGTAGTTTATCTATAAGTAACTATAATATTAATTTAATACGATTAATTTTCAGTATTTTTCTATGTTAGTTTAAATCTAACATATTTAATGTTGCAATTTACTTTTAATACTTTATTTTATTTTTTACTGATGTAAATTATTTTATGTAACTTATAATTGGTATAAATAATGATTGATTGATATGTTATGATTTCAATATTGTTAATGATTGATTGGTATGTTTAATTATTGTTGTTCTTGTTACGATGGCGCTCTAGTGAAGGTTTCTTGTTTCTGGATAAACCGTTTCTCAAGATGGGTCGAGGACTCCCATGCCTTCGTCTCCATCGGCCGATGGCCGATGTCGTCAAAGTCGTTACCACGCGAAGTCTTTAGTTACATGCAGTGTTACGGTTAGTCGAGAGTTGGTGATGACTTCGCTTTTCTAACCGAGGGCCAGGTTGACCTTCGTCCCAACAATGGATGCACACGAGTCTCTTTCTAAGCACTAATGATGTTGTTAATCGCAAGATCAACACTTCTATGATCTCCTCACAATGAAAAGGGTTTTCTTTTCTCTCACAAGGTTGCTTTAGCTATTTGAAGGAGCAAGACACCTTGTGGAAGTGATATGAGGGATATAAATAGCCCCAAAGGGCCAAACTAGTATCTTGTATTAGTTAACAAGAATCATGGTTGTTTTGCCAGGTCGGTTTATTTTCTTTCTTTACCTCACAAGGCGGATGAACAAAGCTTAGAAGTGACGTATCTAAAATTTTACTAGGGCATGCCATACAAAATTTTCAAATAATATTCGACCAAATCATTATGATCAACAATTTAAAATTGAAACATAATTTAATATACATAAACTGTATATATACTAAAATTTGAAGACTAAGTTAAAAATATAAATAATAAGTTTTAAATTTAGAAAATTAAGTTAAAAATATACACAAAGTATTATATAAAATGACGAGAAGTCATACTTATAGTTTATAAAATATAGACGTAAAAGAGAGATTCATCTTGCTTTTTAACTAAGACCTTATACGAGACATAATCGATATCTTGATTATATTATCTTCATCTAGTTAAAGAACACACCATCAAATAATTAAATAAATTATACTTGTATAGATTAAATCCTCGGCAGCCTAGTCTCCAAAGACATCTCGCAAGTCACGTCTGTCAAAGAATTCGAGCCATCAAGTGTTGAACTATTGATTTTTGTGACTATCATCCATCCACTAGGTTATTGTAAGATTTCGTCAGATAGATCCTACGATCATAGATCCAAACAAAAAAATATGAGACATAAGACAGTTAGCGTAACATCCGTCTCATATTAACTTTTTTGTTATATATAGAGAGAACGTAAGGATCTCCTGTGCTAACATGCTAAAACATCTCAACAGCTACCATGTTCGCTTGGCTTTAATATGTACCAGCTTCTACTATTTCTATAGTGTTTATGTCTCTATGGATTACAGCTGCCCCAATCCAACCGCCCAGCTTTAATCCAAAGCAAATACTTTTAGATCTAAATCAAAGGCTAATTTTAATCCATCTTCTAATCTTATCCTTTTCTAAAGAACCCTCTCCTTTTCTAACCGAGCAAAACTTGTCTCTATCGTTCTAGTCTGCTGCATGGAGGGCGCCAGAGCCTCTGTTCTCCCCCGCCGCACAGGCAAGGATCCCCACCTCGAGGATGTCACTCCGTCGATGCCCGCTATATATATATATATATATATATATATATATATATATATATATATATATATATATATATATATATATATATATATATATATATATGTTCGAACCAGAAATGAGCCGGCGGACTGTCCGGCCCTGAGGCCGGACGGTCCGCGGTCCGGACGGTCCGTGCCTGTGGGCCGGACGGTCCGCGCGTGCGCGCAGAGCAGATTAGGGTTCCGAGTTTTGTGCTACGGTTGTTAGCTAAAATCGCGGGATAAGCTCGGAAATTAGTTTGTAAAGGGTCCAGCCCCCTCCTCTATAAATAGAGAGGCATACGGCCGATTTGTAATCATCAATCGAATCAATACAACTTCTATTTCGCATTTTATCCTAGGAGTAGTTCTAGTCTAGTTTAGGTTTAGTTATCCAATCCCCAAATTCTTCGTCTCTCTTCGGCTCTACGTCGATTAGAGAGTCTAGGTCGGCCGGCCCGAGCCTAGACACCACCTAGGATCTCTACTCCCCGACGGGGTCCCTCCCGGGAGCGAGATCCAGGCGCCGTCGGCGATCTTCCGCCGTCCCTGCGTACGCGCGGACCGTCCGGCCCCAGGGCGCGGACCGTCCGGCCGTCAGGCAGGAGCCCTAGCCGCGCACCAGGTCGCGGACAGTTCGGCCCCAGGCCGCGGACAGTCCGCCCTTGCGCAGAGAGTACCACCGCGCCTCGCACCAGGCCGCGGACCGTCCGGCCCCTGCGCGCGGACCGTCCGCCCCTGTGCAGAGGGCACCGCCACGGTTCTTGTTGAGTGTTTGGCGCTCCGAAAAGGCGTCAACATACTTTTTGGCGACTCCGCTGGGGAAAACACATCTAAGCTCATCAGATCGGCCCTCAATGGCCGGTTCAAAGGATAGCTCTGATATTTCTCTAAGCAACATCATAGAGCCGACTTGGGAAACCTTGCCGGCTGACGAGCAGCTCCAGTTTGAGGAGCACAAGGAGCGGATGATCCAGGAGGCGAAAGCAAAGTTCTTGGCCAACTTCAAAGTGGACAGGAACAACAAAGTCGTCCGACATCGGGCGACGGATCCGGCTTCACTCCAACCCACGCCAGATATCCCCAATGTAAGTAATACCAACGATCTGCAATCTCTTAGAAATTATGTAGAAGATCAGCGTGAACAAATGCAGAACATCATAGGGGGTATGCAAAGCGATCTTAAGAGACTAGTACGTGCATTTGATAAATCTAGTACCGCAAATTTTCCTTCGCACGAGGTTGAGTTAGGAGATAACGCGCGTAACACATCGGCTACAGGTTGTCACGACCAGTCACAACCCCTTTATGGGATGCCGATGGACACATATCCTAAGCAACCGCAAATCGGCAGCAAACCAGCCGATCTGCACATGCCCGGACCGTCCGCACGTGAGCGCGGACTGTCCGGGCCAACAGCAGTCGGGCCTATTTTTAATGAGTTACCTAGATATGCGCTCGAGCCGCCACATATGACACAGAACCCAAACTACCCAGTCGGACGGTCCGCATACAATGACGGACGGTCCGCATATGACCACGGACGGTCCGGGTACGTATCCGGACAGTCCGCGCATGAGTCTTTTGAGGAGGATTATTACCTGAATCCTCGCCCGTCCCAGCAACACTTCCCATCACATTATGCAATGCACCAGCCCATTAATTCAGGATCCAGAGCCCAGGAAAGCTTTCCGGCCCCACCTAAAAGGCCGGAAAGAAACGATCAAACCTATGAGCCATATAGGGCAAATGGAAATGCACCACGTAGCTCAAACCAATGGGGGGAACGACAACATACTAAAATGCAACCAACCCCACCTATGTTTGACCAGAGAGCCAGTGGTCTTGCACCAGCTGCCATTGATATAGTGAGGGAAGAAATAGTCGAGGCGTTCCGAGATAAGCTTGGAGTAATGTCGGGGACCATAATTAGGGGTACCCTCAAGACGCCTAATTCTCAGCTGGTAACCCCCATCAGCATAAAGCTGCAAAGGCCTGATGGGCACGATTAAGTCAGGGATCAGTCCACACGAGTGACTCGATCACGCTTCACCCGAGCCTAGCCTCGGCCGAGGGCAGCCGACCTCGAGAGACTTCCGTCTCGCCCGAGGCCCCCTTTTTATGGCGGACACATCACCGGCTTGCCCAAGGCCTTGGCTTCGCTCAGGAGCAACCTTGACTAAATCACCACACCGACTGACCAAATTGCAGGGGCATTTAACGCAAAGGTGGCCTGACACCTCTATCCTGACACGCGCCCCCGGCAGAGCCGAGGTGACCGCCGTCACTCCACCGCTCCACTGGCCAGTCTGACAGAAGGACAGCGCCGCCTGCGCCACTCCGACTGCAGTGCCACTCGACAGAGTGAGTCTGACAGGCAACTAGGCCTTGCCAAAGGCGCCACGGCGAACTCCGCTCCGCCCGACCCCAGGGCTCGGACTCGGGCTAAGACCCGGAAGACGGCGAACTCCGCTCCGCCCGACCCCAGGGCTCGGACTCGGGCTAAGACCCGGAAGACGGCGAACTCCGCTCCGCCCGACCCCAGGGCTCGGACTCGGGCTAAGACCCGGAAGACGGCGAACTCCGCTCCGCCCGACCCCAGGGCTCGGACTCGGGCTAAGACCCGGAAGACGGCGAACTCCGCTCCGCCCGACCCCAGGGCTCGGACTCGGGCTAAGACCCGGAAGACGGCGAACTCCGCTCCGCCCGACCCCAGGGCTCGGACTCGGGCTAAGACCCGGAAGACGGCGAACTCCGCTCCGCCCGACCCCAGGGCTCGGACTCGGGCTAAGACCCGGAAGACGACGAAACTCCGCCTCGCCCGACCCCAGGGCTCGGACTCCGCCCTGGCCTCGGCCGGACGACTTCCGCCTCGCCCGACCCCCTGGCTCGGGCTCGGCCACGGCAACTGAAGGCAAGGCTCAACCTCGGCTTCGGAGGAAACCCCACGTCGCCCTGCCTAGAGCACAGACCGCCACGTCAACAGGAAACGTCATCATCACCCTACCCCGAATCGACTCGGGTCACGGAGAACAAGACCGGCGTCTCGTCCGGCCAGCTCCGCCAGAGGGGCAATGATGGCGCTCCACGAGCTCTATGACGACGGCGGCCCCCAGCTCTCTTACGGCAGCAGGACAACGTCAGCAGGGACTCGACCGCTCCAACAGCTGTCCCTCCATCAGGCTCCGCCGCACCACCGATAGCCACGACATCACGCCAGCAGGATGCCCAGATCTCTC
Source organism: Zea mays (assembly GCF_902167145.1). Taxonomy (NCBI): domain Eukaryota; kingdom Viridiplantae; phylum Streptophyta; class Magnoliopsida; order Poales; family Poaceae; genus Zea; species Zea mays. The sequence goes on along the minus strand of NC_050099.1, from coordinate 602,960 downwards.
CGGCTGCCACATCGGCATGTACCTAGGGCACTAGCTCTCCCTCCGCTAGACACGTAGCACTCTGCTACATCCCCATTGTACACCTGGGTCCTCTCCTTACGACTATAAAAGGAAGGACCAGGGCCTTCTCAGAGAAGGAAGGCCGCGCGGGACCGAGGACGGGACAGGCGCTCTCTTGGGGCCGCTCGCTTCCCTCACCCGCGTGGACGCTTGTAACCCCCCTACTGCAAGCGCACCTGACCTAGGCGCGGGACGAACACGAAGGCCGCGGGACTTCCACCTCTCTCACGCTCGGCTCCGGCCGCCTCGCCTCTCCCCCCTCCGCGCTCGCCCACGCGCTCGACCCATCTGGGCTGGGGCACGCAGCACACTCACTCGTCGGCTTAGGGACCCCCCTGTCTCGAAACGCCGACAGTTGGCGCGCCAGGTAGGGGACTGCTGCGTGCTGACGAATAGCTCCCCGTCAAGCTCCAGATGGGCAGTCTCCAGCAACCTCTCCGGCCCGGGACGGTGCTTCGTTTCGGGGCTCTCGAGTTCATGTCCTTCGACGGCAGCTACGACATGATACTTCTTCCACCGCCGTGCGACCACGACAATGGCGGCCGACAACCCGCCCGCCGGCGGCGGAATCGACGACGTCTACCCCGCGTGGTGGAAAAGCAACATTCGGGCTCGCTCCGTTCTCTCCCCCGCCAACGGAGGAGGAGGCGGGGCCGTCAAGGCCAGACGGGAGGCCGCGCTTCGCCGGCCGTCAAGCGAATCGACGCCCCCGACGCCCCGACGGAAGGCACGCCGGACATCGACCTCGCGTTCAAGACGGAGGCAAGCGCCGTCCCCCCGCGGCACGATGACCCCGAGCAAGAAGACGACGCCGGCGCGCTCGCGGAAAGCCTGCAGGACGTCGCCCTCGAACCAGAGATGACGGCGCAACCAGACCCCGATGTGACTACGTCGTTCCTCGTCGACCAAAAGGTAACGACTAACTCCCATCTTGCGTCATTTCGACTCGGCCTCCACCCGCCAAACGACCTCGATTTGGCGGGCGCTCTCATTGAGGCGAGTGCAACCCCACTGAGGTTCTGTATGCGATCGCCTTGGGACCGACTGACGGACGTCTCGACCTACGGGCCCTCTGGGTCCGAGGAAGATGACGATCCCAGCATCGGTTGGGATTTCTCCGGACTTGGCAACCCCAGTGCCGTGCGGGACTTCATGGCCGCATGTGACTACTGTCTGTCCGACTGTTCCGATGCAAGCCGCAGCCTTGGCGACGAGAGCTGCGGCCCAAGCCGCGAATGTTTCCACATCGAGCTAGGGAATCCCACCGAAGGCAACCATCTCGGCATGCCGGAGGATGGTGATCTCCCTAGGCCGGTGCCTCGCGCCGACATCCCACGGGAGCTAGCTGTGGTCCCCGCTCCGGCGGGGGGTTACGACCCACAACTCGAGCAAGTCCGCGAGGCGCAGGCCAGGCTCAACGAGGGAACGGGAGCGCTTGAGCCGATCCGTCGGGACGTCGGACAGGCATGGGTGGGCCAACCCCTGGCCGGAGAAATACGTCATCTGCCCCAAGGTCTCCAGCACCGCGTCGCCAACGACATCAGGATCAGGCCGCCGCCCGCATCCAGCGGGGTCGGTCAGAACCTGGCAACCGCAGCAATGCTCATCCGCGCGATGCCGGAGCCGTCAACCACCGAGGGTCGGCGGATCCAGGGAGAACTCAAGAATCTCCTGGAAGGCGCCGCGGCCCGGCGGGCCGAGAGCACTGCATCCCGAAGGCAAGGATATCCCTCGGAACCTCACGCCGCGACTTCCCGATCCATGCGGGAAGCCTCGGTCTACACCGGGCGCACGCGCAACACCGCGCCTGCGGCCCCGGGCCACCTCGGCAACGAGCACCATCGACGCGACCGTCGGGCTCACCTCGACGAAAGGGTGCGCCGAGGCTATCACCCCAGGCGTGGGGGACGTTACGACAGCGGGGAGGATCGGAGTCCTTCGCCCGAACCACCCGGTCCGCAGGCTTTCAGTCGGGCCATCCGACGGGCGCCATTCCCGACCCGGTTCCGACCCCCGACTACTATCGTAAAGTACTCGGGGGAAACGAGACCGGAGCTGTGGCTCGCGGACTACCGCCTTGCCTGCCAACTGGGTGGAACGGACGACGACAACCTCATCATCCGCAACCTCCCCCTGTTCCTCTCCGACACTGCCCGTGCCTGGTTGGAGCACCTGCCTCCGGGGCAGATTTCCAACTGGGACGACTTGGTCCAAGCCTTCGCTGGCAATTTCCAGGGCACATACGTGCGCCCCGGGAATTCCTGGGACCTTCGAAGCTGCCGGCAACAGCCGGGGGAGTCGCTCCGGGACTACATCCGGCGATTCTCGAAGCAGCGCACCGAGCTGCCCAACATCACCGACTCGGATGTCATCGGCGCGTTCCTCGCCGGCACCACTTGCCGCGACCTGGTGAGCAAGCTGGGTCGCAAAACCCCCACCAGGGCGAGCGAGCTGATGGACATCGCCACCAAGTTCGCCTCCGGCCAGGAGGCGGTCGAGGCTATCTTCCGAAAGGACAAGCAGCCCCAGGGCCGCCCGTCGGAAGAAGCTCCCGAGACGTCTGCTCCGCGCGGCGCCAAGAAGAAAGGCAAGAAGAAGTCGCAATCGAAACGCGACGCCGCAGACGCGGACCTTGTCGCCGCCGCCGAGTATAAGAACCCTCGGAAGCCCCCCGGAGGTGCAAACCTCTTCGACAAGATGCTCAAGGAGCCGTGCCCCTACCATCAGGGGCCCGTCAAGCACACCCTCGATGAGTGTGTTATGCTTCGGCGTCATTTCCACAGGGCCGGGCCACCCGCCGAGGGTGGCAGGGCCCGCGACGACGACAAGAACGAAGATCACCAAGCAGGAGAATTCCCCGAGGTCCGCGACTGCTTCATGATCTACGGAGGGCATGCGGCGAATGCCTCGGCTCGGCACCGCAAGCAAGAGCGCCGGGAGGTCTGCTCGGTGAAGGTGGCGGCGCCAGTCTACCTAGACTGGTCCGACAAGCCCATCACTTTCGACCGAGCCGACCACCCCGACCATGTGCCGAGCCCGGGGAAATACCCGCTCGTCGTCGACCCCGTTGTCGGCGATGTCAGGCTCACCAAGGTCCTGATGGACGGGGGCAGCTGCCTCAACATCATCTACGCCGAGACCCTCAAGCTCCTGCGCGTCGATCCGTCCACCGTCCGAGCAGGCGCTGCGCCCTTCCACGGGATCATCCCTGGGAAGCGCGTCCAGCCCCTCGGGCGACTCGACCTCCCAGTCTGCTTCGGGACACCCTCCAACTTCCGAAGGGAGACCCTGACGTTCGAAGTGGTCGGGTTCCGAGGAACCTACCACGCCGTGTTAGGGAGGCCATGCTACGCGAAGTTCATGGCCATCCCCAACTACACCTACCTGAAGCTCAAGATGCCGGGCCCCAACGGGGTCATCACCGTCGGCCCCACGTACAAACACACGTTCGAATGCGACGTGGAGTGCGTGGAGTACGCCGAAGCCCTCGCCGAGTCCGAGGCCCTCATCGCCGACCTGGAGAACCTCTCCAAGGAGGTCCCAGACGTGAAGCGCCATGCCGGCAACTTCGAGCCAGCGGAGACGGTCAAGGCCGTCCCCCTCGACCCCAGCGGCGACACCACCAAGCAGATCCGGATCGGTTCCGGGCTCGACCCCAAATAGGAAGCAGTGCTCGTCGACTTTCTCCGCGCAAACGCCGACATCTTTGCGTGGAGTCCCTCGGACATGCCCGGCATACCGAGGGATGTCGCCGAGCACTCGCTGGATATTCGGGCCGGAGCCCGACCCGTCAGACAGCCTCTGCGCCGATTCGACGAGGAGAAGCGCAGAGCGATTGGCGAAGAGATCCACAAGCTAATGGCGGCAGGGTTCATCAAAGAGGTATTCCATCCCGAATGGCTTGCCAACCCTGTGCTTGTGAGGAAGAAAGGGGGGAAATGGCGGATGTGTGTAGACTACACTGGTCTCAACAAAGCATGTCCGAAGGTTCCCTACCCTCTGCCTCGCATCGACCAAATCGTGGATTCCACTGCTGGGTGCGAAACCCTGTCCTTCCTCGATGCCTACTCGGGGTATCACCAGATCCGGATGAAAGAGTCCGACCAGCTCGCGACCTCTTTCATCACGCCGTTCGGCATGTACTGCTACGTCACCATGCCGTTCGGCCTGAGGAATGCAGGCGCGACGTACCAGCGGTGCATGAACCATGTGTTCGGCGAACACATCGGTCGCACAGTCGAGGCCTACGTCGATGACATCGTAGTCAAGACACGGAAGGCTCCCAACCTCCTCTCCGACCTTGAAGTGACATTCCGGTGTCTCAAGGCGAAAGGAGTCAAGCTTAATCCTGAGAAGTGTGTCTTCGGGGTGCCCCGAGGCATGCTCCTAGGGTTCATCGTCTCTGAGCGAGGCATCGAGGCCAACCCGGAGAAGATCGCGGCCATCACCAGCATGGGGCCCATCAAGGACTTAAAAGGGGTACAGAGGGTCATGGGATGCCTCGCGGCCCTGAGCCGCTTCATCTCACGCCTCGGCGAAAGAGGTCTGCCCCTGTACCGCCTTTTAAGGAAAGCCGAGTGTTTCGTTTGGACCCCTGAGGCCGAGGAAGCCCTCGGCAACCTAAAGGCGCTCCTTACAAAGGCGCCAGTCTTGGTGCCGCCGGCGGACGGAGAAACCCTCTTGGTCTACGTCGCCGCGACCACTCAGGTGGTTAGCGCCGCGATTGTGGTCGAAAGGCAGGAGGAAGGGCATACATTGCCCGTTCAGAGGCCGGTTTACTTCATCAGCGAAGTGCTGTCCGAGACTAAGATCCGCTACCCGCAAGTTCAAAAGCTGCTGTATGCTGTGATCCTGACGAGGCGGAAGCTACGACACTACTTCGAGTCCCATCCGGTGACTGTGGTGTCATCCTTCCCCCTGGGGGAGATCATCCAGTGCCGAGAGGCCTCGGGCAGGATCGCAAAGTGGGCAGTGGAGATCATGGGCGAAACGATCTCGTTCGCCCCTCGGAAGGCCATCAAGTCCCAAGTGTTGGCGGATTTCGTGGCTGAATGGGTCGACACCCAACTACCAACGACTCCGATCCAACCGGAGCTCTGGACCATGTTTTTCGACGGGTCGCTGATGAAGACGGGGGCCGGTGCGGGCCTACTCTTCATCTCGCCCCTCGGAAAGCACTTGCGCTACGTGCTGCGCCTCCACTTCCCGGCGTCCAACAATGTGGCCGAGTACGAAGCTCTGGTCAACGGATTGCGGATCGCCATCGAGCTAGGGGTCAGACGCCTCGACGCCCGCGGTGATTCGCAGCTCGTCATCGACCAAGTCATGAAGAACTCCCACTGCCGCGACCCGAAGATGGAGGCCTACTGCGACGAGGTTCGGCGCCTGGAAGACAAGTTCTTCGGGCTCGAGCTCAACCATATCGCTCGGCGCTACAACGAAACCGCAGACGAGCTGGCGAAGATAGCCTCGGGACGAACGACAGTCCCCCCGGACGTCTTCTCCCGGGATCTGCATCAACCCTCCGTCAAGCTCGACGACGCGCCCGAGCCCGAGGTACCCTCGGCTCAGCCCGAGGTACCCTCGGCTCAGCCCGAGGTACCCTCGGTTCAGCCCGAGGCACCCTCGGCCCAGCCCGAGGTACTCTCGGCCCCCGAGGGCGGGGCATTGAACGTCGAGGAAGGGCAGAGCGGGGCCACGCCAGACCAGGATTGGCAGGCCCCGTACCTGCAATATCTCCGTCGAGGAGAGCTACCCCTCGACCAAGTCGAGGCTCGGCGGGTAGCGCGACGCGCCAAGTCATTCGTCTTGCTGGGCGACGAAGAGGAGCTCTACCATCGCAGCCCCTCGGGCATCCTCCAGCGATGCATCTCCATCGCCGAAGGTCGGGAACTGCTGCAAGAAGTACACTCGGGGGCTTGCGGCCACCACGCAGCACCCCGAGCCCTTGTTGGAAATGCTTTCCGACAAGGCTTCTACTGGCCAACGGCGGTGGCTGACGCCACTAGAATTGTCCGCACCTGCGAAGGGTGCCAATTCTATGCGAAGCGGACACACCTGCCCGCTCAGGCTCTGCAGACAATACCCATCACCTGGCCCTTCGCTGTATGGGGTCTGGACCTCGTCGGTCCCTTGCAAAAGGCGCCCGGGGGCTACACGCACCTGCTGGTCGCCATCGACAAATTCTCCAAGTGGATCGAGGTCCGACCTCTGAACAGCATCAGGTCCGAGCAGGCGGTGGCATTCTTCACCAACATCATCCACCGCTTCGGGGTCCCGAACTCCATCATCACCGACAATGGCACCCAGTTCACCGGCAAAAAATTCTTGGATTTTTGCGAGGATCACCATATCCGGGTGGACTGGGCCGCCGTGGCTCATCCCATGTCGAATGGGCAAGTAGAGCGTGCCAACGGCATGATTCTACAAGGGCTCAAGCCTCGGATCTACAACGACCTCAACCAGTTCGGCAGGCGATGGATGAAGGAACTCCCCTCGGTGGTCTGGAGCCTAAGGACGACGCCGAGTCGTGCCACGGGCTTCACGCCGTTTTTCCTGGTCTACGGGGCTGAAGCTATCCTGCCCACTGACCTGGAATACGGCTCCCCAAGGGCGAGGGCCTACACCGAGCAAAGCAACCAAGCCAGCCGAGAGGAATCGCTGGACCAGTTGGAGGAAGCTCGGGACAGGGCCTTACTACACTCGGCGCGGTACCAACAGTCCCTGCGACGTTACCACGCCCGAGGGGTCCGGTCCCGAGAACTCCAGGTGGGCGACCTGGTGCTTCGGCTGCGACAAGACGCCCGAGGGAGGCACAAGCTCACGCCCCCCTGGGAAGGGCCGTTCGTCATCGCCAAAGTTCTGAAGCCCGGAACATACAAGCTGGCCAACAGTCAAGGCGAGATCTACGGCAACGCTTGGAACATCAAACAGCTACGTCGCTTCTACCCTTAAGATGTTTTCAAGTTGTTCACATACCTCGCACCTACGCAAAGTTTAGTTGTCAAGGAAGGGTCGGCCTAGCCTCGGCAAAGCCCGACCCTCCCTCGGGGGCTAAAAGGGGGGAGCTCCCCCCCCTCTGCGTCGAATTTTTTCCTCGAAAAAGGACCTCTTTTTAGCAGGATTTCTTCCGTGCTTCTTGACTACTTTGGAAAGCGGATCCTGGAAACGACGAGGTACACGTAAGCAGCCAAGGCTGACCGAGCCGAGGGACTCCTACGCCTCCGGGATACGGATACCTCACTCGTCCCCTTCTGCGATAAGTAACTTGCGCTCGGATAAAGCGACTCCGTGGACCGAACGAGTCATCACGTTCGGAAGCTCTCCTGCCGAAGCAGTCCTTCAAGCTTTCTCGACTAAATCGGGGACAGGGCCTCATGGACGGGTGAAAGTACGCGTAAGCGGCAAGGCCGACCGAGCCGAGGGATTCCCACGCCTCTGGGATACGGATACCTCACTCGTCCCTTCTGCGAAAAGCAACTCTCGCTCACACAAACATCCCTATTACCGACAGAGTCCAGATGCTCGAAACAAGAGGAAAAAAGGACGCAGCTTCGCAAGCGCGGCGAGGGCGTGTTCTTCTGGCCTCGGCGGCCGCAGAAAGCGCACGCTACAAGATGATCTGATCCTGCAGGCTCGGGTCTTCACGCCGAGGGGAGCCGCAGCACCCTCGGCATCGACGACGTCTACAATAAAGCCCGACCCAGCCTCGGGCGGCGCCGAGGTCCAGGGGCTCCTCCAGGAATCCGGCCCGAGCAGGCGGCTCAACCGGCTACCCCTGGGGCCTCGGGCAACCGGCTTCCAAGGGCGCTAGCCCGATCCGAGGCCTCGACTGACCGACTTGGGCGTCGGCACCGCTGACGGGCGACACGGCTAGGCTCCGGCCAACCAGGTTCCCCATTCTCGAGCCAACTCCGCCTCTGTTCATACTGATATCGCTACCCCCGGCCTCGATCCACCAAAGGGCGGCCGAGGGGTCCCTTCAACTAAGCTAGAAGAGCCTCACGTAACAAGGCCGAACGGGCCGAGGGATTCCTACGCCTCCGGGATACGGATACCTCACCCGTCACCTTGACACGGGGCAACTCATGCTTGGTAAAGCGGTTTAGATAATAAAACAGGCGAGACTTAGTGCTCGGAAATGAGGAAAAAACACGGCTCCGTGCCAAAATTACATACATGTTCAGGCCTCGACAGCCACAATGAACGAACTCACTGGCATTCGAAGTGCCATTACAAACGGAACTCCGGTTCCCCCTCCGCAGGTACGAACAACCCCACTCCGAGGGGGAAGGCCTGCGGAGCAACGGAAGACCGACGAACGGCGCGTCGTCACCTGCTCCAGCAGTGGCGGCGACGGCGACTTCTGCTCCGGGGGGCCGAACAGCGGCAACGCTGACCTCAGGGTGGATGCCGCTGTCAGGAGGCCCCCGCCCGTGCCAAAACTCGTGAGGCAAGGACGGGCAGAAGGCCGTAGAAGATGGAGGTCAGCCCGTGGCCGGTCCCGGCCGCCGCGCCGGCGGAAGAACCTCTTCCGGCTGCCGTGGCAGACGCCGACGCCGCAAGGGGCCCCGAAGCCACTCGCGGCTGAAGACCAGGCACGCTGCAGCTGCCGGACGCCACGGGCAATGCCCGCTTCTCCCCCCATCACTGAGTGAAGGAGCGGGCCACCGCCCACGCAGGGGCCGACCCCAACTCGGCACTCTCCCCTCCCCAGCCTTGGTGATGAAAATCCTTGAGGCTGAGGAAGGGGCAGAGGCCGCAGCCCGGCTCGCTTTCCCCCACCATCAAGCTGGAGGTCGCCATCTCGGGTGACCGCCGGTGAAGGGGTGCGACCGGGCTGCGTGATGAAAATCCTTGAAGCCGAACGATGGCTGAGAGGTACCAACTCCCATGGAGTTGCGTTCCTCCAACGAGGAGGCGGAAAGGCGGCGGATATCCCCCATCCGGGGGCTTGGAAGACGGGAAGACCCGGCGCTTAAGGGAGGAAGAAGACATGGTCGCCTTACGAAAGGAGCCTCCCTCCTTTTAAAGGCAACTCCCCTACGTGCGCCCCCAGGCGCCGCGGGCCGAGTCTTCTCCAACACGCTCCAAGGCCCTCCCCTGCGACTCGGGGGCTGGGTCCCGCATGTCATGCAAGCCGGCTCAGGGCAGAAGAAGCCAAACCGCCGCGCATGGTGCGCACGACCGTCCAGCGGTTACAGGCGACCCCCCATTTCCGCCCAGACCAACGGGCAGAAGGGGCGAGCAGCCATGCAGGCGGCATGCAACCGCGCCAGATGGACGCGCTTCTCCAACTTCTGACACGCCAGCCTGGGGCCCAGGCCCACGCGTCGAGCAACCGGCACGCCAGTTGCTGCATGCAAGCAACCGCACCGCCACTTGTGCCACCGTCGCGCCTCTTCGGTTGCGAAGCCTATGCCACGACTCGAGGCGACCCAACAGCGCCAGACTGGCGCGTCGGTCAAAGCGACCGAAAGTGGGCCGGCAGTAATAGCGGTGGCAGGCGGGCGGGCGCAGCGGTCACGTCGTCAGCCAGGCTCATGTCCCATCCTGAGACAGCAAGAGAGCCTCCTCTCACGGCGTGAAGACGGTGCACCCGTGACCCGTTCCTCGAACGGATCACCTACGCGCAACGGCCGCCCCGCCAACCACTCGCCCCGTCGCATTAACTCCGCGGCAGGACACGCGGCGCTTCTGGCGGGAGGAGCGCGCGACGCTTCACCTTCGCCTTAATAACCGCGTCAGAAAAGGTATGCCACGTCGTCTGATTTCGTATCCTTTTCCGTTTTCCTCTTTCTCTATCTCTTGCAACAGGGACCGGGGAAGGGGGATACCCCGAGAGGGATCCTTCTCCGTGAAGGAACCGGGCTCCGCGCCCCCCATTACTGATCAGGGGTTCGAAGGCTGGCCCCCCGAGGGTTCAACAGCCGCCTCAGATCGCGTGGGCCCGACACCCACTACTGGTCAGGGGTTCGAAGGCCAGCCCCCCGAAGGGCTCCATGGCCGCCTCAGGCTACTCGGGCTCCGCGCCCATTACTGATCAGGGGTTCGAAGGCTGGCCCCCGAAGGGTTCACAGTCGCCTCAGACACCGAGCGAGGGATGACCAGGGGTACGTTCGATACATAACCGAGGCTCGGGCTGCGCTCCCGAGGTACCCTAGGACATATCCGAGACCAGTGGGAACGATCTTGTAACGGAATCCCATCGGAGGGAGGCATCGAGCCCTCGGACCCCGTCGCCAGGGGACCGGGTCCGGCAAGTCACCCGCAGGTACTTTTGGGCGTGCCTCTGGGCCCCTAGCCGACCCCCAACGAACGGGGCACGGACGTCCACTCGGATTACCCGCTTGCAGCTCACCGGAGACACCATGTTCGGTGCCCATCGAGGGTAACATGGTGCACTCCCCCCCTCCTCCTTGCGGAAAGGCGACGTAGGGGCGTATGTAAAAAGCCGAGTCTGTCCCTGATCGTCCTCTCGCCCTGTGCAGAGGCTCGGGGGCTGCTCTCGCAAAAACCGGCTCCGGCCAAATCGTTGACAGCGTCAACATACCAGCCCGAGAGCTTGGGCCCCGACCGTGCACCCGGGCTACGGCCAGTTCGCATGAGGGAACGACCAGACCAGCCGAAGCGATAAGCGAAGTATTAAGACCTCGAAGGAGTGTAACCACTCCTCCGAGGCCTCGGGGGCTACACCCGGCGGGTGCGCTCGCGCGCACCCACCGGAACGAAATGCAACCGAGAAAGGCTGGTCCCCTTGCAAAAAAGTGCGACAAAAGCCTGCAAGCGAGTGCTAACACTCCCTTCGAGGCTCGGGGGCTACTGTCGGGGACCATAATTAGGGGTACCCTCAAGACGCCTAATTCTCAGCTGGTAACCCCCATCAGCATAAAGCTGCAAAGGCCTGATGGGCACGATTAAGTCAGGGATCAGTCCACACGAGTGACTCGATCACGCTTCACCCGAGCCTAGCCTCGGCCGAGGGCAGCCGACCTCGAGAGACTTCCGTCTCGCCCGAGGCCCCCTTTTTATGGCGGACACATCACCGGCTTGCCCAAGGCCTTGGCTTCGCTCAGGAGCAACCTTGACTAAATCACCACACCGACTGACCAAATTGCAGGGGCATTTAACGCAAAGGTGGCCTGACACCTCTATCCTGACACGCGCCCCCGGCAGAGCCGAGGTGACCGCCGTCACTCCACCGCTCCACTGGCCAGTCTGACAGAAGGACAGCGCCGCCTGCGCCACTCCGACTGCAGTGCCACTCGACAGAGTGAGTCTGACAGGCAACTAGGCCTTGCCAAAGGCGCCACGGCGAACTCCGCTCCGCCCGACCCCAGGGCTCGGACTCGGGCTAAGACCCGGAAGACGGCGAACTCCGCTCCGCCCGACCCCAGGGCTCGGACTCGGGCTAAGACCCGGAAGACGGCGAACTCCGCTCCGCCCGACCCCAGGGCTCGGACTCGGGCTAAGACCCGGAAGACGGCGAACTCCGCTCCGCCCGACCCCAGGGCTCGGACTCGGGCTAAGACCCGGAAGACGGCGAACTCCGCTCCGCCCGACCCCAGGGCTCGGACTCGGGCTAAGACCCGGAAGACGACGAAACTCCGCCTCGCCCGACCCCAGGGCTCGGACTCCGCCCTGGCCTCGGCCGGACGACTTCCGCCTCGCCCGACCCCCTGGCTCGGGCTCGGCCACGGCAACTGAAGGCAAGGCTCAACCTCGGCTTCGGAGGAAACCCCACGTTGCCCTGCCTAGAGCACAGACCGCCACGTCAACAGGAAACGTCATCATCACCCTACCCCGAATCGACTCGGGTCACGGAGAACAAGACCGGCGTCTCGTCCGGCCAGCTCCGCCAGAGGGGCAATGATGGCGCTCCACGAGCTCTATGACGACGGCGGCCCCCAGCTCTCTTACGGCAGCAGGACAACGTCAGCAGGGACTCGACCGCTCCAACAGCTGTCCCTCCATCAGGCTCCGCCGCACCACCGATAGCCACGACATCACGCCAGCAGGATGCCCAGATCTCTCCGGCTGCCACATCGGCATGTACCTAGGGCACTAGCTCTCCCTTCGCTAGACACGTAGCACTCTGCTACATCCCCATTGTACACCTGGGTCCTCTCCTTACGACTATAAAAGGAAGGACCAGGGCCTTCTCAGAGAAGGAAGGCCGCGCGGGACCGAGGACGGGACAGGCGCTCTCTTGGGGCCGCTCGCTTCCCTCACCCGCGTGGACGCTTGTAACCCCCCTACTGCAAGCGCACCTGACCTGGGCGCGGGACGAACACGAAGGCCGCGGGACTTCCACCTCTCTCACGCTCGGCTCCGGCCGCCTCGCCTCTCCCCCCTCCGCGCTCGCCCACGCGCTCGACCCATCTGGGCTGGGGCACGCAGCACACTCACTCGTCGGCTTAGGGACCCCCCTGTCTCGAAACGCCGACAAGTAAGCATGGTCCCTGGGGGGCAATCATATCGGAAACCTTATGACAGCAGATTTGATCACTACCCGTACCCACAGGGAACTAGAATACCCGAATTCGCAAAATTTTCGGGTGATCAAGGGAAAAACACGCATGAACATATAGGCCAGTTCTTAGCACAATTGGGAGAATTGGCAGACACAGAGGCATTTCGCGTGCGTTTATTTTCATTATCGCTAACAGGAACCGCGTTTGCATGGTATGCCACTTTACCTCCTAATTCCATTTCATCATGGGGGGATCTAGAACAAAAATTTCATGATCATTTTTTCTCCGGTGATTATGAATTGGATTTGGTAGATTTAGTGTCATTGCGACAGACAAAAGATGAATCGGTTAATGATTACATCCGGAGATTCCGCGATACAAGAAACCGATGCTTTCAAATTCATTTAGCAGAAAAACAGCTAGTAGGATTAGCCTTTAATGGTCTACGATATTATTTAAAAGAGAGATTAGAAGGCATCCAATTTTTTACACTAGCACAGTTACACCAGAGGGCTTTGGCTTGCGAAAGCCGGAGCAAAGAAACTGCTAAAACAATGCGTCACAACGTACATATAGTAGAATGCGACCAAAGTAGCTCAGATGACGAATCAGCAGAAGTGTATGCTGCTGAAATGGTTTGGCCAAAACAGACCAAATCTTCGGCTTGTTCCTCCTTGCAGCCGGTTCAAAAGAAACGGCAAGAGGAGGTTAAGTTTACGTTTAATGTTGGTAAGTGCGATAAAATATTTGACGAATTACTCAAAAATGGCAATATTAAAATAAATCACACTGTTCCATCCGCCGACGAGCTTAAACGTCGTGCATACTGCAAGTGGCATAACTCATTTTCTCATGCCACTAATGATTGTAATGTATTCCGACAACAGATTCAATCGGCCATTAATGAGGGACGATTGAAATTTCAGGAAATGCAGGTGGATACGGAGCCCTTTCCAATGAACGTGATCGACTTCGAGGGCAAGAAAGTCCTGGTTCGGCCAAACACGGCCGATAAAGGCAAAGGCAAAGAGGCAATCATCGGCAATTCTAAAAAGGCCGATGAGGATCATAAGGTTTCTTGCAGGAAAGTGGTAGCCGAGAAGACTCCCGATGGAGGGGAGACCCTAAAGGTGACCATCACAACCTCCAGTACTGGGGGGCAAGCGCAGACAGGGAGACAGATACAGGAACCCGTGCTGCGTATCCCGGACGGTCCGGCACGTAGGCGCGGACGGTCCGGGACCCCACCGGACGGTTCGGATAGCTCCGGCGGACGGTCCGGCCATGCTCAGGACTCGCAGCGACCACGTACCTTCAAACCACGACGACCAGAGATAGGTACGTGGAAAACAAATACATTTAAAGCAGCTGGTCGGCTGATCAAGCCTGGCCCGACTTTCGATCAATTGTTGTCTAAATATGTGAAAAAGAAAGCTGGCCCCAGTGACCGGCCACCGAAGCGACCCCGCTCACCCATTCATGAGCAACGTCAGGTCAGGCCGATTGGACCACATCACCAATCGGAAGAAATGAAAGGTCCTATTGTACAATTGAGACCTAACATGCCGGCATGGACACCTCCACCTCCTTATCCATCTATGCCATATCCATACACATACTTACCTCCACCATATGTCCCAAATCAAATGTGGGGCATGCCACCATATCCATTTGGGATGCCACAGTACCCCGCCTGGGGGCACCCCAAACATCCGTTTTTGATAGGTTGGCACCGCCAGTGCAAGACCGATTGAGCACTGCTGAATCCGGTCACCAGGCACAGGCCCAACAAGGTTGCCGGACTACTCGGCCTCCTAGGCCGACCAATCCGGCAGGGGGGCATATGCCTGTAGCAACTCAAAGAACAACAAAAAAGGACATCATCAAAATAGGCACTGCAGATGTTGTCATACAGGGAGACAATAAAGGGCCGATGATTTTCGGCGAATTGGCCAACACAACCGAAAAGGATACGGCTACCATCAAAACAGCCGATCCAAAATACTCCATGCCTCGATGGTGCCCAGCGGGATTGACACGATCCCAAAAGAGAAAATTACAGCGCCTAAGAGCAAAGGAGAGCCAGGAGAAGGAGGCGGAAAAGACATTTAATGACACACATCCACTATACCCGCCACCGCAAAAGAAATGGAGACCGAAGGCCGTTGAGAAAAAACAAACGGCCACAGAAATAGAAAGTCAACCTGCACCAGGCGCGGACCGTCCGGCCCCCGCGTGCGGACCGTCCGCCGTTCACCAGGAAGGCTCTGGACAACCTGCACCAGGCGCGGACCGTCCGGCCCCCGCGTGCGGACCGTCCGCCGTTCATCAGGAAGCCTCCAACAACACGACAACATCAATGGAAGAGGACGACCTGCTAGGAGAAGACCTGGTCGACTACGAGGCTTCTCCAGAACACCCAGGTATGGATGTAAATATTATTACATTTTCTTCCGATTGTACTATCATTGGCGACGATGAACCTGTTGCTGCCCAGTTTGATTTTGGTCCTAAAGAAGCCGCCTTTACTAAACCAAAGGAATCGGTAAATCATTTAAAGCCGCTCTTCATGCGCGGTCACATTGATGGAATACTGATTGCTAAGATGTTGGTGGATGGAGGGGCGGCTGTAAATCTAATGCCTTATTCATTATACAGAAAATTAGGTAAACAAGATGACGAACTTGTCAAAACCAACATGACCTTCAGTGGTGTTGGGGATAGTTTGATTAAAGCCAGGGGAGTCACGTCCGTTGAATTAACCATCGGGACTAAGACCCTTGCTGCTGCATTCTTCGTCGCTGATGTAGAAGGGAATTACAGTTTAATTCTAGGCAGAGATTGGATTCATGCCAATCAATGTATACCTTCTACATTACATCAAATGCTAATACAATGGGTAGGCGATGAGGTAGAACAAGTACATGCTGATGTATCAGCCTGCATCGCTGCGACCGATGCCCCTGTACTCTGGACTTATGAGACTGCTACATGTCTCACAGGGGTAGATTTTTCTGATTATCAGTTCATAAGTATAGATAAGAAAGGTTTCATTCATGTAATGCTAGAGCCGATGGAGAATCGGCTAAATCCTAAATAGAGTTTAAATGATGAATACACACAAAGTTCATGAGTCTTTGATCACGGACAACTCGGCCCTCAAAGCCGGATGGTCTGGTCTTTCACAGAACAGTTCGGACTTTAAGACCGAACATCTACCACAGCGAAAATATAGTATTACGGATGATCCGGTCCCCGAGACCGGAAAGTCCGCCATCACACAAAGATCATCTGATTCCTCTGTGGGGGACATGATAGAGGAATTCAGAGATCTTGATAAACTAGGACAGGGGTTTACATCGGTTGATCCTTTGGAGGAGATTGACATAGGAAATGGTAAAACTCCAAGGCCGACTTTTGTAAACAAGACCCTGGAGACCGATTCTAGAAATGAGATGATCGGTCTATTGAAGGAATATTCAGATTGTTTTGCTTGGAATTACACTGAAATGCCTGGACTAAGCCGAGAGATTGTCGAACATCGGCTGCCCATTAAGTCTGGTTTCAGACCTTTCAAGCAGAAAGCTAGAACATTTCGTCCAGATCTTCTCCCATGAATCAAGGACGAAATCCACCGGCTGCTAGAAGCTAATTTTATTAGACCTTGCAGATACGCAGAGTGGGTCTCCAATATTGTGCCGGTGGAGAAGAAGGAGTCAGGTAAACTTAGAGTATGCATTGATTTTCGTAATTTAAATAAAGCAACTCCTAAAGATGAATATCCCATGCCCATAGCCGACACATTAATCAATAATGCATCAGGAAATAGAATTATTAGCTTCCTTGATGGTAATGCCGGATATAATCAGATTTTCATGGCCGAAGAAGATGCGTCTAAAACGGCCTTTATATGTCCAGGCTTCATTGGTTTATTTGAATGGGTTGTCATGACATTCGGTCTTAAAAATGCTGGTGCTACTTATCAGAGGGCTATGAATCTGATCTTCCATGAGTTGTTAGGAAACACTGTGGAAGTCTACATTGATGATATTGTAGTCAAATCGGCTAAGTTTAGTTCTCATATAGCTGATTTGCGCAAAGCCTTTGATAAAATGCGTCGGTATGGTTTAAAAATGAACCCACGTAAATGTGCTTTTGGAGTGTCGGCTGGTAAGTTTTTAGGATTTGTCATCCATGAACATGGTATAGAAATAGACCCTGACCGAATCAAGTCTATTCGGAATGTGGGGCCTCCGACTTGTAAGGTCGAAGTGCAGAGGTTTCTCGGCAAGGTGAATTATTTACGAAGGTTTATTTCTAACCTAGCCGGGAAGATTGATGCCTTCACCCCTATCCTTCGGCTTAAGAATGATGCTGAATTCACTTGGGGGGCAGAGCAGCAGGAAGCATTTGATCTCATTAAAAAATACTTGTCTTCGGCTCCCGTGTTAAAAGCACCACAAGTAGGAGCACCATTCAGATTATACATTGCAGCTGAAGACAAGGTTATTGGGGCTGTTCTGACACAAGAAACTGAGGGGAAGGAGCATGTGGTGACATATCTAAGCTGAAGGTTGGTGGATGCTGAAACAAGGTACACTTTTATTGAAAAGTTATGCTTATGCTTGTTTTATGCATGCACCAAATGTAGATGTTATTTACTGTCTAGTCATTGCACTGTTTCTGGTCAAGCCGATGTAATCAAATACATGTTGCATAACCCAATTATGAGTGGTAGAATTGGTAAGTGGGCTTATGCACTCATAGAATATGACTTGGCCTATGAACCATTGAAATCTATGAAAGGCCAAGTCGTAGCGGATTTTATTGTAGAACATCGGGTTAATGATATTCATGAACTAGACATGTCATACCTCACTATTACTCCTTGGACTTTATATTTTGATGGATCGGTTTGCAATGAAGGGCAAGGAATTGGCATTGTGCTTGTTTCACCAAGAAATGTCTCCTTTGACTTCTCTAGCCGATTGAAAACTTATTGCACTAATAATCAAGCTGAATATGAGGCCCTCCTATTTGGCTTAGAACTTTTAAATGGTATGAGAGTAAAACATGTGAAGGTATTTGGTGATTCTCAGCTGGTTGTCCAACAAGTGTTAGAAGAATATCAATGTCTTGATGGTACTCTAAATAGTTATCTTGAGAAATGTTGGAGCATAATCCATTCTTTTGACGAATTCAGTATTCGGCATATCTCTAGAGTTGAGAATCATAGAGCTAACGATTTGGCACAAGATGCATCAGGTTATCGGATAAAGAAAGGGAAATTTCACAAAACTGAAAATCTGATAACCAGTGCAGAGCCAAATTCCCAGGTCGCGGACCGTCCGCGTGATGACACCGGACCGTCCGAGGTTACCAGAAATGTTCTCTTAATCGATTCAGCTGACAATGAAGCCGATGCAAGTGATTGGAGGACACCTATACTTAATTATTTGCAAAATCCCAATATCAGGACAGATAAGAACATTCGGCGAACAGCTTTCAAGTATGTTTTGATGAGTGATGAACTTTACCGCCGAACGGTTAATGATGTCCTGCTTAAGTGCTTGGGCCCAGATGATGCTATATTAGCCATGGCCGAAGTACATGAAGGAATTTGTGGTACCCATCAATCAGCTCCAAAGATGAAGTGGTTGTTGCGAAGGTCTGGTTTTTATTGGCCTAGTATGATAGCTGATTGTTTCAAGTACTACAAGGGTTGCCAAGTGTGTCAAAAATTCGGCGACCTACAGTTGGTCCCTGCAGCCGAATTACATCCTATCATCAAGCCTTGGCCGTTCAGAGGATGGGGATTAGACTTTATTGGAGAAATTCATCCTTCATCATCAAAGGGGCATCGGTTTGTGTTAGTTGCCACTGACTATTTCACCAAATGGACTGAAGCCGTTGCTCTAAAGAACATGACGCACAAGGAGGTAATTGAGTTCATAACTGAGCATATTATTCATAGATTCGGCGTTCCCCAGACCTTGACTACAGATCAAGGTACTTCTTTTATGTCAAAGGAGGTATGTGAATTTGCTGAATTATACAGAATTAAGCTGCTTAATTCGTCTCCATATTACGCTCAGGCCAATGGACAGGCCGAGTCTAGTAATAGGACGTTGATTAATTTGATAAAGAAGAAGGTATCTGATAATCCTAAACATTGGCATAAGATTTTGTCTGAATCTTTATGGGCTCATAGAATATCTAAACATAGTGCTACTAAAGTATCTCCTTTTGAGCTTGTCTATGGGCAGGAAGCAGTGCTACCTGTGGAAATAAGTTTGAATGCTGTCAGGTTTGCCAGACAAAATGATCTAACTGCTACTGATTATTATAATTCAATGATGGATAATATTGATGAGGTGACCGACAAGAGGATGATAGCTTTGGGAGCAATAGAAAAGGACAAGATCATGGTAGTCAGGGCTTACAACAAGAAGGTCAAAGCAAAATCATTTCAAGTAGGAGACTTGGTGTGGAAGACCATTCTGCCTCTAAGGAATAAAGACCGAAAGTTCGGAAAATGGTCGCCAAGCTGGGAGGGTCCTTATAAAGTGAAACAGGTGATGTCTGGTAACGCTTATTTACTACAAACATTACAAGGCAAGGATTTACCTAAGGCTTTGAATGGGCGTTTCCTCAAACAGTACCATCCTAGTATGTGGCAAGATGCCTAAGAAAACCGATGTGATCACATCGAGTTAGTTGCTTTTGGTTCGCCCAGCTCCACCAAAAGGCAGGGGGGCATATGTTCGAACCAGAAATGAGCCGGCGGACTGTCCGGCCCTGAGGCCAGACGGTCCGCGGTCCGGACGGTCCGCGCGTGCGCAGAGCAGATTAGGGTTCCGAGTTTTGTGCTACGGTTGTTAGCTAAAATCGCGGGATAAGCTCGGGAATTAGTTTGTAAAGGGTCCAGCCCCCCTCCTCTATAAATAGAGAGGTATACGGCCGATTTGTAATCATCAATCGAATCAATACAACTTCTATTTCGCATTTTATCCTAGGAGTAGTTCTAGTCTAGTTTAGGTTTAGTTATCCAATCCCCAAATTCTTCGTCTCTCTTCGGCTCTACGTCGATTAGAGGAGTCTAGGTCGGCCGGCCCGAGCCTAGACACCACCTAGGATCTCTACTCCCTGACGGGGTCCCTCCCGGGAGCGAGATCTAGGCGCCGTCGGCGATCTTCCGCCGTCCCTGCGTACGCGCGGACCGCCCAGGGCGCGGACCGTCCGGCCGTCAGGCAGGAGCCCTAGCCGCGCACCAGGTCGCGGACAGTCCGGCCCCAGGCCGCGGACAGTCCGCCCTTGCGCAGAGAGTACCACCGCGCCTCGCACCAGGCCGCGGACCGTCCGGCCCCTGCGCGCGGACCGTCCGCCCCTGTGCAGAGGGCACCGCCACGGTTCTTGTTGAGTGTTTGGCGCTCCGAAAAGGCGTCAACAATATATATATATAAGTATGTTGCAATGAAAACATATAATATCATGATAAATTATAAATATAATGTGTGTTATATTGTTATAAGAAAATATTTAATAATCTATTTATAATTCCGACTATATATAAATTTTGTTATTTTAATCTAGTCGTTTCACCACTACATTGCAACCATCAATATCATGCAGACTTCGATATATACCATGATTTACATGGTCTCATCATTGAAGAGCATGTCCCACACCTGTCAAAAGAAGTTTCATCATATATCGTCAGTCATCAAGCACGTACCACCATATGTGCTTGCTTAAACAAAAAGACAAGTACGTATGTTTGCAAAGAGAATTAAAGGCAGACCGGTACAAAAGCTACCGTGACGGTGCTGAGGATGACGAACTGGTCATCGTTGTCGGTCCTCCTCTATGTCAACTCCGGCGCCGAGATGACGTCACAGTCCTTGATATAGTAGTCGTCGAACGCGCGCGACATGGCAAGTGCCGATGACTCTTGGCTGGGCTGCCAGACGAAGTGCACCCCGGGCTCATCAGCGAGGTAGTACACCTGGTCGTTGCACCACCAGATGCACTACTCCTCTACATACACCATGTTCGAGGACACCCACACAACGTCAGCAACGGCTATCGTCCCAGCGCACAAGAATTAATTGCCGGTCAGTAGCGACTTACGTGGTAGGTTGGGCTTCAGGTGAATGATGAGCTGGACGGCGTGATGGCGCCATCGTCGAATGCGGTGCCTAGAACAACCCAAGAGTCGCCGACGTTGGCGATAACCATGAGGTCCCCCTGCTTGACGATGGACAGCGCGGTGCAGCCGCTCTGGACCGCGTCCAAGAGGCGGCTCGCCGGAGCTTGTCGTACATAGCGGCGCATGCGACCACGTAGGACAGCTTCCAGTTGTTGAACTGATAGTCGCCAAGCTTCTTCTCGTCGGCGATGAGCTTTGCCAACACGAGCGCCTCCTGCTAGTGGTGTTTGTTCGAGGTTTCTAAGTAAGAAACATGAATTCATTCTTGGCATTGGTTTATGAAAATGACTCACAAGTCATATCCATTAACGAAGAATAAATGCCACACATGCAAAAAAATTAAGTTGAAAACAATATTGAAACAAAACAAATTGCATGCAAGGCTCTTCTTTAAATACTACTCCATCCCTCCAAAAATATAATTCAAGAATCTCGGTGATACTTATCTACTACTACGCATTGTACAAGGCTAGCAGGTGGGCTTGGGAGAGATGTAGTAGATGTTTTTCCTGTCTATAGATGTAGACATAAACACACATGTGGTGTAGCGGTAGCTACTGCTCGCATTTGCATGGGGGTCGTGGGTTCGAATTCCCTTGGAGCCATGTGTTTTTTTTAATTTTAACTAGATGTGGGATATACGGGGGAATGGGAATGAGCTTTGCGGGAAGGAGAGAATGGTAAAGGCAGAACAAGGAATGGGAATGGCAGAACAGGGAATGATGACAGAACATAAGAATTGAGTTGTGCGCGGAGGGGGAATGGGAAAGGCAAAATAGGGAATAGTGGTAGAACACGGAATGGCAGGCTACTCTTGCAGCCTTAATAAGTAATATATATATATATGGTAGGTATATTAGGAGCCCTGAGATTTAAATAGTTAGAGGAAACCCATACCAACCACCCTGCGACCTGGTCCAGCCTGACGCGCCCACCCACTTCCTAAGCCAGCTTGTCGGGTGCATCCCCAACCCACGTTCGTGTACACAAAAAAAGGAATGTATGCATATACTTATACAAATTTTACTATACGGTGTAGATATTTATGTAGTGTGATACACTTCGTAAAAAAATATGGCATGTGGTTCACTGGTGGACGTATCTCCAGGTTCGAGCGTAAAAACCTTAAGTTGTGAGCATAAAACCCCTCAGTTATAAGCGTAAATATCAAGCTAATGTGAGAGATTGATACCTCTAATGGGTTGTATTTATGATCCTATTTTTATGGTAGATCCGAAAACATGGGACTCGCATGCATGCGGTTTCTATTTTTATATATATCCAAAAATTATGGCAAATTGTGGGAGTTTCTATTGCATGCACGCAAATTTTGGATTATATTTTCCTTTCCACTACACGCGCGCAAAAAAATTGGATGACAAGAGTCACACAGAGCATAAATTCTTATACAACGTTGCATAAATACTTACATCGTGTAGCATAATTGATAAAAAAACTAATATCGGTCCAACTAAGGACACCAGCAGGAATTAGGGACAGTTTTAAAGCAGACCTAAAAATCTGGCAGTTACGAACATAAGTGATTTGATTTGATTTTTTATGGTAATTACGAACATACGGGAATTAGGGACAGTTTTATGGCAGACATAAAAATCTGGTAGTTACAAACATAAATGATTCGTTTGATTTTTCATGGTAATTACGAACAACATAAATTAAGGAATTGTCTTTCTAATGTGCATGCAGTAAACTGATATATGAACTCCATGTTAAAGTATAAAATCGTACAATTTTTAGCGTAAATAGTGCATATGGTAGGCATAAAACACAATAATCGAAAGAACACGAATCGGTAGGGGTAGTCGCCGGAGGACGTCGTCGACGACACAAGAACAAATAGAGGTCGTCACTCGAGCCGCCCGAACTGCGCCGGATCGGAGGATGTCAAGCGCGATCATCGCTGCGCGCACCTCACGCCTTCCGTGACACCGCTCGAACCTCACGCCTCGTGCGACACCATCGCTACTCACACGTCGGGGGGCGTCGCTTGCTCGCCCGCCTTGGGAGTGCCGCCGCCTGCCCACACAAGGGCCCTGCCATCGCTCGCCCTCTGGATTCGGGCACCGCCGCCACCGCGCCACTGGCCTGGGAACCACCGCCACTACTCCGGATCGAGGAACCGGCACCACCATGCGTCAAGGTTGAGGAGCCACGGCCACCGCAACCACCGGCCGAGGGTCCACCGCTGCGTGCACTCTCGGGCAACCGCCACCGTCGCTAATGAATCGGGATGGGACGTGAAAAACTGAACACTAGCACTTCGGATATTCTTTTATAAATGTTCGGATCTGGTCCGGCTCGACCGGATTGCATCGTCTGACCTATGCTTTCTTTAGTTATTGGAAGTCTAAGGCTCGTAATATACAATATATATACACGTCGCACACATAGGGTACCATGGCATACCCGTAGATCCGCCCCTGACTAGTAGTGGTAGGTACTAATTTCCTATTTTTTGAAGTGAAGGTACTGTAGGGAGGACCTACAGTAATTTTATTAACTCAAAGGATAACTAGTGTCAAGAAAAGAAAAGGGAAATTACATAGGAAGGGGAGGATAAAAGGAAGGGGAAGGATTACAGATCAAAAGTTTGCAACCAGATATTAATTTCCTCTCTAAGAGACGGCTTGACTCGATGACACACCAGAAAAAATTCTTTCTTAAACATTGCCTTGCACTCATTAATCGTGGGAGGAATCTCATTGAAAATCCAGTTGTTTCTGCTCCTCCAAATGCACCACGTCAGAATGATGATACATTCTAATCTCCATGGTACTTGTAATCTCCTTCGAATCCTTATTAAGGTATGCAGAAGATCCGTTATACGCGGCGGGCGGATGTCCAAAAATATCCAACATCTCCGAGCAAAGTTACATCTGAAAAAGAGATGAATAACCGTCTCTTCTAACTGGAGAATACAATTATCGCAAGTAAAAGAATCCAAAGGCATTGAACGCCGCCTGAGGAAGGAAAGGGTATTCAATCTATTTTTGAGCATCAACCAGAAGAACACCTTGTGTTTAGGTTGACATTTAGATTTCCATAACCAAGAGAAGAGGGGATGAGACTGTT
Organism: Zea mays; assembly: GCF_902167145.1. Classification (NCBI taxonomy): domain Eukaryota; kingdom Viridiplantae; phylum Streptophyta; class Magnoliopsida; order Poales; family Poaceae; genus Zea; species Zea mays. The sequence continues at coordinate 579,125 of NC_050099.1, read as the reverse complement.
GGTTGCCAATCAAGTGAGAATAGACCTTCCGCAAGGAAAACAACTTGGAAGAGCCATTGCAGCGCCATTTATCATTGTGATCATGCAACTGAATATTTGCCAGGATGTCCCGAAGTGTAAGCAGCTGCTCAAACGCTTCTGTAGAGAGGGGGGTGTGGAACATTTCATTGGGTGAAGCCAGCCTTGCTTGATTAATGTTGATGTCTCTGAGGGATGCAAAAGACCAAAGCTCCAAGAATTTTTCAAATTTGCGCAGACCATCCCAACGATCATACCACAGGAAAGTAGTTTTTCCATCTCCAATCTCCACCCGGGCTATTTCCTTGAATACGTCTTGGAGTTTGAGAATATCTTTCCACCAGAACGAACCTACAAGTTTAACTGAAGGTAGAGTATTGCTATAATGAGTGGCCCAGATAATGTTAACCCACGGAATATTGTCTTTATTATAGAATTTATGGAGACATTTCATAAGGAGCGCTTTATTTTGCAACTCAAGATTTATGACGCCAAGCCCCCCTGGGCTTTTGGTTTGCAAACTGTTTTCCAAGCAACTTGAGATGGTTTTTTGCATTTATGTCTGCTCCTCTCTAAAGGCAGTGCCGTCTAAATTTGTCAATCTGTTTGATCACAGTTTTTGGGAGCTTCATGGTGCACATGAAGTATGTTGGAAGAGAAGAGAATACCGCATTGACCATTTGTAGTCCGTCAACCTGTGATAAAAAGGGATGTTGATGCAAGTCTTCTTTCAATCTTCTAAATGAGGGGGAGGAATGCTCCCAAGTTGGGTTTTTAAAGCCCTAAAGGAAGCCCGAGATACATGAAGGGCATAGTTACAACCTTGCAGTGAAACATATTTGCTAGAATTGCCATTTTCTGTTCAGAGACATTGATGGGCTAAATATTAGATTTGTGATAGTTCACATGGAGGCATGTGGAGTCTGCAAATGAATTAAGCATCACTTTGAGGAAGAAAAGTTGTCTAGGGCAGGCTTCCAAAATTAGAATAGTATCATCTGCATATTGGATAACCAGGAAATCAGTCCCACAAGAATGCAGGATTGGGAGCTTGAGGATGCCACAATCTTTAGCCTTGTTAATAATTGACTGAAGGAGATCTGCTGCTAGAACAAAGAGAAGGGGGGACAAGGGGTCCCCCTGTCTGACTCCGCGTCTGCAATGAAAACGTCTTCTCGAGACACCATTTAAAAGAACTTGCGATGTGCCAGAACCAAGAATCAATGAAATCCATTGGATCCATTTGTCCCCAAAACCCTTATGCCTCAAAATCTCAATGATAGCCGCATGCTCTAATTTGTCAAAAGCTTTTTCAAAATCCAGTTTTAAAATGACCATTTCTTTACCTGACTTATGACAGATAGAGATGTACTCAAAGGCCCATGCTAAATAGTCCTGAATTGTCCAAGCCTTCAGGAAGCCGTATTGATTTTGGTGTACTAATTTGGTAATCACCAACTGCAGACGATTGGTCAGAAGTTTAGTCGGCGCTTTCATACTTGTGTTAAGGAGAGATATCGGTCTATAATCTCCCACCGATACAGGAGAGCTGTGCTTAGGGATGAGAGTCACATAAGATCCATTAATACTGTCCAGGCAGATTGATCCATCAAAAAATTTATCACAAAGCTCATAAAAATCTGAAGCAATCACCGGCTAGCATTTACGCACAAAATCCATGTTGAAACCATCTGGACCAGGCGACTTATTTGAAGGTAAGTTCTTGATGATCTGGTCTATCTCACTGTGGGAGAAGGGCATCTCCAATGAGGACAAGTTGCTAACAGGCTGAATCAGCGAAGACAAGTTGAACATCATAGATGTTAGTTGAGAAGTCCCCCAATCTATCTTTGAAGGATTGAAATAGCACATCTTCTTTGTCCACATGAGAGGTAACAACGGTGCCATTACCGCCTACTAAGGACAAAATAAAGTTGTGGCGATGCTTGATAGTGGCATTTGCGTGAAAAAATTTCGTGCCAGCATCCCCCAACGTAGCCCATTTGATTTGGCCTCTCTGTTTCCAGTAAGTTCGCTGTTTGGAAAGAAGATCCTGCAGATGATGAACGAGAGCATCCTTGAAATTCCATTCCTGAATCGTTAGGTCTCTGCTTTCCTCAATGAAGTCCATAAACTGAATGATCATTTCCACCTTATCAATTAACTTAGTTAGATTGGGCACGGATTTTTGCCACCTTTGGATCACCTTTCTTGCCCTTTTAAATTTAGCCATAAGTCGTTTCGCTGGATCAGGCTGAAACAACCCTTGGGACCAAGAGCCTTGGAAAATTGAATGAAAGTCTTCCAATTGGAGCCAATAATTTTCAAATCTGAAGATGGGCGGTTTGGGAACGTTGATTTGGACATTGACCACCCAGGGAACGTGGTCTGAGGCACCCCTAACCAAGGTATGGGCAGAAGTGGCAGGGAAGTTGGAGGACCAGGCCTGCGAGACAAAACACCAGTCTAGCTTTTTAAGTAAAGGTTGACGTTGCATATTAGACCAAGTGAAGGCTTGCCCTTTGAGGGGGATCTCTTGTAAGCCCAGCTGGCTGATTGCTGAATTAAAATTGAGCATTCTAATAGGGTCTCCACCCGGTTTGTTGCGGTTCTCAGGATATCTAATCATGTTGAAATCTCCAAGAAAAATCCAGAGCTTATCTTCATCAATTTCAAGGTTAGAAAACCAGGCAAGAAAGGCCTCTCTTCCTTGAGGGGAGCAAGGGGCATAGATGTTGGTAAGCCACCAATCTTGACCTGTTAATTTAGACCGAAAATGGATTGTATGGCCAAACAAATTCTGATCGATTACCTCAGCATCAAAGAGGGATCATTTCCAAATTGTGATAAAACCTCCAGAAGCTCCAAGAGAAGGGTCGTGGGCGTACTTGTCTAAAGTTCTGTTGCAAAAAAGGCGAATATATGAGTCAACAAAGGACTCCTTTTTGTTTCCTGAATACAAACAATGTCGCAGTTGGATTCCAAAATATTATTCCGCAGTGAATTCCACTTGGTGTCAGAGTTGATGCCTCTGATATTGTGAGACAAAATTTTCAGGGACCGATGCATATTCTGAGAGGGATTATCCATTGGAAACCATAATCATTTCACTAGAAGGCACGAGTACGCATAGCATACGTCGGCAGAGACCCAAGCATAAATTATGGCGAGAACAAATAAGTTCAGAAAAGCCAGCAAAAATAAAATGCTGCGAGTGAAAACTCCCCCCGAAATTCGAACATGAAATCTCCCAGAAGGACCAGAACAAACCACGTAATTTTCGCATAACATGAATATTCGTGCCAACCACCCAAAAGATATAATCTCGAGCCAAGTTTGTTGAGGCAGACAAAAAGGGCACGACAAGCCCATCACCAGAAAGAGAAGTTTTGGTGAGATACATAATAACACCAAAAGATATCGCCAACCGAAGCACAGCAAAGACTGGCTGATCTAAGGAAGAAGGCAAAGCCTTACATCCCAACCGAGGGACGAGACCCCACATCATCTTCATCTTCTGATTCATCCCTCAGGTCTTCAGATGTTGCTCGCAGCTCAGCCCTGTTACTAGACGAGGAATGTGGCCTCTGAATAGCAGAACTGGAGGATCTGGATCTGTTTAATGCATCAGGGCATAACTTGGATGGATCAACTTTGCAAAACTCAGTCCCCAACTTCTTAATAATCTTGTAGGGGATAGAGGGAGGCGATGGCCTAGCACAGCACGAGCAATTCTTCCTTATTCCATAGCAAGACTTAAAACCTCTAGCCTTCTCTCTGAGCCTGGCACTCCTAACTTCAGTGCCAACCAAGATTGGACGCTTCTTTCTGTTGTCGGCTTCAGCAGGCACAGGGGACTGAGAATCCTCATGCAAATCCTGACTAGGAGGGAGCAGAGATTTGGAGGGAATCTTGATGGGAACAGTTTTCATGTTGGGCTCAACGAAAGCAGAAAGAGCACCATACAACAGAATTTTTTTAGCCCACTCAAAAGAATCCGGCCCATAAAGAAAGCAGCCCACATTTTTGGAACAGGAATAAAATCTGAGTTGGTGGGGAACATTTCAGCCCAGGATGACAAGCGTTTTTTGGCCATGTAATCATCATAAGCAGGATCATGAATGAGCTGCTCCAAGTGTAGCATGCATGTTTTCTTCCACATTCAAATTCCCCTCCAACAGCCATGTACTAATTTCCTATCACTACAACTCACGCGTCCAGCAGCACATACGCCAACAGCAATCGTCAACAGAGTGTGTATTTATGTTCCACAAGAGTTGATAGTGCATGTAATGTACTAAAAACATAGGGAGCGAGTTCAAAGTTATCTCGAAGAGCACATGATTCAAGTGCTGGTATGGTAATCAACTAAATAATGCATGTGATTTAGATCAAAACTCTGGGCTATCCAATACAGCTCTTCTTCAATAGGACATCCAACAAGTGCTGAACTAACAACTAGGAGCTATGAATGAAGCACGGATACCATACGAAACTCATGGGGTCTTGACTAATACTACACTAGCAATTCAAGACTAAAGACATGTTTGGTTCATGCCCTGCCAAGCAGCCGATCTCAGACGCTTGAAATCGAACGTCTGGGAGCCCTGCCTGGGCTCGTCGAGTTCGACGGTGAGCAAATCAAACAGCCCCTAAAACAAGTCCACCAAAGGAGGAACATTACATATACTAACCATCACCAAAACATAGCCTGACTTTAATAAATGTCAACTAAACGAAGGGATGGGCAAGTCAAAGCATTAAAATAATTAGGAGCCCTACAAACCGCTAAAATCTTAGAATTGCCAAACATGAAACATGCAAGTCATCTACTTGGGACTCGAGATATTCTGTCAACACAGCCACAGCGATAGCTCCTTGAATGTCCTGAACCCTTCTTAATTTAGTAAGGTAGCTTTTGGTTTCGGAGTATGGTCAGACAAAACCGTTCCGCGTCTAATTTTATTGTTGTCTGGATTGATTTTATATAAGACGAAGTGGTTCCAAAAATAAAAAACTATACTAAAATGTTGAATTATTTAGCTTCCAAAATCTCTCGGACGGTGTCGTTCCATCCCAACTGGCTTTAGAACCAAACCCTATCTAAGAGCATCAGAAACATTCTTCTTCTTTGCCTGTACAAAAAAAATTATGCTCATTTTTGGTGGCCCACATAATTTTTGGCGGCCCTGAGACAACAGTCAAAATTAAGGGTTACTTTTAGCGGTTTTTATAGGCCATCGAAATTAGCATAATTTTCAGTGGCCACTACCCAAGTTGTCAAAATTAATAGTATTTTCGACGACCACTACCCCGAGACGCCGAAAATTAACCGAAAATTAACCTTCTCTTTCTGTTCGCTTGCACGCGCGGTCCGCACCGCCCCCAGCCGCCGTCGTTTCGCCATTGCCGCGTGCAGCTCCCATCGATGCCTCCGACCGCCGCCTCCCTGCCTAAATCCGACCGGCCCCACGCGGGCACAACTTCGACACGGCCTCCCTGCTCCGCCCGCCCGGCCCGAGCAGTTGCTGCCGCCCAAAATTAGTGAGTAATAGTTTATTCAATCAATGTTTATGCCTAATTGTTTGTTTAATTAGTCTGTTTTCATTACTTTTGATTAGCTATATGTTTATGCATTTGAAAATATAATTAATCACATGTTTAGTTAATGATGCGTTGAAATGTCAGTTTCATACTACAACACAAATTATTAGGTGGATTATATAATTTAGAGGATGTTTAAATGCACTAGAGCTAATATATAGTTGATTAAAAAATTGCTAGTGGAATTAGTTAGCTAACTATTAGCTAATTTGCTAAAAATAGCTAATAACTGAATTATTAGTTGTACTATTTGAATGTCTTTAACTGAGGCCAACATCGCGGGCGGCCGAGGAACTTTACATTTGACGTCTCTAGCAGCGTGTGCTAAATTTACAGGAGCCTATAGCAGCCTTTGCTAGAAGCGTACCGGAGGCCAACTGTAAAGCCTAAAATTTGTATAAGAAAAATAATAATAAAATAAATATATGAAGAAAATAAAATAGCAAATTCAGGTATCTCAATTTATACTTGAGTGATATCTCAAGTTATACTTGAGTGTTGAAACTTGAGGACTGGATTTTTGAAAACCAAGAATTATTTTATAAAAGAAGTAATATAGAAAAGTTTTCTATTCAACTAAATGATTATGCATAACATTAAATGATGCACCATAAGCATTTATTTACATGAATATTTAATTTTGAAGTAACTTTTACTTCTTATCCCACATTCAAAATACTATTTTTTTTTAAAAAAAAGAAAACAATATGAGTGTGTTTCATATTTCAAACATCTACCAAACAAATGAAATAATTAAAATAAACATATATCTATTGCATCATATTGGAGTTTAATTGTGTGTACATATATTAGTAATAAAAATCTATAGAAAGACATCAATGTTCAAATTGGGAATTTAGTCCTAAATTTGTAATTCTAGAATTGGAGAAAGAGAAGCATTAGTTATCACAAAACAAATATCAAAAATAAATAAATTCACCATGCCATGTTTAAGTTGGGCAATTATTGTGAAGATAAATCTACCACGAAATTTGAATTTAAATTATGAATTTAGAAATAAAAAGGAAAAGAAAAGAAAAGAAAAGAGGAAATATAAAAGAAAAAGGGAAAACATCAAACTGGGCTCGTTATGCCTCATTTTGGCCCACATAGCCTCACCTTCCGTGCAACCTAGTTCCAAGAATAGGCGCCGACATCACGGGCCCACGCACCAGTCACACACTGGTGCACTCGTGTCTGTTCCGTTGACGCTCTGGGCCACAGGGCTGGCTTTTCGCGCGCGTGGCGGACGCGACTGACGACTGGGGCCGCTCTGTCAGCCTCGACCCGACTCACCCGCATAACCAAACCGACACACGTTTTCTGGCTCGTGGGACCCATGTGTCAGCCACTTGGATGTATCCCGTGGCTCGGGTCGATGACATGTGGGTCCGGGTCATCAGTTTCCCACGCCGCGCCCGCATGCGCCAGCGATTCCCCCACGCCCAAGTCAATGTCGTGTGGGACCACTTGGCCAGACTCCAGGGGCGTCGCCAGGGGGGGGCTTCTCCCTCAACTAAATGCTGGAGCTTCCGGGCAAGCTCGCTAGATCTGTAGCCCGTGCTAGGATTTCGGGCTGTGTCCACCGGCCAGCTATAAAACCGACCTTCCCCGCGACGCCCTCACCCGGATCAAGCCTCCCTTGCCCCTGTGCTCGGGTGGTCAGCGGGTTTGCCCAGTACACAGGAGGACTTCGGCCGCCACCAACGAAACGGCGCTACCCCGCCTCTACGCCCTCAAACGCCGCACCAGGAACTTCGCACGACGACACAGAGGGTGTGAGAAGCCTCACCTTGGGCGGGTTGTGCTTGTGGCCATCAGATTTTCTCACTGTACCTACTGCTCCGCCGTGGACCCGCCTGCTCTATGGTCGGACAACCTCGCCGCCCCACCTTCGGTAAGACGTCATCCACCTTGCTCGCAATGATCTCCTCTACACGTAGGATCTTTCGGGAGGGTAATTAGGGCTCGAGTGCACGATTGGCATTTTCTCCGGCTAGAGACCGTCGTGAGATCTCGGGTCGCCGTCCTCGGCCGGCCGGCTTGTGGGGAGAATCCCCTGGTGCCGTCCGATTCCCTTCGAATGGCTGAGATTGGTGGCCGCATACCCCTTCACGGCTTATGATCTGAGTCATTGGATCTCTAATCGTGCGGTTGGCACAGATCATAGGTTTAGAACGGATCCGGTACGCAGATCTCGAATTTAATGGTTGTCGTTCATCCGTGATCGCGCGTTGTTTTGTAATAAGAATAATCTAATCTGGACGATAGATTTTAGATCGTGTGGCTAGGATTGGCCGATACCCCTTCGCTGCGCAGTGCGCACTATTGTCACATGAGCCCCTGAGTTTAGTTAGAATCAACCCGCAATCCATATGGACTATAGCCCGAGTCTGGTATTTCTTGTGCAGAGACCCCATGCTTCTCTGTTTTTATGCGCCCGGTCCAGGAAATAGAAAATCCAGTAAAAGTAATTAGAAAATGATTTTTAGTGCAAAAATAAATGCTAGAATTTGTTTAATTCATATAAAATTCATATGAAGTCCAAATTAATCCATTCTAGTTCCTATAATTTTGTAATAATATTGTTTATCAAATAGTGCCACTATTTTGACACGAAAGCCACATTAAAATTTATATCCTAATTAATCTTGTATCAAATGTATAAAACCTTTGGAAATTCATAACTTAAAATCTATAACTCCAAAATTAATGATTCATGTTCCTGTGATCTTATTTTAATATGTAGATTATTAATATGTATTCTGTATACATGTTTGTTGTGATGTTAATTTTGTCTATGCCATGTTTGTTTGTATTGCTACGATTAGCAGTGAGGTCACGAGTCACCTGAGGATCATCCTGTTACCTGAAATCTCAAGTCCCAGGCAAGTTGTGCCCTTGATCACTTTTATTACCCAATAATGTTCTTTACAATCATTTATTCATGCATAGGTTTAATTTTGATGGGACTAATAGGTCACCCTAGTCTGCTTACCTTTTTACCTTGTTCACCCCTGAATCATTTGGGTAGTTTTGCTATTGCTCTATGGTTTTGGGTTCAATATTACATTATATCCATGTTCCAATTATTCTGTTATTTTATTTATGTTCATGTCAAGATCATTATTGTTAATTGGAACATGGAGCTTAACTTGAGAAACACGTGCCACCACAAGGGTGGAATGGGACGCCCTTGGCTGACTAATTAGGAAAGATAGTGGAAGACCACCTTACCCGAAAGGGGTAAGGGCAGTAGGGGAGTAGGCATGTAGGGAGGTTCTTGGGTTGATTTTGCTGCGATGGCGGTCAGATGAGGAATTCTTGCAAGTGCTCTTCCCAGACTGTAGCGGGTTTTCGGAAGCTAGTGGAACTTTGTAAAGGCCTCGTAGTGTTACCCTGCCTCGCTTCCTTGGTAGAGGTGTATGGGACTCATGACCCCTTGGCAAATGGGTAACATGACTTGTGGGTAAAGGGTACAACCTTTGCAGAGTGTAAAACTGGTATACTAGCCGAGCTCACGGTCATGAGTAGCTCAGGACTCTCGCATGATTAAATTATGGAACTAAATTCAATTCGTCATTTGCATTTGCATGTGATTATTTATTAATTTTGTTCTATTATTATTCTGGTATGGTATATACTTACACTTAGTAATTGCTAATAAAATTTTGACCAACCTTAAAAGCAATGCTCAGCTTCAACCATCCTCTTTGGTAAGCCTTACACTTGATGAGCTCCCACCTTTGGTCAGTTCATGCGCATTATTCCCCACAACTTGTTGAGCGATGAACATGTGTGAGGTCACCCTTGCTGTCTCACACCCCCAACAGGAGAAGAACAAGTGGTTCAAGAGGAGCCAAACAGCAAGGAGTTCGACTTGATCTAGGTGGCGTCTCCCAGTCGACTTTAGGGCACCAAGAATGGACTTTAGTTCGCTTTATATTTATCTTTTATTTTGTAAGACTTCCGCTATGTAATAAGTACTCTGATGATATTGTGACATTTATCTATATACACTCTGTTATTATATGTGTTGTCTTCTTTGGCGCATGTATGAGAAGTGGTATCAGAGGAAATGTTGACTGTAGGACGAAACCTAGATAGAACTGGACAACCACTGTCTACTTACCTCTGCTACTCTGATTCTTTTCTAAACTTTTCTTAATCTTTTCTCATCTATTTCTGCTTTACTCTGATTATTCTTACCTTTTCCTTCTAAAGACAAATGTGGATTTCACACTTCGAAATCCTGTGTCTAAAGTGACCTTTAGGAATAGGAGACCTACTCTCAGGAACAAAAATAAAACTTTTTTTTGTTATAGGTATTTATACGCTTGAATGTTTGTTCTTGTGATACAGTCTGATTTGGATTTTTGATTGAGTGTGATGAGTTGTGGAGTAATGTCCACAATTACATCTGCATATACATATAGGCATAAATATAAAAAAATCATAAGATGACTATATAAACTTGAATTATCCCCCGTTAAAGTGTATCTATTTTATATAGATCCCTTTTATCTTAAAAGACTCACTTTTATCTTAATAGATCCATCTTATTTTAAAAGATACTCTCTTACCTTAATAGAATCATCTCATCTCGAAAAGATTTTCGTCTTATCCCAATAGATCTAACTAATCTCAAAAGATTCTATCTTATTCTTATAAATTCATCTTGTCCTAGTATGTATACTTGTCCCAACCACTTTGTTTATCTCATTATGGATAACAACCATGATCTTATCCAAAATAATTGGATCTTACCTAGACTAAACCAGTCATATCAATATATTCTAGATCTTATCTAGATTAATCTAGTCATACCTAGACCCCATCCAAAATTAATTAGGTCTTATTTATCAAATCTAGTTATGCTAAACTAATCTAGTTCCCATCTAATCTAAACTAACCCAATGTGATCCACTCAAATAGGTTAGTTAATACTAGCAAAATGGATTAGACCCTATCCATATGTTTTAACTTAATTCACTCTGCACTAAATTAAGAATGACCGACCAACTCGGCCTTATGCAACTACCTTAACCATTCTATGGTTGCATAACCCCTCTGTTTTAACCTAACAACAGAACAGAGATACTGATCTACCTATAATCCATCTCATCTCAAAAGATTCTAACATATCCTAATAATACATATCCTACCCTGGTAGATCTAATTAACTTAAACTAGTCTAATCTAGTTTTATCTAACCTAGACCCTACCTAATCTGATATGATCTAATCTAAAGGGAGTTACTTAAACAAATCAATCAACACTGGTAATATAGATTAGACCATATTCCTATAAATGGGTTTTAAACCTAAATTGGTGTCTTAGACCAACTTGTCCGTGGAACTACGACCTAACCTATATTATAGGTTGCCCAACCCATTTATCTCAAAAGCAATGTAAAAATTATGTTTAACCTATCTACCCCATGTACACGCAATTGTTATCCCAACTCAGATGGCATCTAACACCATGACTGATGGTCCCTAAATCAGACCCAAGAAGAAGGTTAACCTCGACAATGAAGAATATGAGTAGAAATAGATCTTCGGGTAAATCAAGATCCACCACTCGGAATAAAAAGTCTCCCTTACCTAACTTTCTTTTACCCTCCAAATCTTCTCTACACTCACCTAATAGCTAAAACCTGGTGTACACTTGTTTTCTATGCCACACCTACTAGTGGCATGAAAATTTTTGGTATAAAAAACATACTGATTGGAAGTTCCACTTAATATATATATATATTTCATAAATATAAAGTATATGCTCAACTAAATGGTATTCTTAAAAAGGATTATAAAATCTAATGTGATTTAATCTAAATATGATCTAATTCAGTGTGAGTTAATTAATGCTGATACAAAGGATAATGCCATATTCCTAATTCACTCAAGCATAAATTGGTGACTTCGATCAACTCGGCCAACTCAGCCATATACCAACGACCTACACATTCTTGATAAATTGCCTAAACTGTCTAAAAAAATTCTAATATACTAGTTTGACCTATATATTTTTAACGATATACATCATTGTTTTTCCAAGCCCTACCTAAAACAAAGTCACCCAACTGAAATTTGATATAACACCCTCAACTTGTACTAATCTAGAGCTTATTCAATCTAATGTGGTGTGATATCTTGGTCTCTGGGATGGGATATCCTGGCCCAAGGCTTAACAGAATTAATAGAGTAATCATATCAACAAGGTGCATCTTCTTTTTCGGAAGCCTATCTCAAAAGAACCTCCAAGTTAAGCGTGCTTGACTTGGAGCAATTTGGGATGAGTGACCGACCGGGAAGTTTTCTCGGGTGCGCATGAGTGAGGACAAAGTGTGCACAAAAGACCAGTGTTGGTCTGTGGGGACAATATATGATCCTAGAGAGTTGCCAGGAGTAAGTACCGTCGGTCCAGGGATGGACGGGGTGTTACATGTGGGTCACTTAACAAGTTAACACTAGTGAAATAAACTAGATCCTACTCCTATAAACCTTGTTTTTCCCCTCATGCACTTAAATCTAAATTAGTGCATAAAACCAACTCAGCCACATGCATGAGAGCTAACCCAACCAATAGTTATAATGGATTGTATAATCTGTCTGAAAGGGAAATAGGGTTAACCATTTCATATAATTAACTTTGGTGGTTGATGTCCAACGCAAACACATGGACTAACTAGTTTGTCTAGAATTCATCAATTACAGGTGCATAAGGTTCAACACAAACCAAGAAAGAAATCAAGTTAGGGACACAATTTAAAATGAAGCAAAGGACTTAGAGTGTGCTGTTTTTTGGCGCACCGGATTGTCCGGTGTGCCACCGGACAATGTCCGGGGCACCATGGCCGTACAACTCCAAACCAGCCACTCTCGGGAATTCCAGGGCAGCCTCCGCTATAATTCACCGGACTGTCCGGTGAGCCAGTGGAGCAACGGCTCCCTGCGCGCCAATGGCTCCCTACAAAGTGCTACAGTGCGCTACAGTGCCGTGCAGAAGTCAGAACGCAGAAGTCAGAGGGCACCGGACTGTCCGGTGCAGCAAGACGACAAGACATCCCAACGGTCACGGCTGCGCTGACGTGGCGCGCACCGGACAGTGCACAGTGACTGTCTGGTGGTGCACCGGACTGTCCGGTGCGCCTATCGCCAACAGAAACTAGCCAATAGTTAGAAGTGGTTGGGAGGCTATAAATACCCCAAACCACCTCATTCACTCCCATCCAAGCCTTCTGAATTCTTCATTCATTGCAAGAGCAAAAGCCCAACAATCCAAGACACAATCAAAGCAATCAATCCACTCAAAGCCCCAAAATCAACTTTAGTGCATTAGGGCTTGCGAGAGGATTACTTGTGTTCTTTTGTTGCTCTTGTTGCTTGGTTTGGCCTTTTCTTTTTCCCTCCTATTTCTCAAGTGACTTGTAATCGAAGCAAGAGACACAAAGTGTGTGGTGGTCCCTGCGGGGTCGAAGTGACCCGTGAGATTAAGGAAAAGGCTCACTCGGTCTAAGTGACCGTTTGAGAGAGGGAAGGGTTGAAATAGACTCGGTCTTTGTGACCTCCTCAATGGGGACTAGGTTCTTTGGAACCGAACCTCGGTAAAACAAATCATCGTGTTCACTCGCTTTTATTCTCGTTTGATTTGTTTTCCCTCTCTAACGTTTCTTTGCTAGTATTAATTTTACTAACGTTTAAAACCAACAAATAACCTTTCATTTTACTGTTAGCGTGACAAGTCATTGTTGCTCCATCCAATTCAGCAACCTCAAACACCATGAAGTCCATTGCGCTAATGTGGTCTCAGAAACGACCTAATGCTTGCAAGAGCCAAGAACGCTGTGCCGTGCTTGGGCTGTAGCCTCGGCTCATAGTGCTGGCCTGGCCCGACACGATTATATATATTTATTTTACAAAAAGCGTATATATATAATTTATATTCAATATTAAAAATATTTAAGCATGATGTTCTACTGGTTAGACAACTTCACCTAGTATCACCCGTACTTCTTCCGCATGGGCTCGAACCCCAACTCCTGCACCGTTTTTTAACATTTTACGCTGATTTAATCAAATGGGCTGACGAACTAACGGGCTGGCTCGACACAGTCAGCAGGCCGGCATGACGTGCCTGAGCCAGAGTTGTAGCCCACGGGCGTCTGGCCCATGTCGGGCCGTCGTTTGACCATTTATAGACGTGCAACAGATTAATTTAAAATAATTATGAGGGATTATTTTAAAAAAATGACGCGGGACGACCATTGAAACTAGTGCTTTAAGTATAGTATAAAATACCTAAATAAAAATTATAGCCGAAAAGAAAACATGAAAGTTTTCTAAGTAAACTTTATATTGCATATATTTTTTTTATCAGACGTACACGAAAACCAAAGACGTATACGAAAACCAAACAGGCAACAGTTCTTGACCGGCGAGGGCGACCGTACGTAAGCAACAATGCATAGCAGAGTGTATAGCGGATGGCCGACAAACTTTGTTTTAGTTCATCTCTTAATTATAGGTATGTTCTTTTCATGATGTAAATAGGGCGCACAAAATAAGGAATTTACTATATAATCCTCTTATTCAATTTTGAGTATTACAGAGGGTGACCGTACGTAAGCAACAGTGCATAGCGGACGGCCGACAAACTTTATATTTGGCGTCTCTGGCAGCGTGTACTAAATTTACAGGAGCCTATAGCAGCCCTTGCTGAAGACGTACCGGAAGCCAGCATCCATTATATGTAGCGAATAAACTGCTTTAGCTAATCTTGCTGGAGCCAGACTTATATAATTATAAGCTGCATTGTATAGAAAAAGGGCCTTAATGTCGACTCCCTCCACGACTAGTTGGCGTTGAGCTGTGTTGATGCACGCCTGAGTCATCTCCGTTATCCTGCCACAAAGAACGCACTGCTGTTATGACGCCCGCCGAAATAATCAATTATCACTTGCCCTCCTCTCCCATAAGTACAATCGCTGTAGTTTGTACGAGTAAATCAAGAACATGGAGCACGTAGATGTAATAGTTAGCTGCTAAAATTATACGTAGATTTTAAATATCTATAGCTAATATATAGCTAACAATTAATAAGCAATATCTAAATAAAAATTATAGCCGAAAAGAAAATTGACAATCATAGAGGAGAAAAAAATAGTTGACATCCTTGTGTCGTTGATCTCCGTCCGGCGCCGGCGCCGGCGTCCGATCTCTCCTTTCCTTTTTGCCTTTTCTCCTGCCCACCACCCCGCCACAACCCTTTCCCTTCTCTGCTTGCTTGCTGCTGCAGTGCTGCCTCCCCCTCGCCCAGCAGCAGGGAGCAGCCATGCCAGGGGACCACGGCTCCAAGGGCGACATCTCCTTCGCCGGACGCTTCACGGCCAGCGCCATCGCAGCATGCTTCGCAGAGGTAACTCGTCTACCTACCCATCTCCCTCCCTCCCACTCCCACCCGTTTTCCATCTCCCCACGCGGCTTCACTTGTTGGATCGCCATCGCCCCCAAATCTGACTCGATTCCTTCCATTTCCTTCTCCTTTTCCTTGCCGCCGAGACCCAAGAGAGAAGGGGGATGGCAGGATCACGCCGCCCATCCCATCCTATCCCCTTTAATTTGCTGCATCTTCTCGCAGATATGTACCATCCCGCTCGACACGGCCAAGGTCAGGCTCCAGCTGCAGAAGAACGTCGTCGCCGCCGCCGCCTCCGGGGACGCCGCGCCAGCGCTTCCCAAGTACCGCGGCCTGCTCGGAACTGCCGCCACCATCGCTAGGGAGGAAGGGGCCGCAGCGCTCTGGAAGGGCATCGTCCCGGGCCTCCACCGACAGTGCATCTACGGGGGGCTCCGCATTGGCCTCTACGAGCCTGTACGGTCCTCACCGCAGTCAACTATTTACTCTGCATATCATTAATTAACTTTCTGATGCATTTTGTTTCCTCCAACACTTGCTGTGCTACTGCTACTAATTTCCCAATGCCAGTCCAACCAACCACTTGCCTGAACTTACAGGTCAAATCCTTCTACGTCGGCAAAGACCACGTTGGGGATGTCCCTTTGTCCAAGAAGATAGCCGCCGGCTTCACAACTGGTATGGTAGGAATAGGATGGCTAGGCACCCAGACCTGCGAACATGTTGTGTTCACCTTCAGCTACTATTTCTTCCATTCATCCGTTATTAGGGGTGTTTGGTTCTAGGGACTAAAATTTAGCACGTGCCGCATTGGATGTTAAATACCTATTACGAGTAATATAATCTGATTACAAAACTAAGAAACTCTATTCTGAATTGAAGGTGCCATCGCTATCAGCATCGCCAACCCTACTGACCTTGTCAAGGTCAGGCTCCAGGCCGAGGGCAAGCTTGCGCCTGGTGTGCCACGCCGCTACACTGGCGCAATGGATGCTTATTCCAAGATTGCTAGACAGGTCTGTGCTGGCATGCTCTTCTCCCAGCTAACCGTTCGCTTTCTTTGTTTTGCTACCAATCAATAAAATTAGAGCTTGGCTCTTATTATATGTGTGATGTGCTTGGCTCATCCTTAGGAAGGGGTTGCCGCTCTGTGGACTGGCCTTGGACCAAATGTAGCGCGGAATGCTATCATCAATGCTGCTGAGTTGGCCAGTTATGATCAAGTCAAGCAGGTGTTGTGTGCTTCTTTTAAATTCTCCTCGAATAACTCCATCGGCTCTTCCTCACTTGCCTATACATACTGTCCTTGCTGCAGTCAATTTTGAAACTCCCTGGGTTCAAAGATGATGTGGTCACCCACCTTTTTGCTGGTCTTGGTGCTGGCTTCTTTGCTGTTTGTGTTGGTTCCCCAGTTGATGTGGTAAGATGTCCTCTGGCCCTCAATTAACTATCCCTTTGTTTGTGTTCATTTCCCTTTTGTGGAAGTGTAGTCAAACATTGTTTCTTGTTTGCCCTACTGATACTCCCTATGGTATATCAACTCCCAGTATTGAACTGAGGACATGCTGCACATGATAAAACATGTCAGTCTCTCTTTTGAACCCCTGCCAGTTAACATATTCAGGAATCGTGCCAACTGAAGTTTATAATGTGTTCGAAATTCCCACCAAGGAAATTCAGTTTAGACTGTCCCTTTATGCCACAGCTTCAGAATTTGACATCAACCGTAGTCTTCAACCATAGCTGCCGTTTCCCCTCTTTCATGTATTTGTGAGGTCCACTCTTACAAAGTTACAATTTAACTCTGCCTTTCATTCGCGGATTCTAATTTGTCGCTGTGGATGCTGATCATTTCTATGGAAGTTATCTAGTACTTTCTTGTGGCCATATCCCTGGAATATTCGGTGTTATTGAAAAAACGTTGGACTCTGAATTAATGGCTTCAGTCTCTGCCTGTAGGTGATACCTTCCTCAAGTGCGACTGAGACTGACAAACAGTTATCTTCTTGCAGGTTAAGTCGAGAATGATGGGTGACTCAGCCTACAAAAGCACTCTCGATTGTTTTGTGAAGACGCTAAAGAATGATGTATGTCTAAGTTCCACACTTCTACTCATGTTATGATTCTGGGTTCAAATTTAGATGAGCAGAAAATATACAGACATGACCTTCCATTGAAAATATCTGATAGTTCCAGTAGGAATATAAGGTGTAACCCCTTAAAAAAAATCATATAGCGTGTACGACTGTCTCCAATAGAGCTTGTAAAATAGGGGACGTGGAACAGTAGATGACACTGTTTGACAACTGTTTGCAGAGAGAAGTTTGAAATAGGGGATGGGATAGGGGATCTGCTGGGATAGCCTAATGCGTTCATCAACAGTTGTCTCTCTTGGAGTTTATTTGAGCTGATAATAGTAATCATTGTACCATGGTGACAACCATGTGGCATTTCCTCAATATTTGACATTCTAGGAGCAGACAGTTTTTTTTTCTTTTTAGAGAATTTGACCTTATTGAACAAGGATTTGTCTCCGTAGTCGAAGTGTGTGGAGTAGTGCACTGTCTTAATCCATCATGTAGTGTCCATTTTGTTTCTTGACAGGACATAGGAGTTGCCTTTTGTGCCCTAGCATGGTGCAACTAATATATGGTCTGGGTAAATTTGTTCTTCACAATATACTGGATCTATCTTCCTTTTGTACCATTATTTTTGTGCCTTCCAGAGTTGCTGTGGCGTATTTGAACTTTGATTTGTCAATTTAGTTGTGTTGTCCGTGAACTGAAAATTCTGTTTATAATATAGAGCTGCTCTATTGTACCTGGTTAGTGTACAATGAATTCCAGGAGGCAAGCATTAGCTAATGATTAAGTGGCTTACTCTGTAGGGCCCTTTGGCATTTTACAAAGGCTTCCTGCCAAACTTTGCAAGACTGGGATCTTGGAATGTGATTATGTTCTTGACATTGGAGCAGGTAAATGAAAAGCTGAAGAGAGAGTGGAAGTATTTGAGCATGTTAAATCCAATATTAACACATTGTCTGTTGATCTTGTCAGGTTCAAAAGCTGTTTGTGAGGAAAGCGACAAGCTGAAGATAGAGTTTTTGCAGTCAGGTGGCGTACAATTGACGCACAGGGTTTTTCTTCTATAGACAAAAGGGGAGAAATGACACCTCCCCCCTCGAGAATTGGGGAACAAGGACAGATCTGACACCTCAATTGCGAGAAATAAAAATAACAGCCGACAGTTGCATGATCCCTGAACGAATAAATTCAGAACTAGAAAACAGATGTCAGTAAACAACATGTGGTGAATGTTGGAACTTGAACTGCTCTAGTTCAGTGGGCATCTGTTGTTGCATGCTTGGGATGGATTTAATGTTTCGTTTTTTTTCTTCCTTGTACTGAAGTGCTCTGATCGGTAACGATCACTGTGTGTGAAGTGCTTGATTGTTATGTGGTATCATGAGAATGAATAAACATAATAATGGAGCTGTTTTTTTATTTTTTACTGAAGAAGCAAGCTGCTGCCATTACATTCCTGACAAGGAGTCGAGAAGCAGAGCACACGACAACAAACACAGCACTGTGTGCACACATGCTCCAATTCAGATGTTGCTCCTGATCTTCATCTTGCCGAAGAGCGAGTGCCTCCCCTCGGCGACCACCAGCCCCGTGGCGGCGTTGGCGACGATGACGTGCGTGCCGGAGTAGGCGCCCTTGTGGCCGAGCGCCCTGGCGGTGATGCGGAGGGCGTCCCCGGGCGCGGCGGCGTCGAGGTCAACGAAGTTGACGGACATGTCGACGGAGACCTTGAGGTGGTGGCCGTCGGACACGGAGGCGGCGGAGCCGATCTCGTCCACCAGGGCCACCACGGCGCCGGGGGCTATGTGATCGCTGCCGGAGGTGAGGCGTGCGGGGACCGTGAAGGAGCAGAGGATGTGGCCTGGGCGGATGCTCTCCACGCGGATCCCGTGGAGCGCGAACCCCTCGAAGAAGCTGGGGGCGGCGGCAGAAACAGCAGCTCGACGGTTGAGCGCGTCCACCAGCGCACCATCCTCATCGCTCACCCTTACCTGCAGCAGCGCCTTCGGGTCATGGTCATCAGAAGCGGCCATGGTGGTTGGGGAGAGGGACTAGTTGGAACTAGTTTTTTTTCTTTTGATGCCAGCTGCCGCAACTGCAAGCGATATGACATTTTTGCCCCTGCCGTTATGTGTGTTAGCTGTCGCTTGGATTTGGGATGTATCCGCTTCCGCCGCCGTCCATGGCTGGGGCTGGGGCTGGCGCTCTTTTGGTTGCCAGTGCAAACAGGAGAACCATTTGATGCATCTTTGTCCCTGAATGATCCTGGCCTGACACAGTGCTTGACTTGAATAGACAAGGGAAGAGCAAGTCATGCTTAATCATGGAGAAAGAAAGGCTGTGCCTGTGATAAATATATAAGTCCCCCTCCCACCTAAAGTACCTGTTGTAGAGTGTTTATGTAACAGTCTAAGAGCTAGAGAGTACAGTACCCAACACAAGAAGGACTGACTATGAGTTGCAGTTCAGTTCACCAGCTATGGTCCACCTTGTCAGCCAGAACAGACTACGTACGTACGTCATGCTGAATGCTACGGGCACTTGGGATGGAACAGGCAGCTAGAGTCCAAGTGTGCTCCTCCTTGTCTTGCCCAATTCATGCTTGGAGTTGGAAGAGGAGCGCCTCGGGATGTTGGGCGGCCGGCTGCTCAACTGCATTCCCATCTGCGGCGGTGCCATAGCTGCTGGATCCAGGTCATGATGTCCTGATCTCGAGTAAGAAGACGACCTCGTGCTGAGGTGCCTCTCCAGAAGGACCTCGTCCCTCCTCGTCCTCAAGCCGCCATTGTTACTGTTATACTTATCGCGCATGTCCACACCAGAGACGCTCCTCCTCCCGCTCCCAGTGCCTGTGCCGCTGAAGGAGCTTCTCGCGCTTATGCTGCTGTTGCACCGGAGCATCTGCCCGTTGTACCCCCTTGCCCGGAGCTCCGGCCATGGGTACTCGTACTCTCCTCCTCCTCCTCCTCCTCCTGCTACTGCTCCTCCCCCAGCTGCAGAGTGCTTCCTGCTGCTGCTGCTCTTCTTGCTTATGAGGCCCCAGATGCTCCACCCCTTAATCCCCTTCTTATTAGGCTTGCTCGCCGGCACGCCATTGCTACCGGAGAAGTCGCCGGCGCGGAGATTATAGGCCTCCTGCTGCTGCTCATCTTCTTCTCTGTAGCACTGATGATGGACAAGCACGCTCTGGTGATGGTGATGATGATGGGACTCGTGGTAGTGGTGCAGACTCTCTGCGGCGGCGATGCCCGCCGGTGACACCCTGGCATTGCCATTGGCGGCGGCATTCATCATCATCATCATCCTGCACGCCGCCTCGCTGCTGTTGGCGTCAGAGAAGGAGTTGCGCCCGGAGGTGGTGGAGCGGTCCACGCTTCGGCGCCTCCTGCTGGAGCTGGACGAGTCCAGGTAGTAGTCCCTCGTCTGCTCGGAGCCGCCGGGCACCGCCGCCGCAGCATTGATATTGTTAGCGTTGTCGTAGTAGTAGCAGTAGTCTTCCTCCACGGGGATTTGCCCATCGGAGCGCGGGACCGCCGGCGCTGCCATGCTGTCGTCGTCCTCTTCCACGGGCAGGGACAGCATCGTGGCCGGCAGGCGGCCGAGCGCCGGCACGGGTCCCAACCGGGCGTCCCAGCTGGAGGGCACCTCCATCTCCGGCTCCTTCTTGTTCTTGCGGCGCCATTGCTGCAGCTTGTTGCCCAGGAGGCCACCCAAAGACGACGACTTTTTGGACTGGTGACTGTGTGAGCGGCCGTGCTCCTGCTGGTCCTCCTCCTCCTCCGGTACCGCCGCTGCGATGGGCTGACCGTGGCGGAAGAGGTCGCATGAGCGGCGCTGCGGCTCCACCGCGGCTGCAGAGCGCGCGTAGGAGAAGGACTTGCAGCGGCGTAGGTCAGCGGCGGAGGGAGGGTGGAGGCCGGAGAGGCGGTCACGGAGGCAGGCGGGGCAGAAGCCGGTGACGGCGACGCCCGGGTGGAGGCGGCAAACGGAAACAGAAGGATCCATGTGATGTGCGGCTGCTGCTGCTGTCAAGCCTCCGTCATACTATCATTCTATGATATATATGTCTTCTTCTCCTTCATGGAATGGAGGAAAGGAAGAAGATGGACGAGAACGAGAGGGACACTGCCTGACAGTCTGCTAGGATGGATGGATGGATCGATCGATCATCCATGGATGCTATTGCTAATGCTATAGAGAGACAGACAGGAGCTGAGCTGAGAGCGGACACACGCAGAGAGTAGCCGCTGTCCCCTTTTCCTTTTTTTTAGTCTGGCGCATGCTACCACCTTCTTTACGCTTTCTCTTTTGCTTTACTGCTGCTTCGTCACCGTCTCGGTTTACACACAAACATTTGTCTTGTCTACACGCCCGGTTTCCGTTTCTTTCATCTTCTTCTGAATGTGACGATGCATGTGTGTCGATCGAGTCGATCATATGGCAGGCACAGGCATGGCAAGACTAGAGGCAGCTAGGTAGCTGGATGGACCCGGCCAGGGGTGGCCAAGCCAACCATGCATGCATGCTAGATAATAATGATGGTGATGATAATACTCCCAAGAACAAACAGGATGCATCATGATCGATTATTATTCCAAGCAGGGCAGAGACAGGCAGCCACATGCTTGCTTTATTTATTTGACTCGTACTAGTAGCTAGCTAGCGTAGGGTTACCTAATGTAATGTTGCTGTCGACCCACACCTTCCTGCTTATTACTGATAGCTGTTTAAGCATCATCATCATTCTGGTGCTTGCTAGTACTAAATAAGAAGAAGAAGAAGAATAAATCCAACAAGGAACAAATACTCTACTACAATGGCTAGCTAGTATTATACTCCACTCCAGTCTCCAGCATGCGTTCGTGCGTATAGAAAGAATAGATAGATAGATGGTATGGCAGCCGCTAGCTGGGATCTGCTTTGGCGATCTACTTTGCTTTATTTGCACCATTTCCAAGGGCTCTCTTTCTATTTTGTTACTTGTAGTAGTACAATGCAACGACCACGACACAACAGCAGCTACAGATATATTATTACTTTAATTTGTGCCTAGCTTCTTCGTCTGATCTCTACTATATATGTTTAATTCTAACTAATTAATCAATATTCATGAATTTTGTCTACAGCATCGGTTGGTCGATCTGTGCATTCTTCAAGAAACTAGAATATTTTTCTGCCGGCCGGACACTTTCTTCAAATTTCAAGGCCGCGTTGCTCTGCTCGGGAAAGAAAGAAAAGAAAAAGACAAAGAAAAAGGAAAAGCGTTTGCATCAATTGGACCGAGACGCACGCGCCACTTAGCAGATCCAAGAAGGATCCATGGTCCAGCACCAGCTAGCTAGCAGCTAGCCCAGTAAGTAGTTGCTAGTCATTTTTACATCAGTGTCATTGGTGTTGTTTGCAGCCAGGTGCACTAAAAATGAACGCTTCCGGTTGTTTAGTTAATTGCAAGTGCTCTTGTTTGTTAGTAGACAGACAGACCCCTGAGTCGAAAAGAGGCATGGCTGCTAGTAGCTAGCAGTGCAGTGTTAGCTAGGTCGATCGGCAAAGCAAAGGCAGCCAACCAATACATGATCAGACAAATGTAATGTTGCTGTCACATAAAGACTTGGCCATGACAGCTGCATTGACTCCATATGAAGATATAGTTGATTCATAACTCATTAAAAACTGTTTCGGATCTGAATGCCCATCATACATGGGAAGCTGAGGTGACTTATATGATGAGAGCCATGGAATAGCCTGCAGTTCTGCTGCCAAGGGAGAAGCATCATCAAAAGTAAATATATCATGATTAAAATCATCATACCATCCATCGTCGTTGAACAAGCCTTCTTGATGAAGCTCCCTGTGTTGGGGTCTTCGATCTTGTTCGTCTTGAGCAAGATGGCGTACTTCTTCAGTGGCTTCATCGATCTGCCTTTGAAGATCAGCCAATCGAGCCATCTTCTCCTTCTTTTGTACTTACTGATGGATTATCTCCATGTTTATGATTTCTTGGTCCAACTCCTCCTCCTGGAGTGTTGGACTAGTGGCCTTCCTCTTCTGGCTTCGAGCCTCTCAAAGAGAAAGGGTCTCCAGATTTGGGTCCAGTGGTTGCAGTGCGGCAGCCCCTGGCGCTGAAGCTTTCTTCGGTGGCATGACGAAGGTCAGTGCTTGCCGAAGGTGGTCGAAAAAAGGGTTCACCGGAGGTGGGCAGGTGCACTAAAAATGAACGATCCTGTATGCTGCTTCCGGTTGTTTAGTTAATTGCAAGTGCTCTTGTTTGTTAGTAGACAGACAGACCCCCTAAGCCGAGAAGAGGCATGGCTGCTAGTAGCTAGTAGTGCAGTGTTAGCTAGGTCGATCGGCAAAGCAAAGGCAACCAACCAATACATGATCAGACAAATGTAATGTTGCTGTCACATAAAGACTTGGCCATGACAGTCGCATTGCCTCCATATGAAGATATAGTTGCTTCATAACTCATTAAAACTGTTTCGGGTCTAAATGCCCATCATACATGGGAAGCTGAGGTGACTTATATGATGAGGGCCATGGAATAGCCTACAGTTCTGCTGTCAAGGGAGAAGCATCATCAAAAGTAAATGTATCATGATTAAAATCATCATACCATCCATCGTCGTTGAACAAGCCTTCTTGATGAAGCTCCCTGTGTTGGGGCCTTCGATCTTGTTCGTCTTGAGCAAGATGGCGTACTTCTTCAGTGGCTTCGTCGATCTTCCTTTGAAGATCAACCAGTCGAGCCATCTTCTCCTTCTTCTTTTGTACTTACTGATGGATTATCTCCATGTTTATGATTTCTTGGTCCAACTCCTCCTCCTGGAGTGTTGGACTAGTGAAAGGGAAATGTGCCCTTGGGCCATTTCTAAGTATTTTGGTGATTGAGTGCCAACACAAGTGCTTAAACGTGAATCTATGCCCATGGATGAACAAAGTGCAAATCAAGAGTAAAGGTATGTTTCTAAGCCTTAGTACATTGGTTTTGTGTACTAATATACTTGTCTAAGTGTTAGAAACAGAAAGAAGAAGAAAAGAAAAGAGGTGAAAAAGGCTTGGCTGTGTACAGCCAAGGCTCAGCTCTGTCTGGCACACCGGACTGTCCGGTGGTGCACCGGACAGTGTCCGGTGCGCCAGGCTGGCTCGGGCAAAGTGGCCGCTCTCGGGAATTCGCCGACGGCGTACGGCTAAAATTCACCGGACTGTCCGGTGTGCACGGACTGTCCGGTGAGCCAACGGTCGGCCGGGCCAACGGTCGGCCGCGAAATCTGCGCGCGACACGTGGCCAAGCCAACGACTAGAAGGGGGCACCGGATTGTCCGGTGTGCACCGGACATGTCCGGTGCGCCAACGGCTCCCAGATCTGCAACGGTCGGCTGTGCCATTTTAGGAAGGAGATCGGGCACCGGACAGTGTCCGGTGTGCACCGGACTGTCCGGTGCGCCCGATGACAGAAGGCAAGATCAGCCTTCCAGAATTGCTCTCAACGGCTCCTAGCTGCCTTGGGGCTATAAAAGGGACCCCTAGGCGCATGGAGGAGTACACCAAGCAACCTTAGAGCATTCTTGATCATCCACACTCAGTCTTTGCGCATTCGTTTGTCATTCTCAGTGATTCGAGCTCCGTTCTAGTGAGAACTTTGAGATAGTCTTTTGAGCTCGATTCTTGGCCGTGTGTGTGCGCATTTTGCTGTGGATTTGTGTGTGTTGCTTCCCTCCCTTACTCCGTGCTTCTTTGTGAACTTTAAGTGTAAGGGCGAGAGACTCCAATTTGTGGAGATTCCTCGCAAGTGGGATAAAGATAAGCAAAGCAAAACACCATGGTATTCAAGTGGGTCTTTGGACCGCTTGAGAGGGGTTGATTGCAACCCTCGTCCGTTGGGACGCCACAACGTGGAGTAGGCAAGCGTTGGTCTTGGCCGAACCACGGGATAACCACCGTGTCATCTCTGTGATTGATCTTTGTTGGTTATTGTATTTTGTTGAGGATTCCTATCTAGCCACTTGGCAATTATTGTGCTAACGATTAACCAAGTTTTGTGGCTTAAGTTTTCAAGTTTCACAGGATCACCTATTCACCCCCCCTCTAGGTGCTCTCAATTGGTATAGGAGCCGTTCTCTTCACAAAGGGACTAACCGCCCGAAGAGATGGATCCTAAAGGGAAGGGAATCGTGATCAACGACAAGGAGAAGGAGTCCTTCGTCAACGAGCCAAGGGATGACAAGTCCAACGACTCGGGCTCGGGCCACAGACGCAAAGATGGGAAGAAGAAGAAGACAAGACGCGTCAAGGAGATCGTCTACTACGACAGCGATGAGTCTACTTCCTCCCAAAAGGACGACGACCACAACGAATACGAGAGAAAGAAACCGGTCAATTCAAACTTTTCTTTTGATTACTCTCGTATTCCTCAAAGTACTAATGCTCATTTATTATCTATTCCACTTGGTAAACCTCCTCATTTTGATGGAGAGGACTACGGATTTTGGAGTCACAAAATGCGTAGTCACTTGTTCTCTCTCCATCCTAGCATATGGGAGATTGTAGAAAGTGGAATGCACTTTGATAGTACGGATAGTCCCATGTTTATTAATGAACAGATTCATAAAAATGCACAAGCTACTACTGTGTTGCTAGCCTCTTTGTGCAGGGACGAGTACCATAAGGTGAGCGGCTTGGACAATGCCAAGCAGATCTGGGACACCCTCAAGATCTCTCATGAGGGGAATGATGTCACCTTGCTCACCAAGATGGAGTTGGTGGAGGGCGAGCTTGGACGGTTCGCAATGATAAGGGGCGAGGAGCCAACTCAAACATACAACCGGCTCAAGACTCTTATCAACAAAATAAGGAGCTACGGAAGCACGCGATGGACAGATCATGACGTCGTCCGCCTAATGCTAAGGTCCTTTACCGTTCTTGATCCTCATTTGGTGAACAATATTCGTGAAAATCCTAGGTACACCAAGATGTCGCCCGAAGAAGTTCTGGGGAAGTTCGTAAGCGGGCGAATGATGATCAAGGAGGCAAGATATGTGGACGACGCGTTGAACGGTCCTATTCTTGAGCCTCAACCCATTGCTCTCAAGGCAACGAGGAGCAAGGAGGCGCTACCGAGCAAGGTGGCGCAAGTTGAGGCGGCCGGGCTAAATAATGAGGAGATGGCCCTCATCATTAAGCGCTTCAAGACGGCGCTTAAAGGTCGCAAGGGACAGCCAAGCAAGACCAAGACAAAGGAGAAGCGCTCGTGCTTCAAATGTGGTAAGATCGGTCATTTCATTGCTAACTGTCCCGATAATGAAAGTGACCAGGAAAAGGGGAACAAAAGGGAGAAGAAGAAGCATTACAAGAAGGCCAAGGGCGAGGCACATATCAGAAAGGAGTGGGATTCGGATTGCTCCTCCTCCGACTCCGACAATGAAGGACTCGCCGCCACCGCCTTCAACAAGTCATCCCTCTTCCCCAACGAGCGTCACACTTGCCTCATGGCAAGGGAGAAGAAAGTAAGCACTCATGATGCTAGTACTTATGCTTCTTCAAGTGAGGATGAGTCTAGTGATGATGATGAGATAGATTACTCATGCTTATTCAAGGGATTAGATAGATCTAAAATTAATAAGATTAATGAGTTGATTGATGCTTTGAATGACAAGAATAGATTACTAGAAAAACAAGAGGATCTTTTATATGAGGAGCATGATAAATTTGTTAATGCACAAAATTCTCTTGCTCTAGAAATTAAAAGGAATGAAATGCTCTCTAGTGAATTATCTACTTGTCATGAATCCATCTCCAAGTTAAAAAGTGTTAATGATGAATTGAATGCCAAGTTAGAAATAGCTAGTAAATCAACATCGTGTGTAGAAATTGTTGAAACTTGCAATAGGTGTAAAGATTTTGACATTGATGCTTGTAGTGAACACCTAGTTTCAATTTCCAAACTTAATGATGAATTGGCTAGTTGAGAGCACCTAGAGGGGGGGGGGTGAATAGGTGATCCTGTAAAAACTTAAACTTATAGCCACAAAAACTTGTTAAGTGTTAGCACAATGATTGCCAAGTGGCTAGAAAGGAGTCTCAACAAAACACAATACCACAAGAGATCAATCACAGAGATGACACAGTGGTTTATCCCGTGGTTCGGCCAAGACCAACGCTTGCCTACTCCACGTTGTGGCGTCCCAACGGACGAGGGTTGCAATCAACCCCTCTCAAGCGGTCCAAAGACCCACTTGAATACCACGGTGTTTTGCTTGCTTTTTCTCAATCCCGTTTGCGAGGAATCTCCACAACTTGGAGCCTCTCGCCCTTACAATTGAAGTTCACAAAGAAACACAGAGCAAGGGGGAATGAGCAACGCACACAAGACTTCAAAAGATCAGAGCAACAACACGCACACAAGTCGCAACAAGAGCTCGCAACACAACTCAAAGAGTTCACAACTCCACAAGAGCTCTATATGCTATCACAATGAAACGAATGCGCGAGATCGATGTCTTGGTGCTTAGGAATGTTGTAGGAATGCTTGGTGTTCTCCTCCATGCGCCTAGGGGTCCCTTTTATAGCCCCAAGGCAGCTAGGAGCCGTTGAGAACAAATCTGGAAGGCCATCCTTGCCTTCTGTCATCGGGCGCACCGGACAGTCCGGTGCACACCGGACAGTGTCCGGTGCCCGATTCCTTTCCTTAAATGGCGAAGCCGACCGTTGCAGATCTGGGAGCCGTTGGCGCACCGGACATGTCCGGTGCACACCGGACAGTCCGGTGCCCCCTTCCGACCGTTGGCTTGGCCACGTGTCGCGCGCAGAATCCGCGGCCGACCGTTGGCCCGGCCGACCGTTGGCTCACCGGACAGTCCGGTGCACACCGGACAGTCCGGTGAATTTTAGCCGTACGCCGTCAGCAAATTCCCGAGAGCGGCCTCTTCGGCCGAGGCAGCCTGGCGCACCGGACACTGTCCGGTGCACCACCGGACAGTCCGGTGCTCCAGACCGAAGCAGCCTTCTGGTTGTACACAGCCAACTTTTTTCTTTTCTTTTTCTTCCTGTTTCCAATACTTAGACAAGTATATTAGTACACAAAACCAATGTACTAAGACTTAGAAACATACCTTTGCTCTTGATTTGCACTTTATTCATCCATGGCATAAATTCACATTTAAGCACTCGAGTTGGCACTCAATCACCAAAATACTTAGAAATGGCCCAAGGGCACATTTCCCTTTCAATCTCCCCCTTTTTGGTGATTTATGCCAACACAACATAAAGCAACTAGAACAAGTGCAAAATCACTTCAAATAAAACTCAAATTGATTTTGATTCAATTTTGGCATATATGGATCATCCTTTGCCACCACTTGGTTTGTTTTTGCAA
This sequence comes from Zea mays, assembly GCF_902167145.1. NCBI lineage: Eukaryota > Viridiplantae > Streptophyta > Magnoliopsida > Poales > Poaceae > Zea > Zea mays. The sequence continues at coordinate 550,628 of NC_050099.1, read as the reverse complement.
ATCAAACTCAAATCTCTATCTCTAAGTCAAACACACATGTTGAAGCATATAGAGAGTTAGCCCAAAAGAGATTGATCAAAGATTTCAAAAACTCCCCCTTTTTTTTTATATAATCAACCCTTCTCCCCACAAGAGGCCAACTTTTGACAAAAGAGACAATACAAGAGACCCTTCTCCCCACAAGAGGCCAACTTTTGACAAAAGAGACAATACAAGAGTTTTGACAAACAAAAAGCTCTATTCTACTATTTTCAAAGTTTCTCACGTGGTAGTTGATCCATCTATTGCTTTGGCCTTTATTTTCTCCCCCTTTGGCATCAAGCACCAAAACGGGATTAATCTTGGCCCTTTAACCCCATTGCCTCACCAAAATCTTCACTTAAGAGTACAAAGGCAATAAGATCATAGAGATGAACTTGGAATAAGTTACCCTCTCATCGGAGTGCAGTGGAAGTCTTGCATGGTCCAAGTTCACCTTTCCCTTTCAATCCTCCTTCGAGACTAAATCAAGCAAACTCAAGCAAATGGTTAGTCTCAAAGGGTCAAGTTGTAGCACATCTCCCCCTAAATGTGTGCATCACTTGCAAAAAGGACTTATGAGGTCCAGGGAGTGTTTGTACAACTTGAGCACCACAATAAGCAACAAAATGCAGAATGAACATGATCAAAGGCATAAACACATGTATGCTACAATTCAATCCAAGTTCCGCGAATCTAAGACATTTAGCTCACTACGCAGCCTGCAAAAGGTCTTCTCATCTAGAGGCTTGGTAAAGATATCGGCTAGCTGGTTCTCGGTGCTAACATGAAACACTTCGATATCTCCCTTTTGCTGGTGGTCTCTCAAAAAGTGATGCCGGATGTCTATGTGCTTTGTGCGGCTGTGCTCAACAGGATTTTCCGCCATGCGGATAGCACTCTCATTATCACATAGGAGTGGGACTTTGCTCAGATTGTAGCCAAAGTCCCTGAGGGTTTGCCTCATCCAAAGTAGTTGCGCGCAACACTGTCCTGCGGCAACGTACTCGGCCTCAGCGGTGGATAGGGCAACGAAAGTTTGTTTCTTAGAGTTCCATGACACAAGGGACCTTCCTAAGAATTGGCACGTCCCTGATGTACTCTTTCTATCGACCTTACATCCAGCATAGTCGGAGTCTGAGTATCCAACCAAGTCAAAGGTAGACCCCTTTGGATACCAGAGCCCGAAGCAAGGCGTAGCAACCAAATATCTAAGAATTCGCTTCACCGCCACTAAGTGACACTCCTTAGGATCGGATTGAAATCTAGCACACATGCATACGCTAAGCATAATGTCCGGTCTACTAGCACATAAATAAAGTAAAGACCCTATCATTGACCGATATGCTTTTTGATCAATGGACTTACCTCCTTTGTTGAGGTCGGTGTGTCCGTCAGTCCCCATCGGAGTCTTTGCGGGCTTGGCGTCCTTCATCCCAAACCGCTTCACCAAGTCTTGCGTGTACTTCGTTTGGGAGATGAAGGTGCCGTCCTTGAGTTGCTTCACTTGGAACCCAAGGAAATAGTTCAACTCGCCCATCATCGACATTTCGAATTTCTGCGTCATCACCCTGCTAAACTCTTCACAAGACTTTTGGTTAGTAGAACCAAATATTATGTCATCGACATAAATTTGGCACACAAACAAATCACCATCACATGTCTTAGTAAAAAGAGTTGGATCGGCTTTCCCAACCTTGAAGGAATTAACAATTAGAAAGTCTCTAAGGCATTCATACCATGCTCTTGGGGCTTGCTTAAGTCCATAGAGCGCCTTAGAGAGCTTACACACGTGGTCGGGGTACCGTTCATCCTCGAAGCCAGGGGGTTGCTCCACGTACACCTCCTCCTTGATTGGCCCGTTGAGGAAGGCGCTCTTCACATCCATTTGGAACAACCTGAAAGAATGGTGAGCGGCATATGCTAGCAAGATACGAATTGATTCTAGCCTAGCCACAGGAGCAAACGTCTCCTCAAAGTCCAAACCTGCGACTTGGGCATAACCTTTTGCCACAAGTCGAGCCTTGTTCCTCGTCACCACCCCGTGCTCGTCCTATTTGTTGCGGAACACCCACTTGGTTCCCACAACATTTTGCTTAGGACGAGGCACCAGTGTCCAAACTTCATTGCGCTTGAAGTTGTTGAGCTCCTCTTGCATGGCCAACACCTAGTCTGGATCTAGCAAGGCCTCCTCTACCCTGAAAGGCTCAATAGAAGAGACAAAGGAGTAATGCTCACAAAAATTAACTAATCGAGATCGAGTAGTTACTCCCTTGCTAATGTCACCCAAAATTTGGTCGACGGGATGATCCCTTTGAATCATCGCTCGAACTTGGGTTGGAGGTGCCGGTTGCGCTTCTTCCTCCATCACGTGATCATCTTGTGCTCCCCCTTGATCACACGCCTCCTTTTGATGAACCTGTTCATCGTCTTGAGGTGGGGGAAGCACTGTTGTTGAGGAAGAAGGTTGATCTCGTACATTTTGTTCCTGTGGCCGCACTTCTCCAATCGCCATGGTTCGTATAGCGGCCGTCGGAACATCTTCTTCATCTACATCATCACAATCAACAACTTGCTCTCTTGGAGAGCCATTAGTCTCATCAAATACAACGTCGCTAGAGACTTCAACTAAGCCCGATGATTTGTTGAAGACTCTATACGCCTTTGTATTTGAGTCATAACCTAACAAGAACCCTTCTACAGCTTTGGGAGCAAACTTAGAATTTCTACCCTTCTTTACTAGAATGTAGCACTTGCTCCCAAATACACGAAAGTAAGATACATTGGGTTTGTTACCGGTTAGCAGCTCATACGAAGTCTTCTTGAGGAGGCGATGAAGGTAGACCCTGTTGATGGCGTGGCAAGCCGTGTTCACGGCTTCCGACCAGAAACACTCGGGGGTCTTGAATTCTCCAAGCATTGTCCTCGCCATATCGATTAGCGTCCTGTTCTTCCTCTCTACCACACCATTTTGCTGTGGTGTGTAGGGAGCGGAGAACTCGTGCTTGATCCCTTCCTCCTCAAGAAACTCCTCCACTTGAAGGTTCTTGAACTCGGACCCGTTGTCGCTCCTTATCTTCTTCACCTTGAGCTCAAACTCATTTTGAGCTCTCCTGAGGAAGCGCTTGAGGGTCCCTTGGGTTTCAGACTTATCCTGCAAAAAGAACACCCAAGTGAAGCGAGAAAAGTCATCAACAATAACTAAACCATACTTACTCCCTCCTATGCTCAGATAGGCGACGGGTCCGAAGAGGTCCATATGTAGCAGCTCCAGGGGTCTTGATGTTGTCATCACATTTTTGGTGTGATGAGAGCCTCCCACCTGTTTCCCTGCTTGACAAGCTGCACAAGGTCTATCTTTTTCGAAATGAACATTGGTTAGACCTATCACGTGTTCTCCCTTTAGAAGCTTGTGAAGGTTCTTCATCCCCACATGTGCTAAGCGGCGATGCCACATCCAGCCCATGCTAGTCTTAGCTATTAAGCATGCATCTAGACCGGCCTCTTCTTTTGCAAAATCAACTAAATAAAGTTTGCCGTCTAATACACCCTTAAAAGCTAGTGAACCATCACTTCTTCTAAAGACAGACACATCTACATTTGTAAATAGACAGTTATACCCCATGTTGCATAATTGACTAACAGATAGCAAATTATATCCAAGAGACTCTACTAAAAACACATTAGATATGGAGTGCTCATTTGAAATTGCAATTTTACCTAACCCTTTTACCTTGCCTTGATTCCCATCACCGAATATAATTGAATCTTGGGAATCCTTATTCTTGACGTAGGAGGTGTACATCTTCTTCTCCCCCGTCATATGGTTTGTGCATCCGCTATCAATAATCCAGCTTGAACCCCCGGATGCATAAACCTGCAAGGCAAATTTAGGCTTGGGACTTAGGTACCCAACTCTTGTTGGGTCCTACAAGGTTAGTCACAATTTCCTTAGGGACCCAAATGCAGGTTTTATCACCCTTGCATTTTGCCCCTAACTTCCTAGCAATTATTTTCCTATCCTTTCTACAAATAGCAAAGGAAGCATTTAAAGCACAATAAATTGTAGAAGGTTCATTCACTACTTTCCTAGGAGCATGAATAATATTCTTTTTAGGCACATGATGAATAGCATTTCTCCTAGACATATTTCTACCATGCATATAGGAAGAACTAGAAGCAAACATGGCATGAGAGTCAAAATCATCATAAGTATTATGATTCCTATAAGCATTTCTAGTTTGTCTCCTATCATGATACATAAAAGCATGATTCCTTTTTGTACTACTTGCCATAGGGGCCTTCCCTTTCTCCTTAGCGAGAATGGGAGCCTTATGGCTTGTTAAGTTCTTGGCTTCCCTCTTGAAGCCAAGTCCATCCTTAATTGAGGGGTGTCTACCGATCGTGTAGGCATCCCTTGCAAATTTTAGTTTATCAAATTCATTCTTGCTAGTCTTGAGTTGGGCATTAAGACTAGTCAACTCATCATTAAGCTTGGAAATTGAAACTAGGTGTTCACTACAAGCATTAATGTCAAAATCTTTACACCTAGTACAAATTACAACATGTTCTACACAAGAATTAGATTTATTTGCAACTTCTAATTTAGCATTTAAATCATCATTAAAACTCTTTAACTTTGCAATAGTTTCATGACAAGTAGTTAGTTCAAAAGAAAGCATTTCGTTTCTCTTAATCTCTAATGCAAGTGATTTTTGTGCTTCTACAAATTTGTCATGTTCTTCATACAACAAATCCTCTTGCTTTTCTAAAAGCCTATTCTTATCATTCAAGGCATCAATCAATTCGTTAATTTTATCTATCTTAGATCTATCTAAGCCCTTGAACAAGCATGAATAATCTATGTCATCATCATCACTAGACTCATTATCACTAGAAGAAGCATAAGTGGAGTCTTGAGTACTCACCTTCTTCTCCCTTGCCATAAGACATGTGTGATGCTCGTTGGGGAAGAGGGATGACTTGTTGAAGGCAGTGGCGGCGAGTCCTTCATTGTCGGAGTCGGAGGAGGAGCAATCCGAATCCCACTCCTTGCCTAGATGTGCTTCACCCTTTGCCTTCTTGTATGCCTTCTTCTTCTCCCTCTTGCTCCCTTGTTCCTGGTCACTTTCATTATCGGGACAGTTAGCAATAAAATGACCAAGCTTACCGCATTTGAAGCATGAGCGCTTCTCCTTTGTCTTGGTCTTGCTTGGCTGTCCCTTGCGACCTTTAAGCGCTGTCTTGAAGCGCTTAATGATGAGGGCCATCTCCTCATTATTTAGCCCGGCTGCCTCAACTTGCGCCACCTTGCTTGGTAGCGCCTCCTTGCTCCTTGTTGCCTTGAGAGCAATGGGTTGAGGCTCATGGATTGGACCATTCAATGCGTCGTCCACGTACCTTGCCTCCTTGATCATCATTCGCCCGCTTACAAATTTTCCAAGAACTTCTTCGGGCGACATCTTGGTGTACCTAGGATTTTCACGAATATTGTTCACCAAATGAGGATCAAGAACGGTAAAGGACCTTAGCATTAGGCGGACGACGTCGTGGTCCGTCCATCGCGTGCTTCCGTAGCTCCTTATTTTGTTGATAAGGGTCTTCAGCCTGTTGTAAGTTTGGGTTGGTTCTTCTCCCCTTATCATTGCGAATCGTCCAAGCTCGCCCTCCACCAACTCCATTTTAGTGAGCATGGTGATGTCGTTCCCCTCGTGAGAGATTTTGAGGGTGTCCCATATCTGCTTGGCGTTGTCCAGGCCGCTCACCTTATTGTACTCTTCCCTGCACAAAGATGCTAATAGAACAGTAGTAGCTTGTGCATTTATATGGATTTGTTCATTTATAAGCATAGGGCTATCCGAGCTATCAAATTTCATTCCATTCTCTACAATCTCCCACATGCTTGGATGGAGAGAGAATAAGTGACTACACATTTTGTGACTCCAAAATCCGTAGTCTTCCCCATCAAAGTGTGGAGGTTTGCCAAGAGGAATGGAAAGCAAATGCGAATTCGAACTATGTGGAATACGAGAATAATCAAATGAAAAGTTCGAATTGACCGTCTTCCTGTAGTCGTTGTCGTCGTCCTTTTGGGAAGAAGTCGACTCATCGCTATCGTCGTAGTAGACGATCTCCTTGATACGCCTTGTCTTCTTCTTCTTCCCATCTTTACGCTTGTGGCCCGACCCCGAGTCAGTAGGCTTGTCATCCTTCGGCTCGTTGACGAAGGACTCCTTCTCCTTGTCGTTGATCACGATTCCCTTCCCCTTAGGATCCATCTCTTCGGGCGATTAGTCCCTTCTTGTAGAGAACTCCTCTGATACCAATTGAGAGCACCTAGAGGGGGGGGGGGGTGAATAGGTGATCCTGTAAAAACTTAAACTTATAGCCACAAAAACTTGTTAAGTGTTAGCACAATGATTGCCAAGTGGCTAGAAAGGAGTCTCAACAAAACACAATACCACAAGAGATCAATCACAGAGATGACACAGTGGTTTATCCCGTGGTTCGGCCAAGACCAACGCTTGCCTACTCCACGTTGTGGCGTCCCAACGGACGAGGGTTGCAATCAACCCCTCTCAAGCGGTCCAAAGACCCACTTGAATACCACGGTGTTTTGCTTGCTTTTTCTCAATCCCGTTTGCGAGGAATCTCCACAACTTGGAGCCTCTCGCCCTTACAATTGAAGTTCACAAAGAAACACAGAGCAAGGGGGAATGAGCAACGCACACAAGACTTCAAAAGATCAGAGCAACAACACGCACACAAGTCGCAACAAGAGCTCGCAACACAACTCAAAGAGTTCACAACTCCACAAGAGCTCTATATGCTATCACAATGAAACGAATGCGCGAGATCGATGTCTTGGTGCTTAGGAATGTTGTAGGAATGCTTGGTGTTCTCCTCCATGCGCCTAGGGGTACCTTTTATATCCCCAAGGTAGCTAGGAGCCGTTGAGAACAAATCTGGAAGGCCATCCTTGCCTTCTGTCATCGGGCGCACCGGACAGTCCGGTGCACACCGGACAGTGTCCGGTGCCCGATTCCTTTCCTTAAATGGCGAAACCGACCGTTGCAGATCTGGGAGCCGTTGGCGCACCGGACAGTCCGGTGCCCCCTTCCGACCGTTGGCTTGGCCACGTGTCGCGCGCAGAATCCGCGGCCGACCGTTGGCCCGGCCGACCGTTGGCTCACCGGACAGTCTGGTGCACACCGGACAGTCCGGTGAATTTTAGCCGTACGCCGTCAGCAAATTCCCGAGAGCGGCCTCTTCGGCCGAGGCAGCCTGGCGCACCGGACACTGTCCGGTGCACCACCGGACAGTCCGGTGCTCCAGACCGAAGCAGCCTTCTGGCTGTACACAACCAACTTTTTTCTTTTCTTTTTCTTCCTGTTTCCAATACTTAGACAAGTATATTAGTACACAAAACCAATGTACTAAGACTTAGAAACATACCTTTGCTCTTGATTTGCACTTTATTCATCCATGGCATAAATTCACATTTAAGCACTCGAGTTGGCACTCAATCACCAAAATACTTAGAAATGGCCCAAGGGCACATTTCCCTTTCACTAGTCTTAATGCTCAACTTAGGACTAGCAAGAGTAATTTTGATAAGCTAAAATTTGCAAGGGATTCCTACACAATTGGTAGACACCCCTCAATTAAGGATGGACTTGGCTACAAGAGGGAAGCCAAGGACTTGACAAGCCATAAGGCTCCTATCTCCGCCAAGGAGAAAGGAAAGACTCCTATGGCTAGTAGTGCTAAAAAGAACCATGCTTTTATGTACCATGATAGGAGACATACTAGAAATGCAAATAGAAGTTATAATGTTTTTGATTCACATGTTTATGATTCTCATGACATGTTTGCTTCTAGTTCTTTCTATGTGCATGATAGGAATGTTGGTAGGAGAAATGTTGTTCATAATATGCCTAGGAGAAATGTTGTTAATGTTCCTAGGAAAGTTAATGAGCCTTCTACAATATATCATGCTTTAAATGCTTCCTTTGCTATTTGTAGAAAGGATAGGAAAATAGTTGCTAGGAAGTTAGGGGCAAAATGCAAGGGAGACAAAACTTGCATTTGGGTCCCTAAGGATATTTGCACTAACCTTGTAGGACCCAACATAAGTTGGGTACCTAAGACCCAAGCCTAAATTTGCCTTGCAGGTTTATGCATCCGGGGGTTCAAGCTGGATTATTGACAGCGGATGCACAAACCATATGACGGGGGAGAAGAAGATGTTCACCTCCTACGTCAAGAATAAGGATTCCCAAGATTCAATAATATTCGGTGATGGGAATCAAAGCAAGGTAAAAGGGTTAGGTAAAATTGCAATATCTAATGAGCACTCTATCTCTAATGTGTTTTTAGTTGAGTCTCTTGGATATAATTTGTTATCTGTTAGTCAATTATGCAATATGGGATATAATTGTCTATTTACAAATGTAGATGTGTCTGTCTTTAGAAGAAGTGATGGTTCACTAGCTTTTAAGGGTGTATTAGACGGCAAACTTTATTTAGTTGATTTTGCAAAAGAGGAGGCCGGTCTAGATGCATGCTTAATTGCTAAGACTAGCATGGGCTGGCTGTGGCATCGCCGCTTAGCACATGTGGGGATGAAGAACCTTCACAAACTTCTAAAGGGAGAACACGTGATAGGTTTGACTAACGTGCAATTCGAAAAAGATAGACCTTGTGCAGCTTGTCAAGCAGGTAAACAGGTGGGAGGAGCGCATCACAGCAAGAATGTGATGACCACATCAAGACCCCTGGAGCTGCTACATATGGACCTCTTCGGACCCGTCGCCTATCTAAGCATAGGAGGAAGTAAGTATGGTTTAGTTATTGTTGATGACTTTTCCCGCTTCTCTTGGGTGTTCTTTTTGCAGGATAAGTCTGAAACCCAAGGGACCCTCAAGCGCTTCCTCAGGAGAGCTCAAAATGAGTTTGAGCTCAAGGTGAAGAAGATAAGGAGCGACAACGGGTCCAAGTTCAAGAACCTTCAAGTGGAGGAGTTCCTTGAGGAGGAAGGGATCAAGCACGAGTTCTCCGCTCCCTACACACCACAGCAAAATGGTGTGGTAGAGAGGAAGAACAGGACGCTAATCGATATGGCGAGGACGATGCTTGGAGAATTCAAGACCCCCGAGCGTTTTTGGTCGGAAGCCGTCAACACGGCTTGCCACGCCATCAACAGGGTCTACCTTCACCACCTCCTCAAGAAAACGTCGTATGAGCTTCTAACCGGTAACAAACCCAATGTATCTTACTTTCGTGTATTTGGGAGCAAATGCTACATTCTAGTGAAGAAGGGTAGAAATTCTAAGTTTGCTCCCAAAGCCGTAGAAGGGTTTTTGTTAGGTTATGACTCAAATACAAAGGCGTATAGAGTCTTCAACAAATCATCGGGATTGGTTGAAGTCTCTAGCGACGTTGTATTTGATGAGACTAATGGCTCTCCAAGAGAGCAAGCTGTTGATCTTGATGATGTAGATGAAGAAGATGTTCCGACGGCCACTATACGAACCATGGCGATTGGTGATATACGACCACAGGAACAAAAGGAGCAAGATCAACCTTCTTCCTCAACTTTGGTGCTTCCCCCAACTCAAGACGATGAACAGGTTCATCAACGAGAGGCGTGTGATCAAGGGGGAGCACAAGACGATCATGTGATGGAGGAAGAAGCGCAACCGGCACCACCAACCCAAGTTCGAGCGATGATTCAAAGGGATCATCCCGTCGACCAAATTATGGGTGATATTAGCAAGGGAGTAACTACTCGATCTCGATTAGTTAATTTTTGTGAGCATTACTCCTTTATCTCTTCTATTGAGCCTTTCAGGGTAGAAGAGGCCTTGCTAGATCCGGACTGGGTGTTAGCCATGCAGGAGGAACTCAACAACTTCAAGCGCAATGAAGTTTGGACACTGGTGCCTTGTCCCAAGCAAAACGTTGTGGGAACCAAGTGGGTATTCCGCAACAAACAGGACGAGCACGGGGTGGTGACGAGGAACAAGGCTCGACTTGTGGCAAAAGGTTATGCCCAAGTCGCAGGTTTGGACTTTGAGGAGACGTTTGCTCCTGTGGCTAGGCTAGAATCAATTCGTATCTTGCTAGCATATGCCGCTCACCATTCTTTCAGGTTGTTCCAAATGGATGTGAAGAGCGCTTTCCTCAACGGGCCAATCAAGGAGGAGGTGTACGTGGAGCAACCTCCTGGCTTCGAGGATGAACGGTACCCCGACCACGTGTGTAAGCTCTCTAAGGCGCTCTATGGACTTAAGCAAGCCCCAAGAGCATGGTATGAATGCCTTAGAGACTTTCTAATTGTTAATGCTTTCAAGGTTGGGAAAGCCGATCCAACTCTTTTTACTAAGACATGTGATGGTGATTTGTTTGTGTGCCAAATTTATGTCGATGACATAATATTTGGTTCTACTAACCAAAAGTCTTGTGAAGAGTTTAGCAGGGTGATGACGCAGAAATTCGAGATGTCGATGATGGGCGAGTTGAACTACTTCCTTGGGTTCCAAGTGAAGCAACTCAAAGACGGCACCTTCATCTCTAAAACGAAGTACACGCAAGATCTGCTAAAGCGGTTTGGGATGAAGGACGCCAAGCCCGCAAAGACTCCGATGGGGACCGACGGACACACCGACCTCAACAAAGGAGGTAAGTCCGTTGATCAAAAAGCATACCGGTCAATGATAGGGTCTTTACTTTATTTATGTGCTAGTAGACCGGATATTATGCTTAGCGTATGCATGTGTGCTAGATTTCAATCCGATCCTAAGGAGTGTCACTTAGTGGCGGTGAAGCGAATTCTTAGATATTTGGTTGCTACGCCCTGCTTCGGGCTCTGGTATCCAAAGGGGTCTACCTTTGACTTGGTTGGATACTCAGATTCCGACTATGCTGGATGTAAGGTCGATAGGAAGAGTACATCAGGGACGTGCCAATTCTTAGGAAGGTCCCTGGTGTCGTGGAACTCTAAGAAACAAACCTCCGTTGCCCTATCCACCGCTGAGGCCGAGTATGTTGCCGCAGGACAGTGTTGCGCGCAGCTACTTTGGATGAGGCAAACCCTTCGGGACTTTGGCTACAACCTGAGCAAAGTCCCACTCCTATGTGACAATGAGAGTGCTATCCGCATGGCGGAAAATCCTGTTGAACACAGCCGCACAAAGCACATTGACATCCGGCATCACTTTTTGAGAGACCACCAGCAAAAGGGAGATATCGAAGTGTTTCATGTTAGCACCGAGAACCAGCTAGCCGATATCTTTACCAAGCCTCTAGATGAGAAGACCTTTTGCAGGCTGCGTAGTGAGCTAAATGTCTTAGATTCGCGGAACTTGGATTGAATTGTAGCATACATGTATTTATGCTCTTGATCATGTTACTTTTTGCATTTTGTTGTTTAGTATGGTGCTCAAGTTGTACAAACACTCCCTGGACCTCACAAGTCCATTGCAAAGTGATGCACAGTTTTAGGGGGAGATGTGTTACAACTTGACCCTTTGAGACTAACCATATGCTTGAGTTTGCGTGTTTTAGTCTCGAAGGAGAATTAAAAGGGAAAAGGTGGACTTGGACCATGCAAGACTTCCACTGCACTCCGATGAAAAGAGTAACTTTTCCAAGTTCATCTTTTAACTCTTATTGCCTTTGTACTCTTATTTGAAGATGTTGGTGAGGCAATGGGGTTAAAGGGCCAAGTTTGATCCCGTTTTGGTGCTTGATGCCAAAGGGGGAGAAAATAAAGGCCAAAGCAATAAATGGATCAGCTACCACTTGAGAAACTTTGAAAACAGTAGGATAGAGCTTTTGGTTTGTCAAAACTCTTGCATTGTCTCTTTTGTTAAAAGTTGGCCGCTTGTGGGGAGAAGTGTTGATTATGGGAAAAAGGGGGAGTTTTTGGAATCTTGAATCAATTGTCTTTGGAAAACCTCTCTTTATGTCTCTACAAGTGGATTTGACTTAGAGATAGGATTTTGAGTTTGATTTGCAAAAACAAACCAAGTGGTGGCAAAGGATGATCCATATATGCCAAATTGAATCAAAATAAATTTGAGTTTTTATTTGAAGTGATATTGCACTTGTTCTAGTTGCTTTATGTTGTGTTGGCATAAATCACCAAAAAGGGGGAGATTGAAAGGGAAATGTGCCCTTGGGCCATTTCTAAGTATTTTGGTGATTGAGTGCCAACACAAGTGCTTAAACGTGAATCTATGCCCATGGATGAACAAAGTGCAAATCAAGAGTAAAGGTATGTTTCTAAGCCTTAGTACATTGGTTTTGTGTACTAATATACTTGTCTAAGTGTTAGAAACAGAAAGAAGAAGAAAAGAAAAGAGGTGAAAAAGGCTTGGCTGTGTACAGCCAAGACTCAGCTCTGTCTGGCACACCGGACTGTCCGGTGGTGCACCGGACAGTGTCCGGTGCGCCAGGCTGGCTCGGGCAAAGTGGCCGCTCTCGGGAATTCGCCGACGGCGTACGACTAAAATTCACCGGACTGTCCGGTGTGCACGGACTGTCCGGTGAGCCAACGGTCGGCCGCGAAATCTGCGCGCGACACGTGGCCAAGGCAACGGCTAGAAGGGGGCACCGGACTGTCCGGTGTGCACCGGACATGTCCGGTGCGCCAACGGCTCCCAGATCTGCAACGGTCGGCTGTGCCATTTTAGGAAGGAGATCGGGCACCGGACAGTGTCCGGTGTGCACCGGACTGTCCGGTGCGCCCGATGACAGAAGGCAAGATCAGCCTTCCAGAATTGCTCTCAACGGCTCCTAGCTGCCTTGGGGCTATAAAAGGGACCCCTAGGCGCATGGAGGAGTACACCAAGCAACCTTAGAGCATTCTTGATCATCCACACTCAGTCTTTGCGCATTCGTTTGTCATTCTCAGTGATTCGAGCTCCGTTCTAGTGAGAACTTTGAGATAGTCTTTTGAGCTCGATTCTTGGCCGTGTGTGTGCGCATTTTGCTGTGGATTTGTGTGTGTTGCTTCCCTCCCTTACTCCGTGCTTCTTTGTGAACTTTAAGTGTAAGGGCGAGAGACTCCAATTTGTGGAGATTCCTCGCAAGTGGGATAAAGATAAGCAAAGCAAAACACCGTGGTATTCAAGTGGGTCTTTGGACCGCTTGAGAGGGGTTGATTGCAACCCTCGTCCGTTGGGACGCCACAACGTGGAGTAGGCAAGCGTTGGTCTTGGCCGAACCACGGGATAACCACCGTGTCATCTCGATCTGTGATTGATCTTTGTTGGTTATTGTATTTTATTGAGGATTCCTATCTAGCCACTTGGCAATTATTGTGCTAAAGATTAACCAAGTTTTGTGGCTTAAGTTTTCAAGTTTCACAGGATCACCTATTCACCCCCCCTCTAGGTGCTCTCAACTAGTGGCCTTCCTCTTCTGGCTTCGGACCTCTCGAAGAGAAAGGGTCTCCTGATTTGGGTCCAGTGGTTGCAGTGCGGCAGCCCCTGGCGCTGAAGCTTTCTTCGGTGGTATGACGAAGGTCAGTGCTTGCCGAAGGTGGTCGAAAAAGGGTTCACCGGAGGTGGGCAGGTGCACTAAAAATGAACGATCCTGTATGCTGCTTCTGGTTGTTTAGTTAATTGCAAGTGCTCTTGTTTGTTAGTAGACAGATAGACCCCCTGAGCCGAGAAGAGGCATGGCTGCTAGTAGCTAGTAGTGCAGTGTTAGCTAGGTCGATCGGCAAAGCAAAGGCAACCAACCAATACATGATCAGACAAATGTAATGTTGCTGTCACATAAAGACTTGGCCATGACAGCCGCTGTTGGGGACTTGTTCTCAAATGCTATGAATCAAGAACAAGGCAACACACAATGTTAAATATTAAAGCCCTTCGTCCTTCGAAACATTATCTCCCCTTGGGTATAATAAATTTCGGACGAAAGTTATGAAGGTCATACCTTCATAATCATAATAAAAGATAATAAAAGTTTTATGCATAAAATACAGAAAACAACATAAATACTTTAAACATTACTATTAATTTATTTCTATTCATTCTTTTTATATAAATGATGACAAATTACAAATGTACCTTCGGCTTGAAGGAAAGTGAGGGTACAAGTGTGATGTCAATGCTGAGTCAACGTGAACAGTACAGGAATACTGTTCATCTATTTATAGGCACGGGACGCAGCCCGTATAAAATTACATTAATGCCCTTTACTTTTATCAATAACTCTATAGTAATTCTTCGAGGGCTGATTTGGCTTTTCATCTTTAAGTCGGTTTCCCCTTTCTGCTGTCATGCCGAAGCTCCTTTGCACACAGCTTCGTGATCGTTTCATCCTTCGTCATGATCGTCCTCCATTTCAGTCAAGCTTCGTCTTGACCATGCTTTTGTATACCCGCAACCTGATTCCGAAGATACCTGCTTGCATACTTAGAAAACATTGTCAAATCACGTTTTTGAGGACCTTCGGAAGCCGAAGGCCCCCAATAGTAGCCCCTCGCAATTAATTTGCTGTAATGATAAATTCATATTGCGATATGGACGAAGGCCTTAAGCCGAAGGTCCGAAAAAACACCTTCTCTTTGCTAGAATAGCAACAGTCTTTGACAAGCGGGACCCTCCAGTTTCAACGCTCTGGGCGTATAAATAAGAGCTCATCCCGAGTTTATTTGGTACGCTCTCTTGCCAACTGCTTTTACTCACCCAACTTTTAGCCTGCGCGCAACAACACTCGCTTGGCCTTTTAGATTTTAAAGCTTCAGTTTAGAGAGCACTTTCTCAGTGTTTGCAAGGATGTCTGAAGATAAAAAAGATGTTGGTGATTCGAAGCTAAGTCTTTCTTAGGAGATGCATCTGGGTTTCCTTCAATCAATGTCGAAGACTAATACAGAGAAGATTACTAAAGAGATTTTGGAGGGTTTATCTGAAGATACTGGTGACAGCGACAGCTATGATGTGGATAGTGGTGGTGAAGACTCCGAAGATCGACCTTGGCGACCAAGCCATGCGGTTTTTGGCAAATCAAGTATTAAAGAAAATCATCTTGTCAACATGAGGGGCAGATATTTCTGGGACTTGTCCGTTGTAAGGGCTGATGAAGGAGAGAAGGGTTGTCCAACTCTTGAGGAAAATGAAGTCATGGTATTCCGAAGCTTCTTGAAAGCTGGACTACGATTTCCCCTAAGCAGCTTTGTTGTAGAGGTGCTGAAGATATTTGAAATCTACCTTCACCAACTTACCCCCGAAGCAATCATAAGGATGAATATCTTCGTGTGGGCCGTGAGAAGCCAAGGCTTGGAACCTGATGCAAAAAGCTTCTGCAACATACATGAGTTGCTGTACGAAACAAAACCCTGGGGTAAGGAACAGTATCACAACAATTTTGGCTGCTACAGCTTCGGCTCCCGGTCTGGGTCAAGCTGCCCCGTGCCGACCTTTCGAAAGAGGTGGCCTGGCGACTGGATGACGGAATGGTTTTACGTGAAGAATAACTTGAAATCACGAGAAGATATAAAGAAGATCATTATGCGTCCCATCTGGCAACTGTAATACTCAAAATTCTAAATAAAGAATATAGAGAGATCTTCTCATTTTATGTGCCTTATTTGCATCATAAAAAGAGCACACATCTAATTGAGAGTGATTAATTAAAACCAATAATACCAAAATAAAAGAAAAATGCATCATGTGGAGTTTTTATGTTTGTGCATTAAATATAATAATAAAAATAATAATAAGGATAATAAGATAATAAATACTAGAAGTTAAATCAAACCCTAAATTAAAATTTGGGTTTTGAAAGTAAGAAGAGAAATGATATAAATATAAATAATATAAATATATTTCTAGAATTTGTATTTTTCATTTCATAATATGATTTGATAACAAATTTGCCCAAGGTTTGGATTCAAAATTTTAACTCAAATTGAACTAGGAAATAGAGAAAAGAATAAAGAAAAGAAAAAAAAAGAAAAGGATTAAAAGCCAGTTGGGCCGACTGCTCCAATTCCGGCCCACCCGAGGAATCACACCGTGCAGCCCGTCTTCCTTACGCAGACGCCCGCCGACATGTGGGCCCTGCCCGTCGGCCGCACGCCGCACTCGCTTTCTCCCTTCCTCCCACTGGCGAGTGGGTCCGCCTTGTCATCTGCCCATGCGTGCGGTCACACGTTCTTCCTCCTTGCGCGCTACAACCCGTAGCTACCGCCGCTGATCTCGCTAGCGCTAACAGCTCGGACCCCGTCCAACCACCCAAGCCTCGATCCAACCTCGGTCGACCACATAAAGCTCCTTCTCCTACCGGTCCGCGCAACTCGTCGCGCATAACGTGAACCACCATTGCCGTGCGCCGAGAGAAAAGAAGGGAGAGAGGCGGCCGCATGACCATCTCGACGTTCGGGCAGCGTGTGAACTGAGGTTCGGGTCGGTGGTCGTCGCGGGTTCGCGGTGGAGCTGTCCGCGGGCAAGCCAAGTGGAGCCGGACGGGGAAGCGGCCCGAATTGCTCGCCGGACCTTGCGTGAACCTGAGGAATTCGCCGTCGCCGCGGATTGGCCTTCCTCACCGCGACAACTCTGGTAATTCCCCATCCCTAGGTTTCCCTTTTCTCCTGGCATCGTGTAGGCGCGTTCAGATCAAGCTTTGGGCGTCGGGGGGGCCTGGAATTGGATGTCTCCGGCGAGGGTGCGCCGCAGTCGGGGCGGCGCCGCCGCGGACTTGGGTCGATTGGGGCGGGTAGCGTGGTAGCCGTTGGATCCTCCAGGAGCGGCTCCGATTAAATCGCGTGTGTACCGGTTCGTAGGATCGATCTGAGGCGTCCGTTTGTGATCGGGCGTGCGCGATTGGATCTGGTTGCTTTAAATCCAGGACGTTCGCTGCAGATCGGATGGTTGTGTTCGGATACCGGTTCACGCGGCTCAGAGCTAATCTGCCACGTCCATCTGCGATCGTAGGGCTTAGATTAGAAGATACCCCTTCGGCCCTGGAAACTTGCATATGAGTCCCTGGACAATTCAATAACAAACCCGCAGTCCATTGGCCACTGTTCCCTGAGTCTAGGTTATCTTGCGCAGAGACCCTTGAGCTTTCTGAGAATTGATGCCCAGTCCAGAACCTGTTTAAAATGAATAAATTAATTAGTAAATGTATTTTTAATGCAAAAACAATTGCTAGAACTTGGAAAATTCATATCTAATTCATTTTAACTCCAAATTGAACCATTCCAATTTCAAAAATTTTGTAATAATATTCTCTACCATTTAGTATCACTGTTTCTACATGAAAACAGTAAGAAAATTAATTTATCATTTAATCCTATTTCAAGCACATTAAACCTTAAGAAATTCATAACTTGAATTCTATAACTCCAAATTTAGTGATTCCAGTTCCTATGATTTCATTTTAATGTGTAGATTTTTACTGTGCATTTTATTTATATGTTTGGTGCAATGTTAATTTTTGCTATACTATGTATGTATTGTGTTGATGCGAGTTGACGAGCAAGCCACTGTGGAATCTGAGGTTCAACAAGTAGAAGTAGCTGAGCAGGAGCTCATTGAAGGCAAGTTGTGCCCTTGATCACTTACTTTTCCCAGCCATGTTCTTATTAATTTTAATGATCTGCATAGGTTAATTTTGATGGGACCCTTTATGTTACCCCAGTTTTGGTTATCTTTATACCTTGTTCACCACTGAAATATTTTTGGGTAGTACTTGCTATTGCTTTATGTGGATTGGGTATGGAGATATACTACTCATGATTATTCTGTTATTATCTTGTTATTATTACTGTTCATGTTAAGATCATTAAACTAATGGGAACATGGAGCGACCACCCGGGAAAACAGTGCTACCACAAGGGTTTAATGGGACGCCCTTGGCTGATTAACTAGGAAAGCTAGTGGAGGTCTTCCTTACCCGAAAGGGGCAAGGGCAGTAGGGGAGTGGTCAGTGTAGGGAGGTCCTTGGGTTGATTTTGCTGCGATAGCGGTCAGACAAGAACCCTGCACTGGAGCTTCCTATAAACTGTAGCGGGATTTCTGAAGCTAGTCGAACTTTGTAAAGGCCTCGTAGTGTTACCCTGCCTCGCCTCCTCGGTAGAGGTGTATGGGATTGGCCGTCTCTTGGCAGATGGGTAACATGACTTGTGGGTAAAGATGTGCAACCTCTGCAGAGTGTAAAACTAGTATACTAGCCGTGCTCACGGTCATGAGCGGCTCGGACCCTCACATGATTAATTATGGAACTTAAATTTAATTTGACATTTGCATCGCATTTGGGATTATTTTACTATTACTGTTCTTTATTATTATTAAGGTTTGGTATTTACTTACACTTAGTAATTGCTAATAAAATTTTGACCAACTTATAAAAGCAATGCTCAGCCTCAGCCTTTATTCCATTGATCAGCCTTACACTTCATGAACTCCCACCTTTGGTGAGTTCATGCCACATTATTCCCCACGACTTGTTGAGCTATGAACGTATGTGAGCTCACTCTTGCTGTCTCACACCCCCCCACAGGAGAAGAACAGGTGGTCGAAGAGGAGTCGCCTAACACTGAGGCATTCGACTTGATCTAGGTGGCGTTTCTCAGTCGACATTGGCGCCGACGATCCTTAGTTCGTTTTATATTTATCTTTATTTTGTAATAAGACTTCCGCTATGTAATAAATACTCTGATGTTTTATGACATTTATCTCTATACACTCTGTTATTATATATGTTGTCTTCTTGGCGCATGTATGAGATGCACCCGGCTTTGTCCTTTAAATCCGGGTGTTACAGAAGTGGTATCAGAGGAAATGTTGACTGTAGGACGAAACCTAGATAGAAATGGATAAAACCCTTACCTACTTATCTCATTCTGATTCATTCTATACTTACCTTACCCTGATTCTTTCTATACTTATCTTGATCCTGTCTCACCTTCTATTGTTCTACTCTGATCATTCTTATCTTTTCTACTCTGAGATAAGATGGATTTCACACCTTGGAATCCGTACCCTATGACATTTTTAAGAGATAGGAGACCTAAGACAAAAAAAAATTATTTTCTCTATTAAAAATGTTGGTTGATTGTTCTGATGAGAAATGCTTGATTTGCTTCTTTGATTGATTGAAACATTATAGTTGGGCATCTTAGCATGTACCACCATAAGGTAATGTATTAGCTTTAGTGGATACCACACTAATCTACTTAGCTAATAAATCCCCCGCAGTAACATTTCTCGTAATTACTCGCCTTGTCTAAAAAAATCTTCCTTCTTTCCCTGTGTTTCTAACCCAGATGGGCTGCCCCTATACTGTTAGAAGAGAGCACTATAGACGTGATCCTTGGTATGTCATGGTTAAGAAAGGCTAAGACAGTTTATTCACTGTGCTAAAGGAACCATAGAACTCACCAGTTCCAAAGGAGAAAGATTCGAAGTTGAGATTGCAGTAACTACCACCATCAGACTAGTGGCATTCTTAGTAGATGAGAAGTTTGTGGGTGACAACATCCGTGCAGTTAAGGATTTTCTGGATGTCTGTCCAGAGGAGTTACCAGGGATGCCACCAGATATGGAAGTTGAGTTGGTCATTGATCTCTTACCTGGGGCTGCCCCTACTTTCAAACGGCCATACAAGATGTCTGTAGAAGAGTTAAAGGGACTGAAGAGGCGGTTAACGGAATTACAAGAGGCTAGTTACTTACGTCCGAATTCCTCACCTTGGAGAGCACCAGTTTTGTTTGTAAAGAAGAAAGATGGATTGTAAGGGATGTGCGTGGATTATAGGTCCCTTAATGGTGTCACTATGAAGAACAAGTATCCGTTACCCCGCATTGAGGATTTATTTGATCGGATGAGAGATGCAAGGGTATTCTCGAAGATTGATCTCCGATCGGGATACCATCAGATGAAGATTAGACCATCAGATATTCCTAAGACGGCTTTCTCAACCCGATATGGATTATACGAGTTTACTGTTATGTCATTTGGATTAACCAATGCACCAGCTTATTTCATGAACTTGATGAATAAGGTGTTTATGGAGTATTTGGACAAATTCGTCGTGGTGTTCATCGACGATATTCTGATCTATTCTAGGAATGAAAGTGATCATGAACAACATCTAAGGTTGGTGCTACAGAAGCTACGAGATAATCAACTCTATGCCAGGTACAGTAAATGCGAGTTCTGGATTGACGAGGTGTCATTCCTTGGACATATCCTTTCTAATGGAGGAATATCAGTGGATCCTGCTGAAGTCAAGGAGATTATGGAGTGGAGCATACCCACTATAGTTACAGAGATTCAGAGTTTCTTGGGACTTGCAGGATAATATTGGAGATTTATTGAAGGATTTTCTAAGATTGCTAAGCCTATGACCTCGCTTCTGGAGAAGGGAAGAGAGTTTAAGTGGGACAAGAAGTGCCAAGACAGCTTTGCTCAATTGAAGAAGAGATTAATGTCACCACCAGTGTTGGTTATGCCAGATCTACAGAAGGGATTTGACATTTATTGTGATGCATGTGACCAAGGATTAGGATGTGTGCTCATGCAAGAAGGACATGTGATTGCCTACGCAGTTGCGGAAACATAAATTGAACTACCCCACGCATGACTTAGAACTGGCAGCTGTTGTGCATGCACTGAAGATTTGGAGACACTACATTATGGGAACCAAGTGCCAAGTATACACTGATCATAAGAGTTTGAAGTACATATTCACTCAGAAGGATCTCAACCTTAGGCAACGCCGTTGGTTGGAGCTTATTAAGGATTATGATTTGGAGATTCATTACCACCCAGGCAAGGCAAATTTGGTTGCAGATGCCTTGAGTCAGAAGGAGCATGTTCATTCAACTGTTGTTGCCTAGCTACCCGATGAGATTGTTGAGGATTTTGAGAGGCTCAACCTGGGAATTGTTACACATACGGAAGGAGTTACTATTGAATTGGAACCTACCTTGGAGCAAGAAATTCGTAAAGGTCAGGTTGGTGATGCTAAAATACAAGAGATTAAGGATCTGATTACTGAAGGACGAGGTCCGGAATTCACAGAAGATGAACAAGGCATTGTGTGGTTCAAGGACAGGATATGTGTTCCTGATATTGAAAGCCTTCGTGAGACTATTTTAAGGGAGGCCCATGACTTGGATTATTCTATTCATCCTGGTAGCACTAAGATGTATCAGGATTTGAAGCAGAAATACTGGTGGTATGGATTGAAGAGAGATGTGGCTGCACATGTGGCTATGTGCGAAGTGTGCCAAAGAGTTAGGGTCGAACACCAAAGACCAGTTGGACTATTATACCTATTAAAGATACCTGAATGGAAGTGGGAAAAGATTGCTATGGACTTCATGACTGGATTGCCACGCACCTCGAAAGGATATGATTCTATATGGGTTATTGTGGATAGACTGACCAAAGTGGCTCATTTCATTCTGGTCAAGACTACTTACAAGGGATCTCAATTGGTAGAGTTATATATAGCTCGGATTATGTCTCTACACGGTGTACGGAAGAAGATCATTTTGGATAGAGGATCACGGTTTACCCCCAGATTTTGGAAAAGTTTTCATGAGAATACGGATGCGAAGTTGAATTTTAGTTCGGCCTACCTCAGACTGGTGGACAGACTGAAAGGACTAATCAAGTCTTGGAGGACATGTTGAGAGCTAGTGCCCTTCAGCATGGTAGTAGTTGGACAAGAGTCTACCTTATGCTGAGTTCTTATATAATAATAGTTACCAGGCCAGTCTGAAGATGTCACTGTTCGAGACTCTATATGGCAGGAAATGCAGGATTTCTCTACATTGGATCAGACTAGAGGAAGACAGTTCTTTGGACCTAAACTTATTCTAGAGGCAGAAGAACAAGTTCGTATAATTCGGGAGAATTTAAGGGTAGCTCACACCAGGCAAAAGAGCTACGCAGATAATAGAAGGAGACCACTGGAATTTGAGGAAGGAGATCATGTGTACCTCAAGATGTCACCACTTCGTGGAATGAGGAGATTTAAAGTCAAGGGCAATTGTCCCCTCGCTATATTGGACCATTCTGAGTTTTTAGCCAAGTTGGAGAGATGGCCTATTAACTCGAGCTACCTGATAATATATCTGATGTGTATAATGTAATTTATGTGTCTCAACTTAAGAGGTGTCTCCGTGTCCCTGAGGAACAGTTACCAATGGAAGAGCTTAGTGTTCAGGGTGATTTGACTTACATGGAGTATCATGTCTAGATTCTTGATACATTGACTCGAGTTTTGAGGAATAAGGTTATAAAGATGTGCAAAGTGCAATGGAGCCACCACGGTGAAGATGAAGCAACTTGGGAAAGAGAAGAAGAGCTTCGTATAGATTTTCCCCACCTTTTCCCTAGATCTTCCTAAATCTCGAGGACGAGATTATTTTTTAAGGGGGGTAGGATTTGTAATACTCAAAATTCTAAATAAAGAATATAGAGAGATCTTCTCATTTTATGTGCCTTATTTGCATCATAAAAAGAGCACACATCTATTTGAGAGTGATTAATTAAAACCAATAATACCAAAATAAAAGAAAAATGCATCATGTGGAGTTTTTATGTTTGTGCATTAAATATAATAATAAAAATAATAATAAGGATAATAAGATAATAAATACTAGAAGTTAAATCAAACCCTAAATTAAAATTTGGGTTTTGAAAGTAAGAAGAGAAATGATATAAATATAAATAATATAAATATATTTCTAGAATTTGTATTTTTCATTTCATAATATGATTTGATAACAAATTTGCCCAAGGTTTGGATTCAAAATTTTAACTCAAATTGAACTAGGAAATAGAGAAAAGAATAAAGAAAAGAAAAAAAGAAAAGGATTAAAAGCCAGTTGGGCCGACTGCTCCAATTCCGGCCCACCCGAGGAATCACACCGTGCAGCCCGTCTTCCTTACGCAGACGCGCGCCGACATGTGGGCCCTGCCCGTCGGCCGCACGCCGCACTCGCTTTCTCCCTTCCTCCCACTGGCGAGTGGGTCCGCCTTGTCATCTGCCCATGCGTGCGGTCACACGTTCTTCCTCCTTGCGCGCTACAACCCGTAGCTACCGCCGCTGATCTCGTCAGCGCTAACAGCTCGGACCCCGTCCAACCACCCAAGCCTCGATCCAACCTCGGTCGACCACATAAAGCTCCTTCTCCTACCGGTCCGCGCAACTCGTCGCGCATAACGTGAACCACCATTGCCGTGCGCCGAGAGAAAAGAAGGGAGAGAGGCGGCCGCACGACCATCTCGACGTTCGGGCCGCGTGTGAACTGAGGTTCGGGTCGGTGGTCGTCGCGGGTTTGCGGTGGAGCTGTCCGCGGGCAAGCCAAGTGGAGCCGGACAGGGAAGCGGCCCAAATTGCTCGCCGGACCTTGCGTGAACCTGAAGAATCCGCCGTCGCCGCGGATTGGCCTTCCTCACCGCGACAACTCTGGTAATTCCCCATCCCTAGGTTTCCCTTTTCGCCTGGCATCGTGTAGGCGCGTTCAGATCAAGCTTTGGGCGTCGGGGGGGCCTGGAATTGGATGTCTCCGGCGAGGGTGCGCCGCAGTCGGGGCGGCGCCGCCGCGGACTTGGGTCGATTGGGGCGGGTAGCGTGGTAGCCGTTGGATCCTCTAGGAGTGGCTCCGATTAAATCGCGTGTGTACCGGTTCGTAGGATCGATCTGAGGCGTCCGTTTGTGATCGGGCGTGCGCGATTGGATCTGGTTGCTTTAAATCCAGGACGTTCGCTGCAGATCGGATGGTTGTGTTCGGATACCGGTTCACGCGGCTCAGAGCTAATCTGCCACGTCCATCTGCGATTGTAGGGCTTAGATTAGAAGATACCCCTTCGGCCCTGGAAACTTGCATATGAGTCCCTGGACAATTCAATAACAAACCCGCAGTCCATTGGCCACTGTTCCCTGAGTCTAGGTTATCTTGCGCAGAGACCCTTGAGCTTTCTGAGAATTGATGCCCAGTCCAGAACCTGTTTAAAATGAATAAATTAATTAGTAAATGTATTTTTAATGCAAAAACAATTGCTAGAACTTGGAAAATTCATATCTAATTCATTTTAACTCCAAATTGAACCATTCCAATTTCTAAAATTTTGTAATAATATTCTCTACCATTTAGTATCACTGTTTCTACATGAAAATAGTAAAAAAAATTAATTTATCATTTAATCCTATTTCAAGCACATTAAACCTTAAGAAATTCATAACTTGAATTCTATAACTCCAAATTTAGTGATTCCAGTTCCTATGATTTCATTTTAATGTGTAGATTTTTACTGTGCATTTTATTTATATGTTTGGTGCAATGTTAATTTTTGCTATACTATGTATGTATTGTGTTGATGCGAGTAGACGAGCAAGCCACTGTGGAATCTGAGGTTCAACAAGTAGAAGTAGCTGAGCAGGAGCTCATTGAAGGCAAGTTGTGCCCTTGATCACTTACTTTTCCCAGCCATGTTCTTATTAATTTTAATGATCTGCATAGGTTAATTTTGATGGGACCCTTTATGTTACCCCAGTTTTGGTTATCTTTATACCTTGTTCACCACTGAAATATTTTTGGGTAGTACTTGCTATTGCTTTATGTGGATTGGGTATGGAGATACACTACTCATGATTATTCTGTTATTATCTTGTTATTATTACTGTTCATGTTAAGATCATTAAACTAATGGGAACATGGAGCGACCACCCGGGAAAACAGTGCTACCACAAGGGTTTAATGGGACGCCCTTGGCTGATTAACTAGGAAAGCTAGTGGAGGTCTTCCTTACCCGAAAGGAGCAAGGGCAGTAGGGGAGTGGTCAGTGTAGGGAGGTCCTTGGGTTGATTTTGCTGCGATAGCGGTCAGGCAAGAACCCTGCACTGGAGCTTCCTATAAACTGTAGCGGGATTTCTGAAGCTAGTGGAACTTTGTAAAGGCCTCGTAGTGTTACCCTGCCTCGCCTCCTCGGTAGAGGTGTATGGGATTGGCCGTCTCTTGGCAGATGGGTAACATGACTTGTGGGTAAAGATGCGCAACCTCTGCAGAGTGTAAAACTAGTATACTAGCCGTGCTCACGGTCATGAGCGGCTCGGACCCTCACATGATTAATTATGGAACTTAAATTTAATTTGACATTTGCATCGCATTTGGGATTATTTTACTATTACTGTTCTTTATTATTATTAAGGTTTGGTATTTACTTACACTTAGTAATTGCTAATAAAATTTTGACCAACTTATAAAAGCAATGCTCAGCCTCAGCCTTTATTCCATTGATCAGCCTTACACTTCATGAACTCCCACCTTTGGTGAGTTCATGCCACATTATTCCCCACGACTTGTTGAGCTATGAACGTATGTGAGCTCACTCTTGCTGTCTCACACCCCCCACAGGAGAAGAACAGGTGGTCGAAGAGGAGTCGCCTAACACTGAGGCATTCGACTTGATCTAGGTGGCATTTCTCAGTCGACATTGGCACCGATGATCCTTAGTTCGTTTTATATTTATCTTTATTTTGTAATAAGACTTCCGCTATGTAATAAATACTCTGATGTTTTATGACATTTATCTCTATACACTCTGTTATTATATATGTTGTCTTCTTGGCGCATGTATGAGATGCACCCGGCTTTGTCCTTTAAATCCGGGTGTTACAGCAACGCTTCGGCCTGCGGAGGCCGAAGGTGGAGATGAATGAAGCAGCCGAAGAATGCCAGAGAGCCTTCGGTGTTGTTTGCTCTTTTATTGGGACGAGGGATTTGGTCCAAGAACACATTGCCTTCAGAGTATGGCCACTTATGGAAAAATGGGAAATGCCGCAGGAGACCATTAAAGAGACTGACGAAGGTGGACTAGTCCGGCTGAAATACACATTCAAATATGGAGATAAATTCGTTGAGCCAGATGATGACTGGCTAAGAAGCATTGAAACTGTAAGTGATGAACTGCTTGGGGTATATTCAAAGGCCGAAGATACTGCATTGTCAGCAACCTTCGGAGGCCGAAAGAAGAAGAGGCTAAACCGAGTATTTGACGCAATTGGGTTCGTCTACCCCGACTACCATTATCCAGTGCGGGGTCAAAAAAGAAAGAATACTTGCTCTGCGAAGGAGACTACTTCAGCCGCTCCTAGTGAGCCGGCGCCGAAGAGGAAAAGGGTAAAGGTTCTCACACACCGGCCACGTTATATTGAACTGGCCATAGTGCTTGAGTTCGCCGGTGAGACCTCTTCGGCCACCGAAGCTAAAAAATCAACACTGGTGCCAGAAATCGAACCGTTGGCCGAAGTGCCAGCAACAAAAAAGATAGAAGAAGCAAAGACTGAAGAAGCAAAAACATTGGAAGTTTTAAGTCCTTCAGTAAAAATTGAGACAGGAAAAAGCCAGAAGGGTCCAACAGTGACCCCGAAAAGAAAAAGGATGGTTAATGTGTTAGATGTTTTGGAGACAATTAAATCTTCAAGCATAACTCCAAAGAAAACCGTTGAAACTTCTAAAGTGTCTACTGAAGCCTTTGTTGCTGAAGCTTCGAAGCAACAACTTGAAGCTGAAGCTGGGCCTTCAGAGCCCACCAAGGAAAAACCTTTGGAAACCGAAGAAACAAAAGTTACAAAGGCAGCTTTGGAAGCCGAAAAAATAAAAATGACAGAGCCAATTTTGGTTGAAGAAATTGACACTGGTGCCCCCGAAGCACCTTCCAACATACGCGATTACATTGTGCGACATGCTTCGGGAAAGAAATTATCTGAAGAAGAGATTTATGAAGCTAATCACTATGCCAGAGAATTAAAATATCCGAAGGGGGCACTAGTGTTCAATGGGATAGACGAAGATGACTTCCTATACTGCCTCCCTGACAATAAAGAATTATCTGTCTGCCCGGAGATGGCTAGGAGTATGGGGTTTCCGAAGCTTGAAGCTGGACTATGCGCTATGACGAAGGAGGATCTTGCGGATAGCCTTGCATATAATAGTCTGAAGGTGTGAGAATTGTATATTTGGAAATTTACAATTTTTGAATCATTTTTTATTCTTATAGTAATTCTTTTTTCATATATAGGGTTTAATACTGAGCAACGCTTTGAGAGCGCAAAAGAATGCTGAAGACGAAAGCTATAATATTGCCTTCAACAACCTTCGAGCAGAGGTTATCAAGCTGAGGAACGAAGCTTTGGAAAAAGATAAAATCCTGCTTACACTAGTGGATAAAATAAAGGAAGACGAAGCTACCTCTAAGGCTCAAGCTGAAGCCCAAAAACGTGAAATTCAGGATCTTCAGAAACAACTGGCCAGGGCTAAAGAAGAACGCATACTAGAAGAAACAAAACGAGAACTTAGTGATCAATGGGCAAATCATTTGGAAATAAATGTTGAAGAGCTTCGTGCTTCCAAGAAAAGATACTATGATAAATCCATGGGGTGTGTTAAGAAGATAAAATACAGCTTCGCCAGCGTTGGCGCATTCTCTAGCGAAGAGAATTTCACAAGGGGGAATCCAGAAGGCCCAATTGAATGGATCAGTCACGAAGCTGAGGCCTTCGAAGAAATCTTGAATAGCCGCGGAGACATATGTGCTTTTTCAGGCGCTAGGGGGATTGCTACTGTGTTGGAAAGAAAAGGCTGTAATCATGTGAAATCTTTAGCACAAACCGAAACCGCCTTGTCCTCCGAAGACATAAAGGACCCCTCGGCCGAATCAAGCCTGGTTGACGGAAAATTTTTCACCGACATTTGGGACAATGGTGGCCGAGAAATGGCTCAAGAGATCATTCAAAGAAGCGAAAAAGGCATCCATGATGCTAGGAAGATAGCAGAGACTGCTGAGAAAGGTGAAGAGCCCGAAGGGCAAATAGGTATTAACTAGTGGTTTTTATTCTGTTGTAATTTTTGATTCCAGACTTTGTTCACGGTTTGTAATAGTAATATAGCCGTATCTTCTCCTCCCTCAGAACCTACTGAGGCATCTCTGGGCCCCCACCCGAAGGGAGACGATGAAATTAGAAAAATGGCCGAGGGCATCATGGACAAGGTTGTCGATCAGCTACTGAACGAAGCTACAGAAATAGTTCTTAAGGAGGATTAGATGCTATTGTAAAAATATTTGGAATGTAACATTTATAATACATTGTAACTTTGAATGTAATATATAATCTATTTATAGCTCAATTCTTTACGATGCATGAAATTTTGCATACATACCATTTTTTGAGCCTTCGGCGAAAAAACACCTTCCCTTCTTTTCATGCTTCGTGAAGAAAATCTTTTATATATCACAAGAATTTCCATACTTCTCTGATGAAGAATATCCAAGCTTCGTAAAATATTCTCCGAAGCTACAAAAAAGCTTTATGTTGCCTCTCTACTGAAGCTACACTTCTTTTCAATTTATCTTGTGCCTTAGCACGATTTTCTCTTTTTCAAAACATTCTTCGAAGATCAATACTGTATCCCCTTCTTGTTCCATATGCAATATGCTGTATGATGCTCATGTTATGCAAAATGATGTGATGATGTTATGTTATGCAAAATGATATTTGTGCCGAAAATACACACATCCCTGCAATAAAGCACACAATCTTTTTATATCAGCGCAGACTTTTCGCTGTAAGCCTCCCTTAGGAGCTTCTTCGCTTTTTACTTTCAGCGGAATCAACGTTTATTTTTCGCTGTAAGCCTCCCTTAGGAGCTTCTTCGCCTTTTACTTTCGGCGGAATCAGCGTTTATTTTTCGCTGTAAGCCTCCCTTAGGAGCTTCTTCGCCTTTTACTTTCGGCGGAATCAGCGCTGACTTTTCGCTGTAGGCTCAGAAAACTTACACTGCGCTCCCTTAGGAACGACTTTTTACTGCTTCGAATAAATTGCACTGTGTCCCTTAGAACAAATTTTTGATAATACAAAGGTCCTTCATGCCACCATAAATTCGTATGCTTCGGCAACTCAAGCCTATGGAGAAGACATATTTTTATTATGGTAAAAGACGAAACTGTTACAAGAAATTGAAAAATGATAAAAGACACTTAGACTTCCCATAATTGTTCCTTATTAACAAAAAAGTAATACTAAATGTAAAAATGCGAAAAAATTGCTGTCGAGGTAGGATATTTGTCAGTAAATGTGCTTCGACTCTGGCACAGTGCTATTGACTGTGCGAGCTTCAGACTCCTCTCTGAAGTCCCTCTGAAGGTGAGTGTGCTGACTCCCTTCTGGCTGCTGTCCTCGCTACGTTGGTGGTGGCGGTAGAGGCTGTTGCCAAGATGCTTGGGGTTGACTTGCCGAAGCAATAGAAGCTGCAGAGTGATTGCCTACATATTCTGGGATGTAAGGCGAATGGTACGAAGCAGTGTGCATGACCTGCTTCGGCTGACTCTGTTGTGCTGTAGCTTCTGCTATCTCCTTTTGCTTCTGGATGGTGACGTGGCACATCCTGGTGGTATGGCCCTTGTCTTCACCACAGAATAGACAGTAAATTATTCTTGGCTGATCCCCAAATCTTCCCCCGAAGCCCCTGGCGCCTCTGCCCCTTGGCGCTGGCGACCGAACAGAGCTTTGCTGTTGTCCCGAAGCTTGCGAAGAGTATTGTGGCCTTTGCTGTTGGCTCCCTCTATCATCACTTTGAGTGGAGTTATGAATTGACCTAACATGCCTCGCATGAAATCTTCCTCCAAAGCCCCTGGTCATTTCAGAGAACCTAAATGCCTCCTCCCTTCTTTGGTGGAAGTCATTGTCGGCTCGGATGTACTCGTCCATCTTCTAGAGCAGCTTCTCCAAAGTTTGTGGTGGCTTCCTGGCAAAGTATTGCGCTGAAGGTCCCGGCCGAAGCCCCTTAATCATGGCCTCAATGACAATTTCATTGGGCACTGTTGGCGCTTGTGCCCTCAGACGCAGAAACCTTCGGACATACGCCTGGAGGTATTCTTCGTGATGCTGGGTACACTGGAATAAAGCTTGAGCAGTAACTGGCTTCGTCTGAAACCCTTGGAAGCTGGTTATCAACATATCCTTTAGCTTCTGCCAAGAGGTGATTGTCCCTGGCCGGAGAGAGGAGTACCAGGTCTGAGCGACACTCTTGACGGCCATGACAAAAGACTTTGCCATGACTGCAGTATTGCCACCATACGAAGATATGGTTGCTTCATAGCTCATCAAGAATTGCTTCGGGTCTGTATGACCGTCGTACATGGGGAGCTGGGGTGGCTTGTAAGACTGAGGCCATGGTGTAGCCTGCAATTCTGTTGATAGAGGAGAAGCATCATCGAAAGCAAAATTTCCATGATGGAAATCTCCATACCAGTCGTCCTCATTGTAGAAGCCTTCCTGATGAAGCTCTCTGTGCGGATGCCTTCGGTTCTGGTCATCTTGAACAAGATGACGAACCTCTTCGGAAACTTCATCTATCTGTCTTTGAAGGTCAGCTAAACGAGCCATCTTCTCCTTTTTTCGTTGCACCTGTTGCTGAAGGATCTCCAGGTTTTGGATCTCCTGATCCAAGTCATCTTCCGGAGGCGTTGGACTAGCAGCCTTCCTCTTCTGGCTTCGGGCCTCCCTAAGAGAAAGGACGTCCTGATTGGGATCCAACGGCTGCAGAGTAGCAGCCCCTGTCGCTGAAGCTTTTTTCGGCGGCATGACGAAGGTGATACTTACCGAAGGTGTTCAGAGCTCAAGAAATGGAAGTGAGTTCACCGGAGGTGGGCGCCAATGTTGGGGACTTGTTCTCAAATGCTATGAATCAAGAACAAGGCAACACACAATGTTAAATATTAAAGCCCTTCGTCCTTCGAAACATTATCTCCCCTTGGGTATAATGAATTTCGGACGAAGGTTATGAAGGTCATACCTTCATAATCATAATAAAAGCTAATAAAAGATTTATGCATAAAATACAGAAAACAACATAAATACTTTAAACATTACTATTAATTTATTTCTATTCATTCTTTTTATATAAATGATGACAAATTACAAATGTACCTTCGGCTTGAAGGAAAGTGAGGGTACAAGTGTGATGTCAATGCCGAGTCAGCGTGAACAGTACAAGAATACTCTTCATCTATTTATAGGCACGGGACACAGCCCGTATAAAATTACATTAATGCCCTTTACTTTTATCAATAACTCTATAGTAATTCTTCGAGGGCTGATTTGGCTTTTCATCTTTAAGTTGGTTTCCCCTTTCTGCTGTCATGCCGAAGCTCCTTTGCACACAGCTTCGTGATCGTTTCATCCTTCGTCATAATCGTCCTCCATTTCAGTCAAGCTTCGTCTTGACCATGCTTTTGTATACCCGCAACCTGATTCCGAAGATACCTGCTTGCATACTTAGAAAACATTGTCAAATCACGTTTTTGAGGACCTTCGGAAGCCGAAGGCCCCCAACAGCCGCATTGCCTCCATATGAAGATATAGTTGCTTCATAACTCATTAAAAACTGTTTCGGGTCTAAATGCCCATCATACATGGGAAGCTGAGGTGACTTATATGATGAGGGCCATGGAATAGCCTACAGTTCTGCTGTCAAGGGAGAAGCATCATCAAAAGTATATGTATCATGATTAAAATCATCATACCATCCATCGTCGTTGAACAAGCCTTCTTGATGAAGCTCCCTGTGTTGGGGCCTTCGATCTTGTTCGTCTTGAGCAAGATGGCGTACTTCTTCAGTGGCTTCGTCGATCTTCCTTTGAAGATCAGCTAGTCGAGCCATCTTCTCCTTCTTCTTTTGTACTTGCTGATGGATTATCTCCATGTTTCTGATTTCTTGGTCCAACTCCTCCTCCTGGAGTGTTGGACTAGTGGACTTCCTCTTCTGGCTTCGGGCCTCTCGAAGAGAAAGGGTCTCCTGATTTGGGTCCAGTGGCTGCAGTGCGGCAGCCCCTGGCGCTGAAGCTTTCTTAGGTGGCATGACGAAGGTCAGTGCTTGCCGAAGGTGGTCGAAAAAAGGGTTCACCGGAGGTGGGCAGGTGCACTAAAAATGAACGATCCTGTATGCTGCTTCCGGTTGTTTGGTTAATTGCAAGTTCTCTTGTTTGTTAGTAGACAGACAGACCCCCTGAGCCGAGAAGAGGCATGGCTGCTAGTAGCTAGTAGTGCAGTGTTAGCTAGGTCGGTCGGCAAAGCAAAGGCAGCCAACCAATACATGATCAGACAAATGTAATGTTGCTGTCACATAAAGACTTGGCCATGACAACTGCATTGCCTCCATATGAAGATATAGTTGCTTCATAACTCATTAAAAACTGTTTCGGGTCTGAATGCCCATCATACATGGGAAGCTGAGGTGACTTATATGATGAGGGCCATGGAATAGCCTGCAGTTCTGCTGCCAAGGGAGAAGCATCATCAAAAGTTAATGTATCATGATTAAAATCATTATACCATCCATCGTCGTTGAACAAGCCTTCTTGATGAAGCTCCCTGTGTTGGGGCCTTCGATCTTGTTCGTCTTGAGCAAGATGGCGTACTTCTTCAGTGGCTTCGTTGATCTGTCTTTGAAGATCAGCCAGTCAAGCCATCTTCTCCTTCTTCTTTTGTACTTGATGATGGATTATCTCCATGTTTCTGATTTCTTGGTCCAACTCCTCCTCCTGGAGTGTTGGACTAGTGGCCTTTCTCTTCTGGCTTCGGGCCTCTCGAAGAGAAAGGGTCTCCTGATTTGGGTGCAGTGGCTGCAGTGGGGCAGCCCCTGGCGCTGAAGCTTTCTTCGGTGGCATGACGAAGGTCAGTGCTTGCCGAAGGTGGTCGAAAAAAGGGTTCACCGGAGGTGGACAGGTGCACTAAAAATGAACGATCCTGTATGCTGCTTCCGGTTGTTTAGTTAACTGCAAGTGCTCTTGTTTGTTAGTAGACAGACAGACCCCCTGAGCCGAGAAGAGGCATGGCTGCTAGTAGCTAGTAGTGCAGTGTTAGCTAGGTCGATCGGCAAAGCAAAGGCAGCCAACCAATACATGATCAGACAAATGTAATGTTGCTGTCACATGCTTGCTTTATCTATTTCAC
This sequence comes from Zea mays, assembly GCF_902167145.1. Classification (NCBI taxonomy): domain Eukaryota; kingdom Viridiplantae; phylum Streptophyta; class Magnoliopsida; order Poales; family Poaceae; genus Zea; species Zea mays. The sequence continues at coordinate 517,616 of NC_050099.1, read as the reverse complement.
TAGTATTAACATATAGTAGCTTAGCTAGCGTAGGGTTACCTAACGTATGTAATGTTGCTGTCGAGCCACACCTTCCTTATTACTGCAGTTTAAGCATCATCATCATTCTAGCTGGTGCTTGCTACTACTACCGTGCATGTCACAAGTACGCCTGCACCGATCATGGTTGCATGGGAGCTCCATCAGTGCGACAGTTACGCTACACAATAGAACAATAGCATTTTCGGCGGCCGTAGCTATTTTTAGCCCGTCGAAAATAACACGTACGTCCAAAAAAACGACTTTACCCATATCTCGACTTTCCTTTCTAACCACCTCTGTTTCATTTCTCCCCCTCGTGCGCCTCCATCTGTCTGGTGACCACACCGATGCCGCCTCCGCCTCGTCCGGCGACCCCACGCCCACGCCGGTGCCCCCGGCCCGCCCGCGCCTTTGTTCGGTCGTCACAGTGTCGCTTGTCACTCTGGCTGCAGGGCCGCCGCCACCGCCGACCACTCTGCCTCCACCACTTTCGGCCGCCGCTCCCTCTATGTAGCCTGATCTGGCCTCGAGTTCTCCTCCGGTCGGCCACCGTCCGACCCAGAGGTTAATTTTTTTTGCCTATTTTATCCCATATTTTCGGCGATCGTTATTCATTTACCGACGAAATTAGTATGTATTTGTGATTAGTATATTTGTTGAGAGTTTATGCATTTAAATACACGATTAAAAATATGTTTAGTTAATGTATTGTTGTTTAGTTTGATTCTGTTAATAGCACATGTTTTTTTATTTTAGTGGTATGCGATATTTTACTTTAATTCTATATTAATGTGCATTATTGTTTAGTTTCATAAGTTTGTTTGATCATATTAACTAATATAATATTCAACTTAAATTCCATGTTAATATGCATTATTACTTAGTTTGTTTGAATTTTATGTGAGTCTTTGTTTTGCCCCATAATTTCTTTGGCATTGCTAGATAAGGACTTTAATTACTTATTTGTCGTACAGTAAGTTTGACAAGGAAAATGCCCATCAGCCTACAAGCAAATAGCTAGATACGATGCGACGACATGTTGGCTGGTTTCAGGATCATGTAACTCTTTATATCTTCTAAAATCAGGTGTGACAGATTTCAGGTGGAGACCATTTATTATTCAAAAATCCATAGATGTTAGCCTTTGATATTATTAAAAACCAGCTAGCTAGCAGCTAGCCCAGTAAGTAGTTGCTAGTCATTTTTACATCAGTGTCGTTGGTGTTGTTTGCAGCTCAGCTAGCTTCTACACACACGAGGACAATGCAAGTTACTTAAAGCCAGGTGCACTAAAAATGAACGATCTTGTATGCTGCTTCCAGTTGTTTAGTTAAAAGTGCTCTTGTTTGTTAGTAGACAGACAGACCCCTGAGCCGAGAAGAGGCATACTGCTAGTAGCTAGTAGTGCAGTGTTAGGCTAACTCCAATAATGGGCAGCCATATTGCCCAGCCATTTTCATCCTTGTATTTTACCTTGCCCATGACCGACTTGCTGTTTGCAGTATTCTTCCAATGTGATTGGTTTAACATCAATAATGGGATTAGACAAAGTCAATATGGTATAACTGAAGTCAACCACAAGGAATGATTTTGAGGCCATGATAATTTTATCCTTGCACACAAATGCGAGCAGGTGTACTATATGTCGTACCCAAACCCGATGACATATAGTACATGACGAATTCAGATTGCGACATGGACGAAGGCCCTAAGCCGAAGGTCCGAAATAACACATTCCCTTTGCTAGAATAGCAACAGTCAATGACAGACGGGGCCCTCCAACTTGGAGCGCACTGGGCGTATAAATAGGAACTCACACCGACCGCACTTGATACACTGCTTATGCCATTTGCCTTATTTTCTCAATTTTGTAACTTGTGCTTACTAGCGCTTGATAGCTTTCAAGATTTTGAGCTTCGGTTTGAAGGACACTTTTTCATCGTTTTCAAAGAGAAGATGTCTCAAGACAAGAAGACAGTTGCTAAGACGAAGCTAACCGAAGAGGGGAAGCTCCTTGAGGAGAAGACTGCTGGATTTGTTGAGTCAATAGCAAAAACAAATACAGAGAAGATTACTAAAGAGATACTGGAAGGCTTGTCTGAAGATACTGATGATAGCGATGGCTATGATGTGGAGAGTGGAGGCGAAGACTCTAAAGATCGGCCCTGGCGACCAAGTCATGCAGTCTTCGCGAAATCAACTATCAAACAGAGTCATCTTGATAATATTAGAGGAAGGTATTTTCGAGGTATGTCTATTGTGAGGGATAACGTAGACAGGTCCGTTCCTGCTCCCGAAGAAAACGAAGTTGTGATCTTCCGAAGCTTCTTCAAAGCTAGACTTCGGTTCCCGTTGAGCAGATTTGTGGTTGAAGTTTTAAAGACATACCAGATTTTCCTTCACCAGATCACTCCTGAAGCAGTTATTAGAATGGGGATCTTCGTCTGGGCTGTGAGAAGTCAAGGTCTAGAGCCAAGTGCAAGATGTTTTTGCAGTATGCATGAACTTTCGTATGAGACAAAGGCCTGGGTAAAGAACAATATCATAACAATTTCGGTTGCTATAGATTTGTTGCTCGCTCTGGCGCAAGCTACCCAGTGCCAACGTTTCGGAAGAGATGTCCTGGGGCCTGGATGGAAGAGTGGTTTTATGTGAAAATGATTTGAATGTGAGAGAAGACATTAAAGAGATCATCATGTGCCCCATCTGGTCCCGCTTCGGCCTCTGAAAGCCGAAAGTAGAAATTGATGAGGCAGCCGAAGCCTGCCGAAGGGCCTTCAGCATAGTTTGCTCTTTTATTGGGACAAGAGACTTACTTTAAGAACATATAGCTTATAGGATATGGCCACTTGTAGACAGATGGGAAATGCCGAAAGAAACTATCACTAACCCTGGCGAAGGCGGCCTGGTTCGATTGAAATACACCTTAAGGTTTGGGGACAACTTTGTCGAACCAGATGATGACTGTCTGAAGTGTATTGAAAATACTAGTGATGAGTTACTTGGAGCATATTCCAAGTCCAAAGATAATGCACTATCTGCGGCCTTCGGGAGCCGAAAAAAGAAAAAGATTAAATAGAGTTTTTGATGCTATTGGATTTGTGTACCCTGACTACTGCTATCCGCTGCGGGGACAGGGGAAGAAGAGGAAAACTGCTGCTTCTACGAAAGCTGCTGCTTCGGGCAAGACTACTGCTTCGGCCACTCCAGATGAGCCGCCGAAGAGCAAGAAGTTGAAGGTTCTTACCCATCGGCCACGCTATATTGAGCCGGCCGTGGTGCCTGAGTTTGGCGGGGAGACTTCTTCACCTGCTGATCCAAAGGAGCCCATTCCTCCTACTCAGAAGGCTGAAGAACCGGCTACCATGCCGAAGGCGTCCTCAGTCGAGCTAGCTGAGTCAAAGGCTGATAGAGATAAGGCCGAAGAGCCAAAAACTGAAGAAGCAAAAAAGTTAGAAATTTTAAGCCCTTCGGCGGAAGTAACAGTGCCGAAGGCACTAAAAAGTCTTGTGTCAACCCCGAAAAGAAAAAGGATGGTAAATGTACTAGACGTGCTAGAAACAGTAAAGGCTTTAAGCTCTACTCCTTCAGGGAAAATTCCTCAGGCTTCAAAAATGCAACCCGAAGCTGAGACAGAATCGGCCGAAACTGAAGCTGCAGTAGGCCAAGCTAGTGCCGAAGCTGGGCCTTCAGAGCCTGCTGAGAAAAATCCCTCGGAAATTGAAGAGAAGGCAGTAGAGGAAGAGGCTATAGAACAGACTTTTGCCTGAAAAAGTTGCCGCTCCTGTTCCCGAAGCTTTAAAAGAAAGTATTGAATATATCATTCGTCATGCTTTGGGAAAAAGACTCTCTAGAGAAGAAGAACGAGAAGCTCAACACTATGCCCAGAAGCTGAAATATCCGAAGGGGGCATTAGTGTTTAACGGCAGCGGAGATGAAGATTTTTTGTACTGTCTCCCGGATAGCAAAGAGATATCTGTTTGCTGGGAGATGAGTAGAAGCTTCGGGTTCCCAACGTTGGAAGATGGCCTCTCAGTACTGTCGAAGGATGAATTGTCCGACAGTTTGGCGTATAATAGTATAAAGGTGCGAAAATTAATTTTTGTATTTAAAAAACGAATTATTTCACTTGTTTATACTTAATACTGTACTCCTTTTGCAGGGCTTGATCCTTAGCAATGCCCTCAGGGCACAGAAAAATATCGAAGATGAAGGGTGCACAATGGCTCTGAACAACCTTCGTTCAGAGGTGATTGAGCTAAGGAATGAAGGCCTTGAAAAGGATAAAATATTAATTTCATTGGTAAACAAGATAAAAGAAGACAAAGCTAGTTCCAAAGTTCAAGCTGAGGCCCAGAAAACTGAGATTGAAGACCTTCGAAAACAGTTAGCCGAGGCAAAATTAAAATGCGCTGTTGCCGAAGCTGATCGAGATGCCTGCGAATACTGGAAAAATTATTTTGAAAAAACAGTTGCAGAGCTTCGCGCCCAAAGAAAGATGCTTTGAAAAATCTGTGGAGTGTGTGAAAAAGATAAAGGCTAGCTTCGCCAATGTGGGCGCGTACTCAAACGAAGACAACTTCATACGGGGCGACCCTGAGGGCGTCATCGAGTGGATCAGTTGTGAAGCCGAAGCTTTTGAAGAGATTTTGAGTGACCACGGGGACGTCTGTGCATTCTCTGGTGCTAGGGGAGTTGCGGCCGTCCTGGAGAAGGTGGGTTGCGAACATGTTAAAACCTTGGCACAGGCCGACGCTGCCTTTTCTGTTGACGACACGAAAGACCCTTCGGCCGAAGCAAGTTTACTGGGCGGCAAATTTTTTACTGACATTTGGGACAATGGCGGCTGAGGAATAGCTCATGAAATAATAAAGAAGAACGAAAAAGATATCCACGACTCTCGAGAAGCAGCGAAGAAGGCTGAGAAAGCCGCAGAACTTGAGAGACGGATAGGTATTGCTTATTGGCTTGTAACTTCGTCGTTTGTTTTTGTGACTTCGAAATAATTTATGTCTTCTACCGCAGCTGAACTATCTCCTCCCCCAGAGCCACTCGACCCACTGGCCGACCCAGAGACAAAGAAAGCAATAGAAATTATTAATATGGCCGAAGCTATTGTAGATGAAGTTGTTACCAAACTGCTAACCGAAGCTGCAGAAAAAGTTCTGAAGGAAGAAGAGTAGCTATTGTAAAAACATTTCTAGAATATTAACGTAACATTTGCTGAACTATGTTTGTAATATTTGGTGCTTATAGATTTGAATGTAATAAATGAATTGTTCGTAATTCAGTTCTTTGCGATGCATGAAACTTTATGTACATATCGTTTTTGAGCCTTCGGCGAAAAAACACCTTCCCTTCTTTTCATGCTTCATAAAGAAGAGTTTTTATGCCTCGTAAGAATCATCCACATTTTGTAAAATCATCAATACTTCGTAAACAATAAATTCCTCTTTCCACATCAGAACTGATAAAGCTGTAATTCTCAGCTTACTTTGTGCCTTGGCATCTTTCCATTTTTTGTAAAGCATTCTCCGAAGATCGGCCTCGTTTCCAATTGATGTCATTGATGTGATATGATGTATGATGTGATGCTTTGCAATATGATGCGATGATATGATGCAAAGAATGATGCTAATGCCGAAGACACATACCCATGCTGAAACATAATATCTGTGTCCCCTTAGGAACCATCAAATCTCTTTGCCGTTTATTTTTCGGCTTCACCTCTTATTTTTTGGTGTAAGTTCTGCATCCCCTAAGGAACGTCTTTTGAACTTATTCGCCTTCTATTTCGGTGGTATTCGCGTTGACTTTTCGCGCTTCGCCTTATATTTCGGTGGTATTTGGCTCTGCATTCCCTTTGGAACGACTTTTGAGCAGAAAACTTACACTGCGCTCCCTTGGGAACGACTTTTTGAAGCTTCGGCAAACTTACGCTGCGCTCTTTAAGAACGAATTTTTGTGGCTTTGGTAAAACTTTCACTGCAATTTTTAGCTCTGCATTCATGAAGGAATATCTCTTTGTAGCTTTGGCATTCTCTTAAGTCTGTGACGAAGGTATATTTCATTTTGACATAAACGAAGCTAATACAGGAAATTAAAAATGTCAAGAAAACTAGGTTTACATTGATTGTTCCTTATTTAAAAAGAAAATGATAGTGAATGTAAAACTGTGTCAGAGGTAGGATATCTCTCAATATATGTGTTTTGATTCTGGCACAGTACTATTAACTATGCGAGCTTCGGACCCTTCCCTGAAATCTCGCTGCTGATGGGTCTGTTGGCTCCCTTCTGGCTGCTGACCTCGTGAGTAGGCAGGTTGTAGTGGCGGCGGAGGTGGAAGCTGTGGCCAAGAAACTTGCGGCTGACTAGCCGAAGCAACAGAAGCTGCTGGATGATTACCCACATATTCTGGTATGTAGGGTGAATGACACGAAGCAGTGTGCAGGACCTAGTTCGGTTGACTTTGCCGGGCTTCGGCTCCTGCAATCTCTTTTTGCTTTTGGATGGTGATTTGACACGTTCTTGTATTGTGGCCCTTGTCTTCACCACAAAATAAGCAGTAGATCTTCTTGGGTAGGTCCCCATATCTTCCCCCAAAGCTTGTGAAGAATACTGCGGCCTCTGCTGTTGACTTCCTCTATCATCACTCTGGGTGGAGTTGTGAATTGACCTGACGTGCCTCGGGTGGATTCTTCCTCTGAAGCCCCTGGTCATTTCAGAGAACTTGTATGCTTCCTCCCTTCTTTGGCGGAAGTCATTGTCAGCCCGAATGTACTCATCCATCTTCTGAAGCAGCTTCTCCAGAGTCTGTGGGGGCTTTCTAGCGAAATACATAGCAGTAGGTCCTGGACGAAGCCCCTTAATCATGGCCTCAATGACAATTTCATTGGGCACTGTAGGCGCTTGTGCTCTAAGACGCAAGAACCTTCGGACATATGCCTATAGGTACTCCTCATGATCTTGCGTGCATTGAAACAAGGTCTGAGCTGTGACTAGCTTCGTCTGGAAGCCTTGGAAACTTGTCACCAGCATATCCTTGAGCTTCTGCCACGAAGTAATGGTCCCTGGCCGAAGAGAAGAATACCATGTTTGGGCCACATTCCGTACTGCCATGACGAAAGAGTTGGCCATGACAGTTGCATTGCCTCCATATGAAGATATAGTTGCTTCATAACTCATTAAAATCTGTTTCGGGTCTGAATGCCCATCATACATGGGAAGCTGAGGTGACTTATATGATGAGGGCCATGGAATAGCCTGCAGTTCTGCTATCAAGGGAGAAGCATCATCAAAAGTAAAGGTATCATGATTAAAATCATCATACCATCCATCGTCGTTGAACAAGCCTTCTTGATGAAGCTCCCTATGTTGGGGCCTTCGATCTTGTTCGTCTTGAGCAAGATGGCGTACTTCTTCAGTGGCTTCGTCGATCTGCCTTTGAAGATCAGCCAGTCGACTCATCTTCTCCTTCTTCTTCTGTACTTGCTGATGGATTATCTCCATGTTTCTGATTTCTTGGTCCAACTCCTCCTCCTGGAGTGTTGAACTAGTGGCCTTCCTCTTCTAACTTCGGGCCTCTCGAAGAGAAAGGGTCTCCTGATTTGGGTCCAGTGGCTACAGTGCGGCAGCCCCTGGCGCTGAAGCTTTCTTCGGTGACATGACGAAGGTCAGTGCTTGCCAAAGGTGGTCGAAAAGAGGGTTCACCGGAGGTGGGCGCCAATGTTGGGGACTTGTTCTCAAATGCTATGAATCAAGAACAAGGCAACACAAAGTATTAAATGTTAAAGTCCTTCGTCCTTCGAAACATCATTTCCCTTAGGATATAACGATCTTCGGACGAAGGTCATGAAGGACGTACCTTCATCATCACGGTTATAAGATAATGAAAGATGAAACATATGAATCATGAAAGATAACACGAACAAACACATAATATCATTCATATGTTATCATTATACAAACTTGGGTATTTAAATATGATATTTAAATACATTTGTACCTTCGGCTTGATAGAAGACAAAAATCCAAGTGTTGCGCGCGAACGATTACAGGATAGCGTGAACAGTACAAGGGTACTGTTCATCTATTTATAGGCACAGGGCGTAGCCTGTCTAAAATTACATTCATGCCCTTTATGTTTACTATTGACATCAGAACAATCTATCGAGGACTAAATAACCTTTTCCCTTTTAAGTCGGTTCCCTTTTTTGCCGTTATGCCGAAGCTCCCTTGCGCGTAGCTTCGGCGCTGCGTCAACCTTCGTATTGTTCGTGCTTTTCACACTGTGTGGTTCTGATCCGAGTCCGAAGGCACCCGTTCATATATTACACTCAAGAAACATTGTTAAATCATGTTTTTTAGGACCTTCGAAAGACGAAGGCCCCCTCAAACACATAATATCATTCATATGTTATCATTATACAAACTTGAATATTTAAATATGATATTTAATTATATTTGTACCTTCGGCTTGACAGAAGGCAAAAATCCAAGTGTTACGCGCGAGCGATTATAGGATAGATGAATAGTACCCCTGTACGGTTCACATTATCCTGTAATCGCTCGCGCGTAACACTTGAATTTTTGCCTTCTATCAAGCCGAAGGTACAAATGTAATTAAATATCATATTTAAATATTCAAGTTTGTATAATGATAACATATGAATCATGAAAGATAACACGAACAAACACATAATATCATTCATATGTTATCATTATACAAACTTGAATATTTAAATATGATATTTAATTACATTTGTACCTTCGGTTTGAAAGAAGGCAAAAATCCAAGTGTTACGCGCGAGCGATTATAGGATAGCGTGAACCGTACATGGGTACTTGTCATCTATTTCTAGGCACATGATACAGCCTATGAGAAATTACATTCATACCCCTTACAAAGGTTTACAATCATAATACAAGTTATCTTGGGTCGGTTGGTCATTTCATCTTTAAGTCGGTGCATTTGGAAATGTACTCCGAAGCCTTCTAATTGATAGCTTCGGCTTTGTGTCAACTTTCCGAAGGTGTTTCTTCTTATGGGACCTTCGGCGACGAAGCAGACCCCCAACAGTAGCCCCTTCACGGTGCCAGATCGTTTTTCGTGACGAGCTCGACCCGTGAAAAACTCTCTTAGGCTTTGGAATGCCGAAGGTCCGAAAAACACCTTCCCTGAGCTCGTTGCCGAGAAACGATTAAAATATTCCGAGTGAAGGATGGTCCCACCATGCAACGGGTACGCGCGATCTGGCGATTCAGCTTCTTGAGCGCTATGGTCCACCGTTCAGCGAGTGCGGGTGACTGTTCAGCGGGTGCGAGCAGCTTGATGATTCACCTTCCCACCTGCAGCACTATATAAACAGACAGGTAGGTGTGAAGTTACCACAGCATTTACTGCTATTGCATCGTTGTGCTGCCAAAAATTTTGACCATAGCCGAAGCTTGCTCACTGCATTCTCAACCGAAGGGTCATTTTGCTCTAGCTTCGTGACAAGAGGGAGCTTCGACAAAGATAGAAAATTTTCAGCTTCGTCAAAACTCAAGGAATTCAACATCAAATGGCCAGGGTGTGCTCAACAGCTAGGGTTACTCGCGACGGAGAGGAAGCCAAAGCTGCTAAAACTGCTCCGATCTTCGAAGTTATGAGGCGGTCGGGATTGGTTGTGACTGAAGGCGCTTCTGACGAAGAAGCACTCGCTGCTGAAACCGAGCAAGCAGATATTGAAGAGGGTGATGTTGGTGAAGGAGAGATTGATTATAACATCATTATGCCATCGAAGCCCAGCCATTTGGATTTTGGGAAATCGACTGTGTATGAAGCTGATATGACTATGATGACGAAGCTAGGCTATTTCAGAGAAGCCGAGAAGGGGTTGATTCGCTTTGGCGGGGAAGAGACTACCCCGAAACCAGAAAATGATGAAGTTGTAGTTTTTAAGAGCTTCTTCAAAGCAGGGTTGAGATTTCCTCTGCACGGAATGATTGCAGACGCCTTGGAAAATTTTGGGATTTACCTTCATCAGCTGACCCCTAACGCCATTGTTAGGCTCAGCGTGTACATCTGGGCTCTCCGAAGCCAAGCGGTAGAGCCGCTCACCGAAGCATTCTGCCGAGTACATGAACTTCACTATCAGACGAAGGCTATAGAAGAAGGATTGCATGAGAACTTCGGCTGCTATAATTTTGCTTATCGGAAGGATATGAAGACACCGGTGGTCAGCTATCGCACTAAATGGCCGACCGGTTGGAAATCTGAATGGTTCTATGTTAAAATTGATGAGAAGAAGGAGAAGCTAGTTCAGAGCCCGCTAAAGCTAACCTTCGGGCTGACTAGGCCTCAGTGCAACATGACGCTGGGGGATCCATGCCGAGATGCTATGTTCGAGTTTAGAATTATGTCTGAACATATTGGAACTAGGGATCTAGTCCAGGAATACCTAGCCGACAGGGTATTCCCAACGTTGAGGGAGTGGGGTATGCCGAAGCTTGAAGAAGAGAAGAAGAAGAGTGAACTCGTTCGGCTGCCCTATCACTTTAAGTTCAAAAAACACTTCAAGGAACCCTACCAAGAATGGTTGGATACGATCAAAGTTATGTGCAATGAGATTTTAGGAAACTATATGAAAAAGAAGATCAGTTGATGACTGCAGCCTTCGGTTCCTGACCGAAGCGAAGATTGAATCGGGTAATGGATGCTCTACATTTTGCATATCCTGATTATGAGCGATTGAACAAGGGCGCCGAAGGGCAGAAAAGAAAAAGAGTTGTCAGTGTTGTGGGCAGATAGGCCGCTAGAATGGTAAAAGAAGATGAAGAAAACCTGAAGAAGAGAAAGCTGATCCCTGAGCCGAAGGCAGTTGCTCCGAAGAAGAGAAAAGCTACGGCTCCAAAGCAGAAGGCGACTAATATAGAAGAAGAAACTCCTGCAACACCTTCTGCTACCGATGTGGAAGAAATTTTAAAGGTAATGACTGAATCCTTGCCTATCAAGCTAAGTCCACTGGGGCCACATCTGACGAAGCTTTTTCAGAAGAAGAAGGAGCCTTCGATAGCGAAGAAGGCAGCTGAGCCGAAAAAACTAAGAATTATTACTGTGACAGAAGCTATTGAAGAGACACCACCACCAGCTTCGGCTTCAAAGGCACCAGCTATTGAGAGCGCTACAGCTACTGACGTTGCTCCTACTGAAGCTGCAACTGCCGAAGCTGAACCGGCCGAAGTTGCAAATTTAGAAAGCACACTTTCTAATATTGATAAGATACTTCTTGATATGGCCACAGAAGAAGCTGCTACAGCTGCCGAAGAAGCTATGGCCACAGTGCCTGGGAAAGAGAAGGAGATAGCTGAAGATACTTTGGAAGAAGAAAATTTCAACTTTCAAAATTTAATTGGACAAGAATTATCAAAGGCTGAGAAAGAAGAGTTGAGAGAGTATGCCATATCCTGCGGGTATCAACCAGGGGCGCTACTCTTCGGTGGTGTTAGCGATGAAAGCTTAGGCTGTCTCCGAGACCGAACCAGAGCGAAGTTTATCGGTACTCTATCGAAGAGTATTGGTTTCCCGAAACTTGAGACTGATATAAGCCGCTACCGACGACAACATATCGTCGGTAGTTTATTCTATTCTAATTTCAAGGTAAAAACTTTTCTTCGACTTTTTATTGTTTTTAACAACGAAGGTGTTTTCTAACGAAGGTTGCTTCTGCACAGAGTATGCTGTTGAGTAAAGCTTTGAGGATGCAACAAGATCTTGAAGATAAAAAGCATGAAGTTATAATTGAGGGTTTAGAAAGCAAAATAAAAGATCAAGCAACTGCTCTTGAAAATAAGGATTTCGAACTTCAGACAGCACAGGGTTTACTGGCAGAAGTTGAAGCTAAAATTGCAAAGTTGAATACAGAGCTTCTCTCAAAGTCAGAGAGCTTCGAACAAGAAAGACAGAAATTTGATGCAAAATTTGAGACTGAGGTCGAAAAAAGTTCAAATTTGCAAAAATTATTGAAAGAGCTTCAAAATAAATGTCTGGAGTTCAGCAACCGATGTGTGCAACGGCTGAAGCAGGTCTTCAATTCGGTTGGAGCCGGCTATGAAAAATTTAGTCCATCGATTGAAGACCTGCCAAGAACCTTCGAACACATTGAGGGTGAAATTGATGCCCTTGATGAAATTATAGCTGGACACGGCGATTTCTGTGCCCTGGTAGCTTCTCGGGGCACAACTGTTTCCCTCCTGAAATCTGGTTGCACACATGGGAAGATTGTCAATAGGCCAAACTTTAGCTTATCACCACCAGATCTGATTGATATTCCCAGTCTTGCTCGAAGCATAGGAAACAGATTTATAAAGCTAGTATGGACGAAGGGTGGATGAAGTTTAGCTGGTGACGAAGCTCGAAGTCATCTTAAGCCGGTAACAAAATCATACCTTGTGCTTACCTTTTCCTTAAAACTTGAATTTTCCTTATAACACTTTAATATGTACAGGATGACGACGCCGAAGATCCCAAAGCCGAAGCTTAGCAGGCGATCCGAAGCTTAATAGATGGTGATGAAGCTTGAATAGCTAGCTGTGGAAAAAACTCTAAGAACTCTTGTATTAACCTTTATAAAGAATATTGTAATTTAAGAATTAGATTCTACTCTGTAAATTTTGTCCATACCTTGTATTATATTTTTACCTTTACATCAATGTGTGAAATGCTTCGATGTGAACGAAAGTTGTACTTTTTGAGCCGAAGGCGAAAAACACCTTCCCTTCTTTTCGTACACAATGAAGCATGATTCTGCTTTCGAAGCTGCATTCTTAGAGCCGAAGCAACTGTCTGTATCTATATGATATGATATGATGATGATGATGATGATCCTATGTATGTCTAAATGAATGTTTATGTATGCAATGTATGATGTAATGTATCATGCAAATGAATGCCCAAACACACACATTCGAAGCTTCATCCACAACCTTCATTCCCTAAGGAATGACTGAAATCTCTTTGCCGTTTATTTTTCGGCTGCACCGTTTATTTTTCGGTGTAAGTTCTGCATCCCCTAAGGAACGTCTTTTGAACTTCTTCGCCTTCTATTTCGGCGGTATTCGTGTTGACTTTTCACGCTTCGCCTTATATTTCGGCGGTATTTGGCTCTGCATTCCCTAAGGAACGACTTTTGAGCAGAAAACTTACACTGCACTCCCTTAGGAACGACTTTTTGTAGTTTCGTTATGCTCTGCATCCCCTTAAGGACGACTTTCGAGCTTCTCCCTGTGTCCTCTTTTTCTCTGCACCCGATGGTGCATGCTCAGATTTTACATTTACATATTTTGGGGGATTTTGCTCTCGTGGAGCTGAATAAGAAAAGGAAAAGATTACAAACTATGGCCCCATTAAAAACCTTTCTCCCCCTTTGGAAAGGAAAAGGGTGCCATAGAAAAATAGAAAAAGATTACATGAATCTATACATAATACCGCTGAAGCTCATCCGCATTACAAGACATAGGAATATCATTGCCATCCATATCTTTTAGTCTGTAAGAACCGGGCCTTGACGAAGATACGACCAGAAAAGATCCTTCCCACTTCAGCTGCAGTTTGCCTACTGTGTCCGGATTAGCCACTCTCCGAAGCACCAGATGCCCTGGCTTGATATTTTTCAGCCGGACTTTTCTGTCGCGCCATTTTATTGTTTCGGCTTGATATTTATTAATATTTTCCACAGCCTGAAGTCTGACCCCTTCTATAGTGTCTTTTGCCACATGATAATCAACTTCTTCTTCAATCGGAGCTTTTGTTCTTATTGACCCCGTTTTAGCTTCTTTTGGAGTTATAGCTTCGTCACCAAATAATAGCTTGAATGGCGTAAAACCTGTTGATCTTGATACAGTTGTATTGTGGCTCCACAGCACTTTAATCAACTCTTCTGGCCACTTTCCTCTGGGCTAATTAAAAATTAACTTCATTATTCCTGTCATTATAATAGCATTTGCTCTTTCGACAAGTCCATTTGATTCTGGATGTCTGACTTATGCAAAATGGATCTTTGTACCGATTTGATCACAAAATTCCTTGAAGGTTTTGGCATCAAACTGTGTTCCATTGTCCACAGTTATAGCCTTTGGTACGCCGAAGCGACAAACAATGTTTTGCCAAAAGAATTTCTGGACTGTGACTGAAGTTATTGCAGCCAAAGGCTTCGCTTCAATCCACTTGGAAAAATATTCTACAGCCACCACAACATATCTTAAATTGCCTTGTGCTGGTGGAAGTGGACCTAACAAATCTAGGCCCCATCTTTGCAATGGCCAAGTTGGCTGTATTAGTTGGGTTAATGACGAAGGTTGTTTCTGGTCTCTTGCGCATTTTGGCAATTTTCGAACTTTTGAACCAAATCCGTTGCATCCGAAGCTGCATTCGGCCAATATAATCCTTGTCTGAAGACCTTCCCCAGCAAAGGTCTAGATCCAATGTGAGATCCACACAATCCTGCATGTATTTCCTTCATCAGCTCTATACCTTCAGTTCTGGATAGACACTTAAGCAGTGGAGAGCAGACTCCATGTTTGTATAACTCCCCTTCTATTATTACATATGGTCTTATTCTTGCCTCCATTCTCTTATTATAAGCTTCGTCATCTGAAAGGCAGTTACCTTGGAGAAAAGATATAATCTCAGTCCTCCAATCTTCACTATGAACAGGAGATATATTAAGCACTGCTCTTTCAAGAAGGTCCACCGAAGGTGCTCTTATTGTCTCAAAGAATACTTCCGAAGGTAGAGGTAGCCCCTGTGCCGCTGACTTGGCTAGCAGATCGGCGTGCTCATTTTCTCCTCGTGGAATACTCTTGACAGAAAACCCTTCGAAGGAAGCCTCAAGCCTTTCAACTGTATCCAGATATTTCTCAAGCTTCGGGTCTCTTGCCCTACAACTCTTGTCAACATGACCAGAAATAACTTGGGAATCAGTTTTAAGGACCGCCCTTCTTATCCCCATTGCCTTTAACTTCCGAAGCCCCAAAAGTAAAGCTTCGTATTCAGCAATATTATTCGTGTAGCTAAAATCAAGCTTTATTGCATAACATGTTCTGACTTTAGAAGGTGCAACTAAAACAGCAGCCGCACCTGCTCCGAAGGTTCCCCAGGAACCGTCGCAGAACACTGTCCAAGCTTCGACATCTTTATTTGCTTCTTCTTCCTGAGCCCCTGGCGTCCAGTCAGCGATGAAGTCTACTAACGCCTGGGACTAAATCGAGGATCTATGCACATAATCAATGCTGAATTCGTTGAGTTCCGCAGCCCATTTTCCAATCCTTCCAGTAGCTTCTATGTTCCTCATAATATCCTTCAAAGGCTGTGATGAAGGAACAATTATATGGAATGCTTGAAAATAGTGCCGAAGCTTGCTGGAGGCCATTAAGACAGCATATAGCACCTTCTCCAATTCTGTATAGTTTTTCTTTGATAAACTTAGGACTTTGGAGACAAAGTATACTGGGTCTTGCTTTTTAGTTTGTCCTTCGAGTTTCTCCTGCACAAGCGCCGCACTTACTGCAGAATGCGAAGCTGCCACATACAATAGTAACGGAGCCCCTGGCGCAGGTGGAGTTAATGTTGTTAGATCAATCAGGTATTGTTTCAGCTCTTCAAAGGCTTTCTGTTGAGCTGGGCCCCACTGAAAGACTTCGGCTGACTTTAATATTTCAAAGAATGGTAGATTTCTTTCTGCTGATCTAGATATAAATCTATTCAATGAAGCCAGTTGTCCTACCAACCGTTGGGCCCCCTTCTTTGTACTTGGCGGTTCCATTCGAAGGATGGCTTCGATCTTGCTTGGGTTAGCTTCGATTCCCTTCGTTGATACCAGACAGCCAAGGAACTTACCCTTCTTGACCCCAAAAACATATTTTTATGGATTTAACTTCAAACCAGCTTGCCTGAAGTTGGCAAATGTCTCTTGCAAATCAGCAATGTGATTTTCTTGCTTTGTGCTTTTGACTATTATATCATCAACATAGGTCAGTACATTCCTGCCAATTTGAGAATGAAGGACTTTGGCTGTCATTCTGCTGAAACTTCCTCCAGCATTTTTAAGCCCCTCAAGCATCCGAAGATAGCAATATGTGCCACTCGGGGTTATGAAGCTGGTCTTCGGCTCATCTTCCTTTTCATCCAGATTTGGTGGTAGCCTAAGTAACAATCTAGTAAACTCATAAGCTCTGACGAAGCTGCTGCATCTACTAGAGAATCTATTCTTGGCAATGGGAACTCATCCTTTGGACAAGCCTTGTTAAGATCTGTAAAATCAATGCACATTCTCCATTTACCATTTGCCTTCTTTACCATAACGGTGTTAGCTAGCCACTCTGGGTATTTGACCTCTCTAATAACGCTAGCACTTAGAAGCCTCTTCACTTCATTCCGAGCACCTTCAGCTTTGTCATTGGACATTTTCCGAAGCCTCTGCTTTCTTGGCCTAAAAGACGGGTCGACATTGAGTGAATGTTCAATGACGTCTCTATTTACACCACAGAGATCATTAGCTGACCAAGCAAACACATCTTTGTTGTTGAATAAAAACCTTATCAAGGTTTTCTCCTGCTCTTCAGATAACTAAGATCCCACCAGTACCTTCTGCTCTGCTATGTCTTCACATAAAAGCATAGGCTTCGGCTGATCAGCCGAGGCAGCCTTCTCTCTTGTGTACTTGTACTGTTCACAAGCTTCATTTCCATCTATGTTGTGGATTGCTTTTGAATCTGTCCAGTTTCCTTCAGCTTTTCTAGTAGCTTCCTGACTACCATGAACAACAATGGGTCCTTGTTCCGAAGGTATCTTCATGCACAAATATGCTGGATGAAGTATTGCTTCGAAAGCATTGAGTGTCCCACGACCAATGATTGCATTGTAGGGTATTCCATATCAACGATGTCAAACACAACTTGTTCAGTTCTTGTATTGTGGACGAAGCCGAAGGTCACTGACATCGTGATTTTGCCAAGCGCTGCAATTTGCCTTCCTCCGAAACCACAAAGAGGGTGTGTAGCATCATGAATCTTGTCCTCTGGCTCTTGCATCTGTCTAAAGGCCTTAACAAATATGATGTCAGCTGCACTGCCTGTATCAACCAAAACATTGTGGACCAGAAATCCCTTAATGACACAAGATATGACCATAGCATCATTATAAGGATAATCCTTGAGCTGAAGGTCCTCCTGGGAGAAGATGATTGGGATGTGGGACCATTTTGACTTGATGAAGGGTCCCTGCACCCCAACATGCTGCACCCTTCTCTGAGCCTCCTTCTTCTGCTTCTTATTGGCTAGCTCTGAGCATGAACCGCCTGTTATTGGGAGCACCAGCTTCGTAGCCGAAGCAGCTTCAGCTTGGTTGTTGGACGAAGCCATCAGCTCAAAAGTGGAAGTGAGTCAACCTTCTGAAGGTGTTTCCTTGTCATAGATCACTGTTGGGGACTTGTTCTCAAATGCTATGAATCAAGAACAAGGCAACACAAAGTATTAAATGTTAAAGTCCTTCGTCCTTCGAAACATTATTTCCCTTAGGATATAACGATCTTCGGACGAAGGTCATGAAGGACGTACCTTCATCATCACGGTTATAAGATAATGAAAGATGAAACATATGAATCATGAAAGATAACATGAACAAACACATAATATCATTCATATGTTATCATTATACAAACTTGGGTATTTAAATATGATATTTAAATACATTTGTACCTTCGGCTTGACAGAAGGCAAAAATCTAAGTGTTGCGCGCGAGCGATTACAGGATAGCGTGAACAGTACAAGGGTACTGTTCATCTATTTATAGGCACAGGGCGTAGCCTGTCTAAAATTACATTCATGCCCTTTATGTTTACTATTGACATCAGAACAATCTATCGAGGACTAAATAGCCTTTTCCCTTTTAAGTCGGTTCCCTTTTTTGCCGTTATGCCGAAGCTCCCTTGCGCGTAGCTTCGGCGCTGCGTCAACCTTCATATTGTTTGTGCTTTTCACACTGTGTGGTTCTGATCCGAGTCCGAAGGCACCTGTTCATATGTTACACTCAGGAAACATTGTTAAATCATGTTTTTGAGGACCTTCGAAAGACGAAGGCCCCCAACAGTAGCCCCTCGCAATATTAATTTGTTAGAATGACGAATTCAGATTGCGACATGGATGAAGGCCCTAAGTCGAAGATCCTAAAAACACCTTCCCTTTGCTATAATAGCAACAGCCAATAAAAGACGGGGCCCTCCAACTTGGAGCGCACTGGGCGTATAAATAGGAACTCACACCGACTGCACTTGATACACTGCTTGTGCCATTTGCCTTATTTTCTCAATTTTGTAACTTGTGCTTACTAGCGCTTGATAGCTTTCAAGCTTTTGAGCTTCGGTTTGAAGGACACTTTTTCGTCGTTTTCGAAGAGAAGATGTCACAAGGCAAGAAGACAGTTGCTGAGACGAAGCTAACCGAAGAGGAGAAGCTCCTTGAGGTGAAGACTGCTGGATTTGTTGAGTCAATAGCAAAAACAAATATAGAGAAGATTACTAAAGAGATACTGGAAGGCTTGTCTGACGATACTGATGATAGCGACAGCTATGATGTGGAGAGTGGAGGCGAAGACTCTGAAGATTGGCCCTGGCGACCAAGTCATGCAGTCTCCAGGAAATCAACTATCTAATAGAGTCATCTTGATAATATGAGAGGAAGGTATTTTCGAGATATGTCTATTGTGAGGGCTGACGTAGACAGGGCCGTTCCTGCTCCCGAAGAAAACAAAGTTGTGATCTTCCGAAGCTTCTTCAAAGCTGGACTTCGGTTCCCGTTGAGCAGATTTGTGGTTGAAGTTTTAAAGACATACCAGATTTTCCTTCACCAGATCACTCCCGAAGCAGTTATTAGAATGGGGATCTTCGTCTGGGCTGTGAGAAGTCAAGGTCTAGAGCCAAGTGCAAGATGTTTTTGCAGTATGCATGAACTTTCGTATGAGACAAAGGCCTGGGGTAAAGAACAATATCATAACAATTTCGGTTGCTATAGCTTTGTTGCTCGCTCTGGCGCAAGCTACCCAGTGCCAACGTTTCGGAAGAGATGGCCCGTGGCCTGGATGGAAGAGTGGTTTTATGTGAAAAATGATTTGAATGCGAGAGAAGACATTAAAGAGATCATCATGCGCCCCATCTGGTCCCGCTTAGGCCTCCGAAAGCCGAAAGTAGAAATTGATGAGGCAGCCGAAGCCTGCCGAAGGGCCTTCAGCACAGTTTGCTCTTTTATTGGGACAAGAGACTTACTTCAAGAACATATAGCATATAGGATATGGCCACTTGTAGACAACTGGGAAATGCCGAAAGAAACTATCACTAACCCTAGCGAAGGCGGCCTAGTTCGATTGAAATACACCTTCAGATTTGGGGACAAGTTTGTCAAACCAGATGATGACTGGCTGAGGTGTATTGAAAATACTAGCGATGAGTTACTTGCAGCATATTCCAAGTCCGAAGATAATGCACTATCTGCGGCCTTCGGGAGTCGAAAAAAGAAAAGATTAAATAGAGTTTTTGATGTTATTGGATTTGTGTACCGTGACTACTGCTATCCGCTGCGGGGACGGGGAAAGAAGAGGAAAACTGCTGCTTCTACCAAAGCTGATGCTTCGGCCTAGACTGCTGCTTCGGCCACTCTAGATGAGCCTGCACCGAAGAGCAAGAAGTTGAAGGTTCTTACCCATCGGCCACGCTATATTGAGCCGGCCGTGGTGCCTGAGTTTGGCGGGGAGACTTCTTTAGCTGCTGATCCAAAGGAGCCCATTCCTCCTACTCAGATGGCTGAAGAACCGGCTACCATGCCAAAGGCGTCCTCAGCCGAGCTAGCTGAGTCAAAGGCTGATAGAGATAAGGCCGAAGAGCCAAAAACTGAAGAAGCAAAAAAGTTAGAAATTTTAAGCCCTTTGGCGGAAGTAACAGTGCCAAAGGCACAAAAAAGTCTTGCGGCAACCCCAAAAAGAAAAAGGATGGTAAATGTACTGGATGTGCTAGAAACAGTAAAGGCTTTAAGCTCTACTCCTTCAGGGAAAATTCCCGAGGCTTCAAAAATGCAACCCGAAGCTGAGACAGAATCAGCCTAAACTGAAGCTGCAGTAGGCCAAGCTGGTGCCGAAGCTGGGCCTTTAGAGCCTGCTGAGAAAAATCTCTCGGAAATTGAAGAGAAGGCAGCAAAGGAAGAGGCTATAGAACAGACTTTGCCTGAAAAAGTTGCCGCTCTTGTTCCCGAAGCTTTAAAAGAAAGTATTGAATATATCATCCGTCATGCTTTGGGAAAAAGACTCTCTAGAGAAGAAGAACGAGAAGCTCAACACTATGCCCAGAAGCTGAAATATCCGAAGGGGGCATTAGTGTTTAACGGTAGCGGAGAAGAAGATTTTTTGTACTGTCTCCTGGATAGCAAAGAGATATCTGTTTGCCGGGAGATGAGTAGAAGCTTCGGGTTCCCAACATTGGAAGATGGCCTCTCAGTATTGTCGAAGGATGAATTGGCCGACAGTTTGGCATATAATAGTATAAAGGTGCGAAAATTATTTTTTGTATTTAAAAACAAATTATTTCACTTCTTTATACTTAATACTATACTCCTTTTGCAAAGCTTGATCCTTAGCAATGCCCTCAGGGCACTGAAAAACATCGAAGATGAAGGGTGCACAATGGCTCTGAACAACCTTCGTTCAGAGGTGATTGAGCTAAGGAACGAAGGCCTTGAAAAGGATAAAATATTAATTTCATTGGTAAACAAGATAAAAGAAGACAAAGCTAGTTCCAAAGTTCAAGCTGAGGCCCAGAAAACTGAGATTGAAGACCTTCAAAAACAGTTAGCCGAGGCAAAATTAAAATGCGCTGTTGCCGAAGCTGATCGAGATGCCAGCGAATATTGGAAAAATTATTTTGAAAAAATAGTTGCAGAGCTTCGCGCATCCAAAGAAAGATGCTTTGAAAAATCTGTGGAGTGTGTGAAAAAGATAAAGGCTAGCTTCACCAACGTGGGCGCGTACTCAAACGAAGACAACTTCATACGGGGCGAACCTGAGGGCGTCATCGAGTGGATCAGTTGTGAAGCCGAAGCTTTTGAGGAGATTTTGAGTGACCACGGGGACGTCTGTGCATTCTCTGGTGCTAGGGGAGTTGCAGCCGTCCTGGAGAAGGCGGGTTGCGAACATGTTAAAACCTTGGCACGGGCCGACGCTGCCTTTTCTGTTGATGACACGAAAGACTCTTCGGCCGAAGCTAGTTTACTGGGCGGCAAATTTTTTACTGACATTTGGGACAATGGCGGCCGAGGAATAGCTCATGAAATAATAAAGAAGAACGAAAAATATATCCACGACTCTCGAGAAGCAGCGAAGAAGGCTGAGAAAGCTGCAGAACTTGAGAGACGGATAGGTATTGCTTATTGGCTTGTAACTTCGTCGTTTGTTTTTGTGACTTCGAAATAATTTATGTCTTCTACCACAGCTGAACTATCTCCTCCCCCAGAGCCACTCGACCCACTAGCCGACCCAGAGACAAAGAAAGCAATAGAAATTATTAATATGGCCGAAGCTATTGTAGACGAAGCTAACCGAAGCTGCAGAAAAAGTTCTGAAGGAAGAAGAGTAGCTATTGTAAAAACATTTCTAGAATATTAACGTAACATTTGCTAAACTATGTTTGTAATATTTGGTGCTTATAGATTTGAATGTAATAAATGAATTGTTCGTAATTCAGTTTTTTGCGATGCATGAAACTTTATGTACATATCGTTTTTGAGCCTTCGGCGAAAAAACACCTTCCCTTCTTTTCATGCTTCGTAAAGAAGAGTTTTTATGCCTCGTAAGAATCATCCACATTTCGTAAAATCATCAATACTTCGTAAACAATAAATTCCTCTTTCCACATCAAAACTGATAAAGCTATAATTCTCAGCTTACTTTGTGCCTTGGCATCTTTCCATTTTTTGTAAAGCATTCTCCGAAGATCGGCCTCGTTTCCAATTGATGTCATTGATGTGATATGATGTATGATGTGATGCTATGCAATATGATGCGATGATATGATGCAAAGAATGATGCTAATGCCGAAGACACATACCCACGCTGAAACATAATATCTGCGTCCCCTTAGGAACCATCAAATCTCTTTGCCGTTTATTTTTTGGCTTCACCGCTTATTTTTCGGTGTAAGTTCTGCATCCCCTAAGGAACGTCTTTTGAACTTCTTCGCCTTCTATTTTGGTGGTATTCGCGTTGACTTTTCGCGCTTCGCCTTATATTTCGGTGGTATTTGGCTCTGCATTCCCTTTGGAAGGACTTTTGAGCAGAAAACTTACACTGCGCTCCCTTGGGAACGACTTTTTGAAGCTTCGGCAAACTTACGCTGCGCTCTTTAAGAACGAATTTTTGTGGCTTTGGTAAAACTTTCACTGCGATTTTTAGCTCTGCATTCATGAAGGAATATCTCTTTGTAGCTTTGGCATTCTCTTAAGTCTGTGACGAAGGTATATTTCATTTTGACATCAACGAAGCTAATACAGGAAATTAAAAATGTCAAGAAAACTAGGTTTACATTGATTGTTCCTTATTTAAAAAGAAAATGACAGTGAATGTAAAACTGTGCCAGAGGTAGGATATCTCTCAATATATGTGTTTTGATTCTGGCACAGTACTATTAACTGTGCGAGCTTCGAACCCTTCCCTGAAATCTCGCTGCTGATGGGTCTGTTGGCTCCCTTCTGGCTGCTGACCTCGTGAGTAGGTAGGTTGTAGTGGCGGCGGAGGTGGAAGCTGTGGCCAAGAAACTTGCGGCTGACTAGCCGAAGCAACAGAAGCTGCTAGATGATTACCCACATATTCTGGTATGTAGGGTGAATGACACGAAGCAGTGTGCAAGACCTACTTCGGTTGACTTTGCCGGGCTTTGGCTCCTGCAATCTCTTTTTGCTTTTGGATGGTGATTTGACACGTTCTTGTATTGTGGCCCTTGTCTTCACCACAAAATAAGCAGTAGATCTTCCTGGGTAGGTCCCCATATCTTCCCCCGAAGCTTGTGAAGAATACTGCGGCCTTTGCTGTTGACTTCCTCTGTCATCACTCTGGGTGGAGTTGTGAATTGACCTGACGTGCCTCGGGTGGATTCCTCCTTCGAAGCCCCTGGTCATTTCAGAGAACTTGTATGCTTCCTCCCTTCTTTGGCGGAAGTCATTGTCAGCCCGAATGTACTCATCCATCTTCTGAAGCAGCTTCTCCAGAGTCTGTGGGGGCTTTCTAGCGAAATACTGAGCAGTAGGTCCTGGACGAAGCCCCTTAATCATGGCCTCAATGACAATTTCATTGGGCACTGTAGGTGCTTGTGCTCTAAGACGCAAGAACCTTCGGACATATGCCTGGAGGTACTCCTCATGATCTTGCGTGCATTGAAACAAGGCCTGAGCTATGACTGGCTTCGTCTAGAAGCCTTGGAAACTTGTCACCAGCATATCCTTGAGCTTTTGCCATGAAGTAATGGTCCCTGGCCGAAGAGAAGAATACCATGTTTGGGCCACATTCCGGACTGCCATGACGAAAGACTTGGCCATGACAGCTGCATTGCCTCCATATGAAGATATAGTTGCTTCATAACTCATTAAAAACTGTTTCGGGTCTGAATGCCCATCATACATGGAAAGCTGAGGTGGCTTATATGATGAGGGCCATGGAATAGCCTGCAGTTCTGCTGCCAAGGGAGAAGCATCATCAAAAGTAAAGGTATCATGATTAAAATCATCATACCATCCATCGTCGTTGAACAAGCCTTCTTGATGAAGCTCCCTATGTTGGGGCCTTCGATCTTGTTCGTCTTGAGCAAGATGGTGTACTTCTTCAGTGGCTTCGTCAATCTGCCTTTGAAGATCAGCCAGTCGAGCCATCTTCTCCTTCTTCTTTTGTACTTGCTGATGGATTATCTCCATGTTTCTGATTTCTTGGTCCAACTCCTCCTCTTGGAGTGTTGGACTAGTGGCCTTCCTCTTCTGGCTTCGAGCCTCTCGAAGAGAAAGGGTCTCCTGATTTGGGTCCAGTGGCTGCAGTGCGGCAGCCCCTGGCGCTGAAGCTTTCTTCGGTGGCATGACGAAGGTCAGTGCTTGCTGAAGGTGGTCGAAAAAAAGGGTTCACCAAAGGTGGGCAGGTGCACTAAAAATGAATGATCCTGTATGCTGCTTCTAGTTGTTTAGTTAATTGCAAGTGCTCTTGTTTGTTAGTAGACAGACAGACCCCCTGAGACGAGAAGAGGCATGGCTGCTAGTAGCTAGTAGTGCTGTGTTAGCTAGGTCAATCGGCAAAGCAAAGGCAGCCAACCAATACATGATCAGACAAATGTAATGTTGCTGTCACATGCTTGCTTTATCTATTTCACAAGTATTAGCATATAGTAGCTTAGCTAGCGTAGGGTTACCTAACATATGTAATGTTGCTGTCGAGCCACACCTTCCTTATTACTGCTGTTTAAGCATCATCATCATTCTAGCTGGTGCTTGCTACTACTACCGTGCATGTCACAAGTACGCCTGCACCGATCATGGTTGCATGGGAGCTCCATCAGTGCGACAGTTACACTACACAACAGAACAGTATCATTTTCGGCGACCGTAGCTATTTTACGTCCAAAAAACGACTTTACCCATATCTCGACTTTCCTTTCTAACCACCTCTGTTTCATTTCTCCCGCTCGCGCGCCTCCATCTGTCCGGCGACCACACCGATGCCGCCTCCGCCTCGTCCGGCGACCCCACGCCCACGCCGGTGCCCCCGGCCCGCCCGCGCCTTTGTTCGGTCGTCGCGGTGTCGCTGGTCACTCTGGCTGCAGGGCCGCCGCCACCGTCGACCACTCTCCCTCCACCACTTTCGGCCGCCGCTCCCTCTACGTAGCCTGATCTGGCTTCGAGTTCTCCTCCGGTAGGCCACCGTCCGACCCAGAGGATAATTTTTTTTGCCTATTTTATCCCATATTTTCGGTGATCGTTATTCATTTATCGACGAAATTAGTATGTATTTGTGATTCGTATGTTTGTTGAGAGTTTATGCATTTAAATACACGATTAAAAATATGTTTAATTAATGTATTGTTGTTTAGTTTGATTCTGTTAATAGCACATGTTTTTTTATTTTAGTGGTATGTGGTATTTTACTTTAATTCCATATTAATGTGCATTATTGTTTAGTTTCATAAGTTTGTTTGATCATATTAACTAATATAATATTCAACTTAAATTCCATGTTAATATGCATTATTACTTAGTTTGTTTGAATTTTATTTGAGTCTTTGTTTTGCCCCATAATTTCTTTGGTATTGCTAGATAAGGACTTTAATTACTTATTTGTCGTACAATAAGTTTGACAAGGAAAATGCCCATCAGCCTACAAGCAAATAGCTAGATACGATGCGATAGCATGTTGGCTGGTTTCGGGATCATGTAACTCTTTATATCTTTTAAAACCAGGTGTGACGGATTTCAGGCGGAGACCATTTATTATTAAAAAATCCATAGATGTTAGCCTTTGGTATTATTAATACCAGCTAGCTAGCAGCTAGCCCAGTAAGTAGTTGCTAGTCATTTTTACATCAGTGTCGTTGGTGTTGTTTGCAGCTCAGCTAGTTTCTACACACACGAGGACAATGCAAGTTACTTAAATCCAGGTGCACTAAAAATGAACGATCCTGTATGCTACTTCTGGTTGTTTATGTTAAGTAACCCTAGTTAGGGTTATGTGGGCAAATACCTGCTTTGATCCTGAGAGGTCTCATATCTCTATATAAGGAACCTGTACACCCCCTCATAATAGATGGAAGAGAAAGAGGCTAAAGGCCCAACCCTATATCCTGTGTCTCGTGTGTTCCTCTGTCGTGCTTCTAGGAAGGGAGACGGTTCCTCTACAACTTCTCGCGCCTCTACTGCTGACGGGAGGGAAGGGAGCGGATCTGGTGATCCGTGGTGACGTAGTTCTCAACACGTTATCAGCACGCTCTACCTCGACGTTGATGTGGATCAGATCTGTATCAATTCTTCGTCAAGCTGGCAGGTCCCCCAGCCTAGCTGAACTGTCCTACGCGACAGCCTTCGATTCTACTTCTACGCAATCGAGCGGTATGTACATTTTTAGATTGGATATGTGATTCACTTTCCAATCTAACCTTTGCGCCGAAGAAGGACCGCACCTGCCTGGCCGCCGCACAGGAAAACCAATAGGCTGAAAAAAAACGAAAAGAAGACAGGGAGCAGGATGGATGGCCACCCTACCTTGCGGCATGCAAGTGCAGCGCGCTGATCCGATAAAAGGGCTGGCAGTTTACGCGCATGCACATTCGTTGGTCCACCAAAATGGAGAGCGCGTCCAACGCGAGCCCCTAGAAAAATGCATGGCTGCGTCCACCAGCTTGCATGCCCACATGCAGCAACATCCGACCACATCCAATTAAAAGTGGTCAAAGCAGTTTACATGCAACCCATCGATTTGCTACCATGTTGCTTGAGAACCAGTCACCGTCCTGCATGTAGCGACTAGAATTGTGGAAGTGGCGGCTAGAAAAAAAACAGTCACGGTCCTGCATGTAGCGACTAGAATTGTGGAAGTGGCGGCTAGAAAAATAGAAAAAAAGAAAAAAATCCTGTTGAATTAATCAACTTTAGTACATTTTTTATGCATGCTCTAAGTTATTTGTACTATTTATTCCTGTTGCAAATAGCAAGTAGAATAAAGCATGTTTATATATTAATTAATTATTTCCCGTAGTAATTAATTAGTAGAAAAAAATACATGCTTCAAAATGAGGAAATAACTTTTGCACTCGATGTGCTTATGTTCATGTATTAATTTTAGTATTATTTTTCTGCTTTATTTCCAGTAGTAAATAGCAGAAAATTATTTGAAATACATGTGAACGTTAGGTTGCGCATTTTTATGTCGCTCTAAATATTTATGATGTGTTGAGCTTTTGGACTCACGTCGAGCGATTAAATTGTATAGTGGGTACTCAGACACGTCGATCAGACTATGTTATTAATCGGTTGAGTTATGCCATTGACTGAGCATTGGTTGCGCCCTGGCAACATGATGCAGTATTTGTGTCGTACGAACTTGGCTGCGTTATGTGATTGCTATGTCGCACTCTCGTTTTGTCGGACCGCTCCGGTTGAGTCGAACCGCCATCACTGAGTCACGTATTTTTCGCATGCCCTGTAGGCACTGTCCGTCTGTCGTGATCATCGAGCCACAATTGCGCCTTTTGCGCACGTTGCATGGACTTATCGTGTACTCCGATTACCGAGCTATAATTGTGCATGTTGCGCTTATTATGAAGGCTTGTTGTGTTGTCGTAGCCCTGATGGCCGCACATGTGTTGACACCAGACGCTAGAGCTTGTACTCACGTGGATTGTGGTGGGTTGTTCAAGCCCCTAAAGTCATATTATGCGCAACCTTCATAAACAATTTTGTTTGGCTCTATATTTTATTTGACTGTGTTGTGTGGCGTTATATATTTATATATCGCCAAGTGGCCATAACAACTATATCAAGCTATATAGTGCTTGAAAATCTGGGAAATTAAATTGAAATATCTATAAAACACAGATAAGTTAATTCTTTGCTCTCTCCTCATGCATAAAGTTTTACTCGAAGTAACCCGAAGGTATATAATATAATCCATGAAAGCCTTTTCGGTATAAAAGACATCACAAAATGGGATTCTATTAGTAAGCAATATGTCCTTACCAAATGAATAAAGGCTAGAAATTTCAGTCATATATTGCTCAACCAATTGTTGACACATTGCTCTCTTTGTCGTAGAACGACATGAAGCAAATTCTGAGATAAAAGGACATGTAACTGAGAGCACCAAGAGGGGGGGGGTGAATAGGTGATCCTGTGAAAACTTAAACTTACAACCACAAAAACTTGTTAAGTGTTAGCACAATAATTGCCAAGTGGCTAGAGAGGAGACACAACAAAACACAATACCACAAGAGACCAAACACAGAGATGACACAGTGGTTTATCCCGTGGTTCGGCCAAGACCAACGCTTGCCTACTCCACGTTGTGGCGTCCCAACGGACGAGGGTTGCAATCAACCCCTCTCAAGTGGTCCAAAGACCAACTTGAATACCACGGTGTTTTGATTTGCCTTTCAATATCCCGTTTGCGAGGAATCTCCACAACTTGGAGCCTCTCGCCCTTACACTTAAGATTCACAAAGAAATACGGAGTAAGGAAGAAACTAGCAACGCACACAAGACTCAAAATCAGAGCAACAGCACGCACACAAGTCGCAACAAGAGCTCGCAACACAACTCAATGAGTTCACAACTCAACAAGAGCTCTAGATGCTATCACAATGAACCAAATGCGTGGAATCGATGTCTTGGTGCTTAGGAATGTTTGGTGTCCTCCTCCATGCGCCTAGGGGTCCCTTTTATAGCCCCAAGGCAGCTAGGAGCCGTTGAGCACAAATCCAGAAAGCCATCCTTGCCTTCTGTCGTCGGGCGCACCGGACAGTCCGGTGCCTGATTCCCTTCCTTAAATGGCGAAGCCGACCGTTGCAGATGCGGGAGCCGTTGGCGCACCGGACATGTCCGGTGCACACCGGACAGTCCGGTGCCCCCTTCTGACCATTGGCTCGGCCACGTGTCCCGCGCAGATCGCGCGGCCGACCGTTGGCCCGGCCGACCGTTGGCTCACCGGACAGTCCGGTGAATTTTAGCCGTACGCCGTCGGCGAATTCCCGAGAGCGGCCACTTCGCTCGAGGCAACCTGGCGCACCGGACACTGTCCGGTGCACCACCGGACACTGTCCGGTGCACCAGACCGAAACAGCCTCTTGGCTGTACACAGCCAACTCTTCTCTTTTTCTCTTCTTCCTGTTTCTGATACTTAGACAAGTATATTAGTACACAAAACCAATGTACTAAGACTTAGAAACATACCTTTGCTCTAGATTTGCACTTTGTTCATCCATGGGCATTGATTCTCATTTAAGCACTTGTGTTGACACTCAATCACCAAAATACTTAGAAATGGCCCAAGGGCACATTTCCCTTTCAATCTCCCCCTTTTTGGTGATTTAGGCCAACACAACATAAAGCGACTAGAACAAGTGCAATATCACTTCAAATAAAACTCAAATTTATTTTGATTCAATTTTGGCATATATGGATCATCCTTTGCCACCACTTGGTTTGTTTTTGCAAATCAAACTCAAATCTCTATCTCTAAGTCAAACACACATGTTGAAGCATAAATAGAGTCATTCAAAAAGAGATTGATCAAAGATTTCAAAAACTCCCCCTATTTCCCATAATCAACACTTCTCCCCACAAGAGGCCAACTTTTGACAAAAAAGACAATGCAAGAGTTTTGACAAAACAAAAAGCTCTATTTGACTATTTTCAAAATTTCTCAAGTGGTAGCTGATCCATTTATTGCTTTGGCCTTTATTTTCTCCCCCTTTGGCATCAAGCACCAAAACGGGATCAATCTTGGCCCCATAACCCCATTGCCTCACCAAAGTCTTCAATTAAGATCAAATGGCAATAAGAGTTCATGAGATGAACTTGGAATAAGTTACCCTCTCATCGGAGTGCAGTGGAAGTCTTTCATGGTCCAAGTCCACCTTTTCCCTTTCAATCCTCCTTCGAGACTAAATCATCAAACTCAAGCACATGGTTAGTCTCAAAGGGTCAAGTTGTAACACATCTCCCCCTAAACATGTGCATCACTTTGCAACGGACTTGTGAGGTCCAGGGAGTGTTTGTACAACTTGAGCACCATAATAAGCAACAAAATGCAAAAAGGAACATGATCAAAAGCATAAATACATGTATGCTACAATTCAATCCAAGTTCCGCGAATCTAAGACATTTAGCTCACTACGCAACCTGCAAAAGGTCTTCTCATCTAGAGGCTTGGTAAAGATATCGGCTAGCTGGTTCTCGGTGCTAACATGAAACACTTCGATATCTCCCTTTTGCTGGTGGTCTCTCAAAAAGTGATGCCGGATGTCTATGTGCTTTGTGCGGCTGTGCTCAACAGGATTTTCCGCCATGCGGATAGCACTCTCATTATCACATAGGAGTGGGACTTTGCTCAGATTGTAGCCAAAGTCCCTGAGGGTTTGCCTCATCCAAAGTAGTTGCGCGCAACATTGTCCTGCGGCAACATACTCGGCCTCAGCGATGGATAGGGCAACGGAGGTTTGTTTCTTAGAGTTCCACGACACCAGGGACCTTCCTAAGAATTGACACGTCCCTGATGTACTCTTCCTATCGACCTTACATCCAGCATAGTCAGAATCTGAGTATCCAACCAAGTCAAAGGTAGACCCCTTTGGATACCAGAGCCCGAAGCAAGGCGTAGCAACCAAATATCTAAGAATTCGCTTCACTGCCACTAAGTGACACTCCTTAGGATCGGATTGAAATCTAGCACACATGCATACGCTAAGCATAATGTCCGGTCTACTCGCACATAAATAAAGTAAAGACCCTATTATTGACCGGTATGCTTTTTGATCAACGGACTTACCTCCTTTGTTGAGGTCGGTGTGTCCGTCAGTCCCCATCGGAGTCTTTGCGGGCTTGGCGTCCTTCATCCCAAACCGCTTTAGCAGATCTTGCGTGTACTTCGTTTGGGAGATGAAGGTGCCGTCCTTGAGTTGCTTCACTTGGAACCCAAGGAAGTAGTTCAACTCGCCCATCATCGACATCTCGAATTTCTGCGTCATCACCCTGCTAAACTCTTCACAAGACTTTTGGTTAGTAGAACCAAATATTATGTCATCGACATAAATTTGGCACACAAACAAATCACCATCACATGTCTTAGTAAATAGAGTTGGATCGGCTTTCCCAACCTTGAAAGCATTAGCAAGTAAAAAGTCTCTAAGGCATTCATACCATGCTCTTGGGGCTTGCTTAAGTCCATAGAGCGCCTTAGAGAGCTTACACACGTGGTCGGGGTACCGTTCATCCTCGAAGCCAGGGGGTTGCTCCACGTACACCTCCTCCTTGATTGGCCCGTTGAGGAAAGCGCTCTTCACATCCATTTGGAACAACCTGAAAGAATGGTGAGCGGCATATGCTAGCAAGATACGAATTGATTCTAGCCTAGCCACAGGAGCAAATGTCTCCTCAAAGTCCAAACCTGCGACTTGGGCATAACCTTTTGCCACAAGTCGAGCCTTGTTCCTCGTCACCACCCCGTGCTCGTCCTGTTTGTTGTGGAACACCCACTTGGTTCCCACAACATTTTGCTTGGGACGAGGCACCAGTGTCCAAACTTCATTGCGCTTGAAGTTGTTGAGTTCCTCCTGCATGGCCAATACCCAATCCGGATCTAGCAAGGCCTCCTCTACCCTGAAAGGCTCAATAGAAGAGACAAAGGAGTAATGCTCACAAAAATTAACTAATCGAGATCGAGTAGTTACTCCCTTGCTAATGTCACCCAAAATTTGGTCGACGGGATGATCCCTTTGAATCACCGCTCGAACTTGGGTTGGAGGTGCCGGTTGCGCTTCTTCCTCCATTACTTGATCATCTTGTGCTCCCCCTTGATCACATGCCTCCTTTTGATGAACCTATTCATCGTCTTGAGTTGGGGGATGCACCGTTGTTGAGGAAGAAGGTTGATCTCTTTCATCTTGTTCCTGTGGCCGCACTACTCCAATCGCCATGGTTCGTATAGCGGCCGTCGGAACATCTTCTTCATCTTGAGCTCAAACTCATTTTGAGCTCTCCTTAGGAAGCACTTGAGGGTCCCTTGGGTTTCAGACTTATCCTGCAAAAAGAACAACCAAGTGAAGCGGGAAAAGTCATCAACAATAACTAGACCATACTTACTTCCCCCTATGCTCAGATAGGCGACGGGTCCGAAGAGGTCCATATGCAGCAGCTCCAGGGGTCTTGAAGTGGTCATCACATTCTTGCTGTGATGCGCTCCTCCCACCTGTTTACCTGCTTGACATGCTGCACAAGGTCTATCTTTTTCGAATTGTACGTTAGTCAAACCTATCACGTGTTCTCCCTTTAGAAGCTTGTGAAGGTTCTTCATCCCCACATGTGCTAAGCGGCGATGCCACAGCCAGCCCATGCTAGTCTTAGCAATTAAGCATGCATCTAGACCGGCCTCTTCTTTTGCAAAATCAACTAAGTAGAGCTTGCCGTCTAATACACCCTTAAAAGCTAGTGAACCATCACTTCTTCTAAAGACAGGCACATCTACATTTGTAAATAGACAGTTATATCCCATATGACATAATTGACTAACAGATAGCAAATTATATCCAAGACTCTCCACTAAAAACACATTAGAGATAGAATGCTCATTGGAGATTGCAATTTTACCTAGCCCTTTTACCTTGCCTTGATTCCCATCACCGAATATAATTGAATCTTGGGAATCCTTATTCTTGACATAGGAGGTGAACATCTTCTTCTCCCCCGTCATATGGTTTGTGCATCCGCTGTCGATAATCCAGCTTGAACCCCCGGATGCATAAACCTGCAAGGCAAATTTAGGCTTGGGACTTAGGTACCCAACTCTTGTTGGGTCCTACAAGGTTAGTCACAATTGTCTTAGGGACCCAAATGCAAGTTTTATCACCCTTGCATTTTGCCCCTAACTTCCTAGCAATCACCTTTCTATCCTTTCTACAAATTGCAAAGGAAGCATTCAAAGCATGATATATTGTAGAAGGCTCATTAACTTTCCTAGGAATATTAACAACATTTCTCCTAGGCATATTATGAACAACATTCCTTCTACCAACATTTTTATCATGCACATATGAAGAACTAGAAGCAAACATAGCATGAGAAAAATCATCGTAAGCATTATAACTCCTACAAGCATTTCTAGTTTGTCTCCTATCATGATACAAAAAGGCATGATTCTTTTTAGCACTAGTAGCCATAGGGGCCTTCCCTTTCTCCTTGGCGGAGATGGGAGCCTTATGGCTTGTCAAGTTCTTGGCTTCCCTTTTGTAGCCAAGTCCATCCTTAATTGAGGGATGTCTACCAATCGTATAGGCATCCCTTGCAAATTTTAATTTATCAAATTCGCTTTTGCTAGTCTTAAGTTGGGCATTAAGACTAGCCACTTCATCATTCAATTTAGAAATTGAAACTAGGTGTTCACTACAAGCATCAACATTAAAATCTTTACACCTAGTGCAAACCATAACATGTTCTACACAAGAGTTAGATTTACTAGCCACTTCTAGTTTAGCATTCAAATCATTATTAACACCCTTTAAAGTAGCAATGGTTTCATGACAAGAAGATAATTCACTAGAAAGCACTTCATTTCTTTTAACTTCTAAAGCATAAGATTTTTGAGCCTCTACAAATTTGTCATGCTCTTCATATAAAAGATCCTCTTGTTTTTCTAAGAGTCTATCCTTTTCATTCAAGGCATCAATCAATTCATTAATCTTATCTACTTTAGTTCTATCCATTCCCTTGAACAAACTAGAGTAATCTATTTCTTCATCACTAGACTCATCATCACTAGAAGAATCATAAGTGACATTGTTTTGATTACTTACTTTCTTCTCCCTTGCCATAAGGCATGTGTGACGTTCGTTGGGGAAGAGGGATGACTTGTTGAAGGCAGTGGCGGCGAGTCCTTCATTGTCGGAGTCGGAGGAGGAGCAATCCGAATCCCACTCCTTTCCGATATGTGCCTCGCCCTTGGCCTTCCTGTAATGCTTCTTCTTTTCCCTCTTGCTCCCGTGTTCCTGGTCACTATCATTGTCGGGACAGTTAGCAATAAAATGACCAATCTTACCGCATTTGAAGCACGAGCGCTTCCCCTTGGCTTTGGTCTTGCTTGGCTGTCCCTTGCTTCCTTTAAGCGCCGTCTTGAAACGCTTAATGATGAGGGCCATCTCCTCATTATTTAGCCCGGCCGCCTCAACTTGCGCCACCTTGCTCGGTAGCGCCTCCTTGCTCCTCGTTGCCTTGAGAGCAAGGGGTTGCGGCTCGTTGATCGGACCATTCAAGGCGTCGTCCACGTATCTTGCCTCCTTGATCATCATTCGCCCGCTAACGAATTTCCCAAGTACTTCTTCGGGCGACATCTTGGTGTACCTAGGATTTTCACGAATATTGTTCACCAAATGAGGATCAAGAACAGTAAAGGACCTTAGCATTAGGCGGACGACGTCGTGATCCGTCCATCTCGTGCTTCCGTAGCTCCTTATTTTGTTGATAAGGGTCTTGAGTCGGTTGTATGTTTGAGTTGGCTCCTCGCCCCTTATCATTGCGAACCGTCCAAGTTCGCCCTCCACCAACTCCATCTTGGTGAGTAAGGTGACATCGTTCCCCTCATGAGAGATCTTGAGGGTGTCCCAGATCTGCTTGGCATTGTCCAAGCCGCTCACCTTATGGTACTCGTCCCTGCACAAAGAGGCTAGCAACACAGTAGTAGCTTGTGCATTTTTATGAATCTGTTCATTAATAAACATGGAACTATCCATACTATCAAAGTGCGTTCCACTTTCTACAATCTCCCATATGCTAGGATGGAGAGAGAACAAGTGACTACGCATTTTGTGACTCCAAAATCCGTAGTCCTCTCCATCAAAATGAGGAGGTTTACCAAGTGGAATAGATAATAAATGAGCATTAGTACTTTGAGGAATACGAGAGTAATCAAAAGAAAAGTTCGAGTTAACCGGTTTCTTTCTCTCGTATTTGTTGTGGTCGTCGTCCTTTTGGGAGGAAGTAGACTCATCGCTGTCGTAGTAGACGATCTCCTTGATGCGTCTTGTCTTCTTCTTCTTCCCATCTTTGCGTCTGTGGCCTGAGCCCGAGTCGTTGGACTTGTCATCCCTTGGCTCGTTGACGAAGGACTCCTTCCCCTTGTCGTTGATCACTATTCCCTTCCCTTTAGGATCCATCTCTTCGGGCGGTTAGTCCCTTTGTGAAGAGAACGGCTCCGATACCAATTGAGAGCACCTAGAGGGGGGGGGGGTGAATAGGTGATCCTGTGAAAACTTAAACTTACAGCCACAAAAACTTGTTAAGTGTTAGCACAATAATTGCCAAGTGGCTAGAGAGGAGTCACAACAAAACACAATACCACAAGAGACCAAACACAGAGATGACACATTGGTTTATCCCGTGGTTCGGCCAAGACCAACGCTTGCCTACTCCACGTTGTGGCGTCCCAACGGACGAGGGTTGCAATCAACCCCTCTCAAGTGGTCCAAAGACCAACTTGAATACCACGGTGTTTCGCTTTGCCTTTCAATATCCCGTTTGCGAGGAATCTCCACAACTTAGAGCCTCTCGCCCTTACACTTAAGATTCACAAAGAAATACGGAGTAAGGAAGAAACTAGCAACGCACACAAGACTCAAAATCAGAGCAACAACACGCACACAAGTCGCAACAAGAGCTCGCAACACAACTCAATGAGTTCACAACTCAACAAGAGCTCTAGATGCTATCACAATGAACCAAATGCGTGGAATCGATGTCTTGGTGCTTAGGAATGTTTGGTGTCCTCCTCCATGCGCCTAGGGGTCCCTTTTATAGCCCCAAGGCAGCTAGGAGCCGTTGAGCACAAATCCAGAAAGCCATCCTTGCCTTCTGTCGTCGGGCGCACCGGACAGTCCGGTGCACACCGGACACTGTCCGATGCCTGATTCCCTTCCTTAAATGGCGAAGCCGACCGTTGCAGATGCGGGAGCCGTTGGCGCACCGGACATGTCCGGTGCACACCGGACAGTCCGGTGCCCCCTTCTGACCATTGGCTCGGCCACGTGTCCCGCGCAGATCGCGCGGCCGACCGTTGGCCCGGCCGACCGTTGGCTCACCGGACAGTCCGGTGCACACCGGACAGTCCGGTGAATTTTAGCCGTACGCCGTCGGCGAATTCCCGAGAGCGGCCACTTCTCTCGAGGCAACCTGGCGCACCGGACACTGTCCGGTGCACCACCGGACACTGTCCGGTGCACCACCGGACAGTCCGGTGCCCCAGACCGAAACAGCCTCTTGGCTGTACACAGCCAACTCTTCTCTTTTTCTCTTCTTCCTGTTTCTGATACTTAGACAAGTATATTAGTACACAAAACCAATGTACTAAGACTTAGAAACATACCTTTGCTCTAGATTTGCACTTTGTTCATCCATGGGCATTGATTCTCATTTAAGCACTTGTGTTGACACTCAATCACCAAAATACTTAGAAATGGCCCAAGGGCACATTTCCCTTTCAGTAACCCCTAGCAACCCGGAGTTGCGAGTATAGGTTATTCTGAGAAAACATTCACTATGTTGGTGTGAAAAACCATTGTGTGTTTCCGTCCAACCACTTTAATCGTCCTATACAGGATATCATGCTTATGTTGCATATATCTCTCAGAATTGTAAATATTCATAGTCGCTGAATTGACTCGAGATAGTCCTTTGACTGGTATGGTATACTTTTAAGCCAAATGGTAAAGGTCAGTCCTGAATGGACATATACTTGGAGTTTATGTAGCAGAACTACATTGGATTCCACCTTTTGACATGCTTATTGTAATCTATCTCTGATCCACCAGAAGTAAGAAGAGTAGAAAATAGCCAACAATCCCACATCACTACAGAGCTTGAAGCAAAATTGGGCATTAATATGTCATTGGTCCTTGGCACCGGAAGATCCATAATTCTTGACCACTAAGCTATTAGTGATGGTAATTTGTGATAGAAATATGAAGATCTTATGGAGACCAGAGGTATTCTCCCTAGTCTTGATGACTCCTTCGTATGTGAGCAGTATTATCTATTGTTGAAGACTAGTCCCAGGCAGATATTGGTATTTCTTTCGCTCTTGCCAAGCAGTTATCTCCATTTGCTTTGTCGAAAGCTTACGAATCAGATGATTTTTCCCAGATAAAAGGAATTATTGGCCTTGTCTGTTCTATTCCAAAGCTTCTCTTTTGGCTGAACAATGAGGAGATCAAAATAATACTATATAGAACAATTTGGTATATAATATGAGGAGAAATGCTTGCCTTGCTGGCAACACCACAAATAATTAATTATTGTTATAAGTTCTCTCTCAAAATTATTATACCTAAAAATGTTGCATAAATCGATACCCAATTTCAGAGCGGTATGAGTAATTGGGTAAACCATGGGCAATGATAAAACGAGCTGGACTATACATTTCTGCACATAAAAATCTCTCCTTGACAGCATTGGCCTGATGCCGTGCACTTTACTACCAATATAAACACACACATTTTCCTATGTGCCTCAAAGCACAATGCAACCAGTGAATGTCTTTGTGAGTGTTAGATCCTGATGGCCATTTTACTTGTTGATCTGAAGTCAACTAATGGCTCCAAACGTTGAATGGTATTCATGAGCCCCTAAAGGACCATTATGGATAAAATAGTGTTGTGCATGTTAGTCTAAATCTTAATGATTGACTGTGCATTTGGTAATAATAACAATAAGTTTGCAGAATTATAACCACGAAGCGACTTGTTGTTGCGTGTCTCGCTGCATGTTGAGACTAACCCTTCATGATGAAGGACAAATATGTAGTATTCATGTCACTACATTAATCTAAGTCCACAGCTCACTGCATAAAACCCCTGTCTGCAATGTGCATAAAATTTCCCAAATTAATCACCACAATAGCATACATTAGCCTCAACTGGATAATTGTGGTTGGGGATTTTATCTGTATGCTTTTAGAACATCTCGGCATTAGGGGGAGAAATGCACATAGAGTGTAATGCCTCAATATTCTATTAAACGCACAAAAGCCAAACTAAACTTGTCGTTCGGTGTGTACTCATGTGTACATGGAGTTTGTCAGAAATCGTTGAGGAGTAACCATATTGGTCTGAATGCTTCTACCTGATGTAGATGTGGATATACCCGGGATTAATATCATATCCACATTTGACTTATTGGTATTTGATCTATTCTCGGGGACGCCTGCGAATATGATTCATCAGCCTTAGTCAAAGCATATGTTCTGATTGCAGATTCACGTGGTCTGTAAATAACTCTCCTCCGATGAACTCACCCTGCTGGTGATTTGCCTCACGAAGAGGTTCATCTTGATGATGAAATTCCTAGCAATGCGCGCAATATCATTGTGCTAGGAATACAGAACAATGAATCTTTCGTTTTTGGGAAATGATGAAGATCATTATTAAATGTGGAAGACAAATGTGTCGACATCTATCTTGCCTCTCTAGATTGCAAACGGATCCAAAACAAAGTCCTAGGCACGAGTGCTTGAAGCTCTCTTATCGGGTCATTGATAAATGCAATCGAGGCTGAACCAATAATCGCAAAATGAAAGTCACGAGCTTGAAGTTCGGACATTTATGGGCACTATTGAAATAATGTGTGGTGAATACGATGGTTCAAGTGGTCTTGTAAGAGACCCATCCCACATGTGTGTTGAATAAACATTGTTCCACTATGTAATATATCTGGCAAATGGCATGAATTAAAATATGCAGTTAATAGGATTCTGAAGATCCGCATGAGATCCTACGAGGACTCATATATTTGAATTATAAATATGCAACATATAAATCTCGTACTAGATAATACATTCCTGATGAATGATCACTCTCCTGTGTAGAGAGAATATCTCCTAGATGAGATTATAGTTCCTTGATGGAACCTTTCCAGAAGAAATAAAGTCTGTGTTAAACACCAAAGTTTGATAATCCCTATAAAGGGATAAAGACCAATACAGATCCGAAAAGGAATAAGATGAGGTACCAAAGGACTTGAAGTTCACCGAATAAGCACATGTGCATTCCACGATCTTTACTCATGGTATTTTCCACTAGATGTGGAATTATGGTATCCTCTAAAGCCAAGATGGCAGAAACCTATAAGGTTTAGGTGTTACTGGCAAAATATCCCCATTATGCCAGAATGACAGACTATAACGATGTATCTGATCGATGAAAATCCCTGATGGATTACGATCTTCGATGGACTTTTGTTACACCATCATAGATGTTGCAATGGATGAACGCCTGGAGCGATGTGTCATATTTAGAATATGTACTATTGCAACTATATTATCCCCTAAAGTCCTATAGAAGGACATGTTATTTGCTTTGCACAACTATGTATAAATTGTGGTGTAAGATAGAAAATG
The DNA here is from genome assembly GCF_902167145.1 of Zea mays. Classification (NCBI taxonomy): domain Eukaryota; kingdom Viridiplantae; phylum Streptophyta; class Magnoliopsida; order Poales; family Poaceae; genus Zea; species Zea mays. The sequence goes on along the minus strand of NC_050099.1, from coordinate 478,405 downwards.
ATAGCACCCAACCTCATCCATTCTCGTTATTCCACATGAACAATGAGACATATATCTTGAAGAATATGCTTGAGTTATGAGGGATAACGACTTTGACAGATGTCATCGTCAGGGGGAGCGAATGCTTATATTGATCACAATTGTGAGACAATAAATGTCATATTCTATGCCCTGAAGGCATGAGCTTGATGATCAATATGTGAACCTTTATGGAACTTTCTATCAAATATATAGATCCAGCCGATTGAACACCATCAGTCAAAGTGGCTTATTTATATTGGTACGTGCACTTACCTCGTATATCCTAGAAGTGAGTAGAGGTAAAGTTCCTGAAATAGTCCTTGCAAGGATATGCAATCCATTTGCTAAATCTTTATGTGCATATACTTCCAGAAGAAGATGTTTTGCCTTATTGATACGGTTTTGCAAGAATCAGGGGGAGCACATTTCTAAAGTTAGCCCTTGTAGAAGATTCGATAGAATCTAGATCCTAGAGGATCGAAATCTGTCACGATGACAGCTGTTGTACTCTTTTTCCCTTGGTGAGTTTTCTTGAAGTTTCTCACATGAGATTTTTAACGAGGCAACAAAGTGCAAATGCAATTTGTATAACCATGCACTCTTTCTCCACATTTTTCCCACTGGGTTTTTTGGAGTTTTAACGAGGCATGTGTTGGTCGCGGTATTCGCCCAAGGGGGAGTGTTAAGTAACCCTAGTTAGGGTTATGTGGGCAAATACCTGCTTTGCCCCTGAGAGGTCTCATATCTCTATATATGGAACCTGTACACCCCGTCATAATAGATGGAAGATAAAGAGGCTAAAGGCCCAACCCTATATCCTGTGTCTCGTGTGTTCCTCTGTCGTGCTTCTAGGAAGGGAGACGGGTCCTCTACAACTTCTCGCGCCTCTACTACTGACGGGAGGGAAGGGAGCGGATCTGGTGATCCGTGGTGACGTAGTTCTCAACAATTTAGTTAAAAGTGCTCTTGTTTGTTAGTAGACAGACAGACCCCTGAGCCGAGAAGAGGCATACTGCTAGTAGCTAGTAGTGCAGTGTTAGGCTAACTCCAACAATGGGCATCCATATTGCCCAGCCATTTTCATCCCTGTATTTTACCTTGCCCATGACAGACTTGCTGTTTGTAGTATTCTTCCAATGTGATTGGTTTAACATCAATAATGGGATTAGACAAAGTCAATATGGTATAACTGAAGTCAAGCACAAGGAACGATTTTGAGGCCATGATAATTTTATCCTTGCACACAAATGCGAGCAGGTGTACTATATGTCATACCCAAACCCGAAGTTTAAAGCATGGTGGTTAGTTCACAAGGTGAACCCTAGGGAATGTTTATATACTCATTGCACTACTGGTTATAAATTTGAAGACGACTAGGCCAATGAGGTTGATCAAGAAGAAGAATTGCCAACCACTTTTATTGTCGATGAGGGTGTTGTACCGAAACAAAAACGACATCCAGGGAACAAAAAAAACCACATAGCGAGCTTTGGATCGAAGAAGACTCCTTGATCATCATTCCGATGAATTTTGATGTGTAATGTATACTTTTAGTTCTTTTCCGCTCCTTTCTCTTATTTTCAAAGTAGTATAGAGATTTATGCCCATGCTATGTATAAAGTAAAACCCTAGAATAATATTGGTTGTTGCATCATGCTGAGGCATACTTTCAAACATGTGTTCAAATGAGAATTCGAATAAAAAATATAGGAAAAGGGAAAAAACCCAAAGCCCCATCCCTTGCCTTCCCATCCATTTCGGCCTGCGGCGAGGCTCGGCTTGTGCTTCGCGTGGCCCAGCTGGCTCCCACCCCTCCCACGTAGCCTACCAGCCCAGCGGCGCGCGCCGGCCCACCACCTCGCCGCGGCCCAGCAGCATGGTGCCCGCTCGGCCCACCCCAACCACCCCGCCCGCCCGAATTTTTTGTTTTTGAGTCATTTTTGTCAATAATTTCCACTTAGACCCCCAGAAAACTTAAATGCAATTTTGGACCCATTTCTCGGCGCCATAAGCTATGGCGCCGAGTTTACACATCTCGGCGCCATAGATCTTGGCGCCGAGCTACCTGCCGCGCTGTCGTCAACCAGCTGATGAGGCGCCGACGTGGCACCGAGCTCGGTGCCAAGATCTATGGCGCCGAGCTCGAATGTGTAACTACAATGCTTGTCTAGCTCAGTTGGTATAGTGCAAGGCTCTTAACCTTAAGGTCGTGGGTTCGAGCCCCATCGTGAGCGTTCAAATTTTTTTGTCTTTGTCACTGATTTGTTTTTTATTGTCCAGATTTTTTCGTTTATGCCGCTGATTTGTCCGTGCGTTCAATATTTTTTGTCTTTGTCAATGATTTTTTTATTGTTATTATGTATTTAGAATTTATGTTCAAAAGAATTCAATGAAAATATAATATTTTTATTTGATCACGATTGAAGTTAGAGTGTTCTCATTTGATTTTTATTGTGGTTAGCTGAGCAAACAAGGGGAGAAGTTGACGGCTTGTGAGCACTGTGTCACACAGCCGCTGTGCTCGCTGGATAAAAAAAACTGAACGAATAAACAAATCAGTCATAAAAAAGCTGGATGAGAAATAAATCTGGACGGACAAATCAACGACTTAAGCAAAAAATATGGACAACAAAAAAAACAAATAAGTGACAAAGACAAAAAGTATTAAAAAACGCCCACCGCGGGGCTCGAACCCACGACCAAAAGGTTAAGAGCCTTGTATTTTACCAACTGAGCTAAACAAGCTTTTTGTACAAAATAGAGCTCGACGCCAAGATCTATGGCGCCGAGCTCGGTACCACGTCGGCGCCACAACGTCCATTTGTGCCAACGCAGCACGCACCTCGGCGCCATAGCCTATGGCGCCGAGCTGTGTTACCTCGACGCCATAGGCTACGACGCCGAGTAAAGGGTTCAAAAATGACATTAAAATTTTTTAGGGTCCAAATGTGAATTTTTTTTCGATGAAGGACCAAAATACAAAAAATTCGGCCCGCCCGCAGACGCCGCACGCGTGCGCGCGTGGGCAGCTGCCCAGCGCCACCGCGCGCGCGTGGGTCCCGCATGTCAGCCCCGCGCCCACGTCGTCTTCAACTCACGTCCTACCCAGTCCTCGCCAACCACCTGCCCGGTTTCCCTCTCCCCCCTCACTCAACGCCGCGTAGGCAGCAGGAGCCGCCAAGTTCGCCCGTCCGCGCACCTGTCCGAGGTGGGCCCGTCCCTCCCCCTCCCCATCCCTCTCCTCCTCGCCTCTTGTAGTGCTCGGCGTGGCACCCGCCCGCCATGGCCGGAGCTCGGTCGGGCAGTCCGGCCAACCTCCTTCTCTGCCCACCGGTCGCAAGTGTGCCCAGATGCCCCTCTCTTTCCCTATATTCCCCTGTAGTGGCGGATCCAGGATTGATTCAAAATAGGGGCTACTAAGTTAAGACTATAACAAAAAATTTAGACTAAACAAAAAAAAATATAATTAATGTTTAATATGACACAAGAAGCAAGATATAATTTAAACATTCAAGAAATATGTAGTCTAAAAATATGTTGATACAAATTTTATAAATACAATAATCTTGCACATACCGTTTTGGGTAGATGTTTTTTTCCTAATCAGCCAGGCCAAACCAGCTGAATGTTTACTTCGACATCGTCTCCTCTCCTCCTCTAGGTAGATGTATTTTTTCCTTGAAATTGCTTGTGCCCCTAATCTAAGATTTGGATAATAATTATACAAATATACTAGTACATACAAATTGACTTGACCGCCGCCGCCGTGGCAGAGAGGGCAAATCTTGGTTGTAGGGTTCCCGACCCACAAAAGACAATACAAAAAACACCACTAATTGTCGGTATAGAAACTGTAGAGATAAGGAAGGAGCTCAAGATCGTGGCTCTCCTGCAAGCCCAACGGCGGTCAAGATACGGACATACGGACTCGAGCGCGCTGCGTTGCGCGCCTGGCGCCTGTGCGGCTGTGCTGTGCCTCGCAGTGCCGCCTGCCGCGGTGCGGCCTGGGCCTGGCCGGCGGCTGGCCGCGAGCGCGCAGCGGCGCGGCGCTGGCCGTTGGAGAGGAGGCGCGGCACGGGCGCTGGAGAGCAGGCGCTGCGCTGGAGAGGAGAGAAGGGCAGCTGGGCAGGAGCAGCCGAGCAGCGGAGCAGGAGGCGCTGAGCACTGAGCTCGCTGTGGCGCTGGCGCCTGGTGCGCGACAGCCGCACCCCGGGCGCTCGTGGTCGAGCCGCTCTCCGCCCTCGGCTGTGCACGGCGCGACCTACCCGCGGCTCGCCGACGCGGCTGTTCAGCCCGGCGGCTCGTCTTCTGCTCCGCTGCCCGACGCGGCCAACAACCCTGGCGTGGTGCGCGGCAGCCAGCGCGGTTAGTTCGGCCCGTGGCACGCCAACGCGTCCCAGCGTGGCTCGCGGCCTGCGTCTCGGTGTGGCACGACCAGCGCACCCCGACGCGACGTGGCCAACTCGTAGCCCCAGCGTGGCCACGAGCGTGTGCCCTCGGTGTGGTCTGCGTGGCTCCTGTCCCTGTCCACATCGGTTCACGACATTTTTCCGCATGACACGTTCACCAACCCACATGTGCATGAGAACCCCAAATCACGCTTTCTCTGTTCACGCTCGCATTCGTGTGCCCGCGACACGCCATTGGGGTTCCGGCGACGTTCGTCTACCCCTGCTTGTCCATAGCCCCGTCATCGCATCCATCGCTTGTTCACACGTCGTCATCGCGTGCGTGGATTACATGTCAATAATTCACTTCACCTAGAGTCGCTCATGATAATTAAATATGTAATTAAATGATGAGTAACTGAATAGTAAGCCAATCGAAACGAAGTGTAATTCTATCGGTGCATGTGATAAATACCTGTTAGTATGACTAGGTCGAATAAGATGTTATAATGATTAATTGCGTAGCATACATGTAATAGCTCTTGACCATAACTTTAGCCGTTGCGATTCCTTTCTCTCTCACGTAATCATAAATGCAAACTATATGTCACGCGCATGTTTAATTGATCTGCTTTCTTGTATGGTGTACTGTTTATTTTCTAATTTAAGGATGTGAATGTATGTTTGCACTCGCATAGATAATGGTCCGTTTGCGGAGTCCGAGGAAGTTGCAGGCGAAGACCCTAAGCAGCAGCTGGTTGGTGAAGGCAAGTGTCCTCTGACCTACTTATGTCCTACTCATTTTATAATTCATCCCCCGCGTTTACATAATTTGTACGTATTTGTTTATCTTGTCCTTGTTCACCTATTTGGGTTGGATTATTTTTGGATTAGCTCTATGCTAGCGCTTTACTATAATTAATGAACATGAGATTATTTATGATATGATGCTTACTTCTGGATATGATGATGGCATTATGATACTTAAGGGGGCTCGAGCGGTTTCTCGAGTGCCTCTCCGTAATGACTGGTTCGTTGGATGACCACCCGGGATAACAGTACAACCATGAGGGTGGAATGGGACACCCTTAGCTAATTAATTAGAGGAACTGAGGTGTAGTTTGCTTCGCTGCCATGCCGTTAATAGGGCTCGATGTATGCGGCTCGCTCTGCCGAGGATGGGTTTCCCATTGGGGAGGAGTGCAGTACATTTAGGAAACCTAACAGGCGACTGCATCTCGATGAATCTTCGTAAAGGCTACGAAGTGAAACCTTGCCTACTCACCTTGCTAGTGTTTAAGGGCTTGATCGGCCCTAGGCAAAAAGGAATCACAGCTCATGGGTAAAGTGTGCAGCCTCTGCAGAGTGTTATAAAACTGATATATCGGCCGTGCTCATGATTATGAGCGGCCTTGGGAGCTCCTTTGATTAGAGATACTATGATCACATATGATGATAAGGTTAATTATGGTTTTGATAGTTATGACTATTATTATGGTTTCAGGTATTCTTTCCGTTTGGAAGGAGTACTTTTGAGCTAATAACTTGGGTTTAATGCTAAAACCTGACTCTCTACTAGTAATAATTACCTGACCAACTAAAAGCAACTGCTTTGATCCTAACCTCATATAAAGCCAGTCCACCTCAACCAAATGGGACAATTGCTGAGTATGTTGATGTGTACTCACCCTTGCTTTACAACACCAAACCCACCAGGTTGTCCGCATTGCAACCACTGCTCAGGATAAGATGAAGTCGTGGTGGAGGATTTTTAGGAGTTCCAAGATTATGACAAGTTCTAGGCGTGGGTTAGCGGCAAACCCCAGTCGGCTGCCTGTGAAGGCCGTGTATTGCTACGTTTTGTTTTCGCACTTTGATCTATGTTAATGACTAAGTGGATGTCTCGGGCATCATGATGTAATCAAATTAATACTCTTTTATGTTATTATTTGAGCACTGTGTGATGATGTCCCATTATGTAACTGCTGTGTACGTGAATTGCTGATCCTGACACGTACATCGTTCGCATTCGGTTTTCCTTCTAAAACCGGGTGTGACAGATCTAGATTTCAGGTGGAGACCATTTCTTGGTCAAAAATCCGTAGATGTTAGCCTTTGGTTATGTTGCCATTGATCATCAACCAGAGGCACATACACCTCACCCCACATATGTTTCTTTGCCATAGGTAACATTCTTGGATTTATGGTGAAGACCTTTTCTTGGTCAAAAATTCGTAGATTTTAGCCTTTGGTATTATTGAAAATGGTCGTTTATGGCAATTTTCGTCAAAATGGGGGTTGTGTGGCCAATCATCATGGACCAGAGGCTCATACACCTCACCATATATGTTTCCTTGCCATAGGTCAAATTATTGGATTTCTGGTGGAGACCAGTTCTTTGTCAAAAATCTGTAGGCGTTAGACTTCGGTATAATTGAAAATGATTGTTCATGGCTATTTTCGACAAAAATAGGGTTGTGTTGCCATTGATCATCGACTAGAGGCTCATACACCTCACCCCACATATGTTTCCTTGCCATAGGTCATATTCATGGATTTTGGCTGGAGACCATTTTCGATAAGAATGGGGGTGGTGTGGCCATTGATCATCAACCAGAGGCTCGTACACGTCACCCCACATATGTTTACTTGCCATAGGTCACGTTATTGGATTTTTGGTGGAGACCAGTTCTTTGTCAAAAATCTGTAGGTGTTAGCCTTCGGTATTATTCAAAATGGTCGTTAATGGCTATTTTCGACAAAATGGGTGTTGTGTGGCCATTGATCATTGACAAGAGGCTCATTCACTTCACCACACATATGTTTCCTTGCCATAGGTCACATTCTTGGATTTTGGCTGGAGACCATTTCTTGTTAAAAAAAATCTGTAGGTGTTAGCCTTCGGTATTATTGAAAATGATCATTCAAGGCTATTTTCGACAAATGGGTGTTGAATGGCCATTCATTATAGACCAGAGGCTCGTACACCTCACCCCTCATATGTTTTCTTGCCGTAGGTCACATTCTTGGATTTCTGGTGGAGACCTTTTCTTGGTCAAACATCCGTAGGTGTTAGCCTTTGATATTATTGAAAATTGTCGTTCATGGTTATTTTCGACAAAAAGGGGGTTGTGTGGACATTGATCATCGACTAGAGACTCGTACATGTCACCCCACATATGTTTCCTTGCCATAGGTCACATTCTTGGATTTTTGGTGGAGGCCATTTCTTGGTAAAAAAATCTATAGGTGTTAGCCTTTGGTATTATTGAAAATGGTCATTCATGGCTTTTTTCGACAAAAATGGGGGTTGGATGGCCATTCATCCTGGACCAGAGGTTCGTACACCTCATCCCACATATGTTTCCTTTCCATAGGTCACATTATTGGATTTCTGTTGGAGACCAGTTCTTTGTCAAAAATCTGTAGTTGTTAGCCTTCGGTATTGTTGAAAATGATCGTTCTTGGCTATATTCGACAAAATGGGGTTGTGTTGCCATTGATCATCGACCAGAGGCTCGCACACCTCACCTGTAACACCTTGATTTTGGGGGTATAAACTTTCTTGCTAATGATCACCCAAATTCATATGTTACTCTTTTCTCTCTCCAGATCCTCTCTTCCTTTATTCCCTTTTAGGTAGAATTAGCTTAAAGTTAGGGGGATTTAATTATTTATTTTTGCCAAAACATTATGGGTCATGACATGTTGCATCATGCTGAGCTTAAAATATTCTTTGAAGTGTTGCACATGTTTGAATTTATTTGAATTTGAAACCTAATTTGAATTTGGAATTGAAAACCCTATAGAAAAGGAATTAGAAAATCTAGAGAAAAGGAAAAACGCAAAGCAGCCCAGCTCGGCCCAGCCAGGTCACGCGCCCGCGCCGCCTGTCAGCAGCGGCTTTCTCTCTCGCGCGCTCTCTCTCCGCTGGGGCCGACCTGTCGGCGCCAGTTGCTTCGCCCGCGTGCGTCCCTCCTCTCTCTTTCTATCTCGCGGGCCCGGTTCGCTAGGCGCTGAGCCGTTGCCCCGCGCGTCCCTCTTCTCTCTCTACGCCGTGGACCCTCCCTGTCAGTTCCGCCCTCCCCGCGCTCGCAATTGACCAGCGCGTGCACACTCGCGCACATCGCCGGATTTCTCGGCACGACCCCCGCCCACGTGCCCAGCTCCCCTCTTAGAGCCCCGCCAGTGCCCGCACTCGCTCCCCCACCTCATTTCGCACAGCATCACCCTCTCTCGCGCTCTGCCCTCGCCACCGGACGCCGCCGGAGACCCGCGCCCACGTTCCCGACCATCTAGTTTGCCGGAGACCGAGCCAAGCCTCCCCGAGCTCCGCCCCGAGGTGAGACACCTTTGCCCGTGCTTAATTTCCCTAGTTCCGCCCTGTGCTCGACCAATTTTGGCATCGCCGGTGCTCGGCCGTGGCGGTCCATCGTGCTCGCGTGGTGGCCGACCAATTTAGCCCGGTCTAGTTCCCCGGTGTAGGTCCTCGTGTCACCCTTGCCTCTACTGAAGCCTTCCCAGGCCTTAGCGCGCCTCAAGCCCCCTCCCTGTCGCCAGAATCCCTCACCGAAGTTTCTCCGGTTCGTCCGAGGCCTTCTCCCCGCTGTTCTCCCCTCTCTGCCCTTGGATTCGTGGCCTCTTCCTCGCCATTGAGTTCGTCGTGGCGTTCGCTCCCTCTCTGCCCAATCCCGGTGACCCTGGAACCACCCTAGCACACGCCTACCACAACTATGGCAACCTCACCGCCCGCAGCCGTTCGTCCCTCTCTGGTCTAATCTCCCCCGTCGACCTTAATCGCACGACCTAGATCGCGGATACCGCTTCGCGCATGCGCGCCCTACGCCCCTGGCTCGCCTGTCAGCGCCCATGTTCCCTGACGCTGGGCCCGCTTGGTCAGTGCGCCCTCCCCCTCTGTCGCTGACACCCCCTGGCCCGCCTGTCAGCGCTCGCCCGTCCCCGCACGCGCGCCCTCGGTGCAGATCTAATCTCGGTTGTCAGTTTCTGATCTAACGGTTAGAATCGCCCGGTACCCCTTCGCGCGGTAGTTTTATTAAAAAGACCCTCGGTTTGTTTAGAATCAACCCGCCGTCCCTGGTTTACGCGCCCAAGCCCCTGTATTCTTGCAGATTGAACCCTAGACTTTTAAATATTCACAAAATTAGACCTAATTTCATATTTTGAATTCCCAAACTTGTTTATTTCATATCTTTTGCATATGAGCTCCAAAATTAGTGATTCAGATTGCAAAATGTTCATAGGATTAATCTCTGTTTAAATAAATTAGTTCCAGTTACTATCTGCACATTCTAATTTTTATGATTAAGTATGAAATAATGTAGGTGTAGATTTATTTATTTAATGAAATAAATAAAAGGATAACCCTAGAGATTTAAACATGTTTAATCTTGTGAGATTAATAATGTGTATTGCATGAAATCATCTCTGGTCTAATTTTTAGGTCACAATAAAATAAATTGAACTATGTTATGTATTTGTGAATAACACTTAGAGAAATAATAATCTATTTCCAAATGAAGTTAGTTTATGTTATAGTTTATGTTATACTTTGATCTCATTTTTCCTTATGTAATATTGTGTCTTTTTAAGATGCATTCCTATGTTTGTACATGTTTGGTGTGTTGTTCATTTGTACTTTCCAAGTGTATTGAATGCATGCTCGCTTTATTTAGACAACAAGCAGTCCGAGGTTCCTGAGTGTGTTGTTGGAGACCTTCCTGAGCAACAACCTGGTGAAGGCAAGTGTCCTCTGACCTATTATGTCCTACATACTTTATGATTCACTGTCCCGCATTACATTATCTAAGCCTAAGGATTGACTAGTTTGTATGTACCTTATCCTTGTTTACCTTTTAGGTTATCATGGTTAGCATTTTGCAATTGCCTTAACTTTAATCAATGAACATGATGTGAACATTTATGATACGATACTGTTATCCGGATTATGTTGATGATCTTGTGATAATCTAGGGGGCTCAGGCCTTTTTCCTGAGTACCTCTCCGTAAGGACCTGTTCATGGAGTGACCACCCGGGATAACAGTGCAACCATGAGGGTGGAATGGGACACCCTTAGCTGATTAATTAGATGAACCTGGGGGTATAGTTGGCTTTGCCAGAGGGCCGTCAATGGGGGCCGGGGCGTAGTGCTCGCTCTGCCAAGGTTGGGGTGCAGATGTTCATTCGATTTGGTTTTGTTAGTCACCCACCTTGGGGAGGTGTACTGCGTTTGTACGACTAGCGAAACCTAACGAGCAGCTACGCACCAGGGGAGTCTTTGTAAAGGCTATGTAGTGTATCCCTGGCCATTCACCTTGGTAGTGAAGATCGGGTCTGTACAACCCAGGCTAGAAAGGGATCACGACTCATGGGTAAAGTGTGCAACCTCTGCAGAGTGTTAGAAACTGGTATATCAGCCGAGCTCACGGTTAAGAGCAGCCTTGGGATCCTCTTTGATTAGAAGAATTCTGGTTACTTTTATGATGATGGTTAACAATGATGTTATAAGTCTGATCTCTAGTATTTCCTCTTTTGAGGGAGTACTTTTGGGTAATAACTGGGTTTATTACTAAAACTTGGCTCCACTAATAATAATAAATACTTGACCAACTAAAATCAACTGCTTAATTTCAACCCCACATACAACTAGTCCACTTTAGCCAAACGGGACATTTGTTGAGTACGTTGATGTGTACTCACCCTTGCTTTACACACCATCCCCACCCCAGGTTGTCCTCATTATACTCAGTGCTCAGGAGGTGATGCTGGCAACATGGAGGACTTCGAGGAGTTCCAGGATTACGACGAGTTTTAGTTTACTTAGTGGCAAACCCCAGCCAGTTGCATGTGTAGGCTTATCATCTACGTTTCGTTTCTCCGCACTTTGATAGTTATGTTAAAGACAATGGTTATGTAATAGACTCTGTGGATGTCTTGGACATCTTGATGTAATTAAGTACCTTTCCGCTATTTATTTTGAGCATTATGTGATGATGTCCAATTATGTAATCGCTGTGTACGTGAATTTCTGATCCTGGCACGTACATGGTTCGCATTTGGTTTACCTTCCAAAATCGGATGTGACATCACCCCACATATCTTTCCTTGCCATAGGTCACATTCTTGGATTTTGGATGCAGACCATTTCATGGTAAAAAATCTGTAGGTGTTAGCCTTCGGTATTAATAAAAATGGTCGTTCATGGCTATTTTTGATAAAATGGGGGTTGTGTGTCCATTAATCATCGATAAGAGGCTCGTTCACATCACCCCACATTTGTTTCCTTGCCATAGATAACATTATTGGATTTTGGCTGGAGACCACTTCTTAGACAAAAATCCGTAGGAGTTAGCCTTCAGTATTATTGAAAATGTTCATTCATGGCTATTTTCGACAAAAACGGGGGTTGAATGGCCATTCATCATGGACCAGAGGGTCGTACACCTCATCACACACATGTTTCCTTGCCATAGGTCACATTATTGGATTTCTGGTGGTGACCAGTTCTTTGTCTAAAATCTATAGGTGTTAGCCTTCGGTAATATTGAAAATGATCGTTCATGGCAATTTTCGACAAAAAATGGGTTGTGTTGCCATTGACCATCGACCAGAGGCATGTACACCTCACCCCACATATGTTTCCTTGCCATAGGTCACATTATTGGATTCTAGTGGAGACCATTTCTTGATAAAAAAATCTGTAGATGTTAGCCTTCGTTATTATTGAAAATGGTCGTTCATAGCAATTTTCGTAAAAAAATGGGCATTGTGTGCCCATTGATCATCGACTAGAGGCACATACATCTCACCCCAGATATGTGTCCTTGCTATAGGTCACATTAATGGATTTTTGGTGGAGACCGATTGTTGGTAAAAAATCCATAGGTGTTAGTCTTCTTTATTTTTGAAAATAGTCGTTCATGCCTATTATTGACAAAAATGGGGTTGTCTGGCCATTGATCATTGAATAGACGCTTGTACACCTCACCCCACATATATTTCCTTGCCATAGGTCACATTCTTAGATTTGTATATGGAGACCAATGCTTGGGCAAAATCCGTAGGTGTTTGCCTGCGATATTATTACAAATGGTCATTCATGGCTATTTTCGACAAAAATGGGGGTTGAATGTCCATTCATCATGGACTAGAGCCTCGTACACCTCACCCCACATATGTTTCCTTGCCATAGGTAACATTATGGGATTTCTGTTGGAGACCAGATGTTTGTCAAAATTCTATAGGTGTTAGCCTTCAGTATTATTGAAAATGATCGTTCATGGCTATTTTCGACAAAAATGGGGTTGTGTTTCTATTGATCATACACCTCACCCCAAATATGTTTCCTTGCTATAGGTCACATTCTTGGACTTTGGCTGGAGACCATTTCTTGGTAAAAAATCCGTTGGTATTAGACTTCGATATTATTCAAAATGGTCGTTCGTGGCTATTTTCGACAAAAATGAGGGTTGTGTGGCCATTGATCATCGACCGGAGGCTCGTTCACGTCACCCGAAATATGTTTCCTTGCCATAGGTCACATTCTTGGATTTTGGCTGGAGACCATTTCTTGGTCAAAAATCCGTAGGTGTTAGCCTTCGGTATTATTGAAAATGGTCATTCATGGCTATTTTTGACAAAAATGGGGGTTGAATGACCATTCATCATGGACCAGAGGATTGTACACCTCACCCCACAGATGTTTCCTTGCCATAGGTCACATTAGTGGATTTCTGGTGGAGACCAGTTCTTTGTAAAAAATCTATAGGTGTTAGCCTTCGGTAACATTGAAAATGATCGTTCATGCCTATTTTCGACAAAAAATGGGAATTGTTGCCATTGATCATCAACCAGAAGCTCGTACATCTCACTCCACATATGTTTTCTTGCCATATGTCATATTCTTGGATTTCTGGTGGAGACCATTTCTTGGTAAAAAATTCGTAGGTATTAGCCTTCGGTATTATTGAAAATTGTCGTTAATGGCTATTTTTGACAAGAATAGGGGTTTTGTGGCCATTGATCATCGACCAGAGACTTGTACACGTCACACCACATATGTTTCCTTCCCATAGCTCACATTTATGGTTCATGGTGGAGAGCATTTCTTGGTCAAAAATCCGTAGGTGTTAGACTTTGGTATTATTGAAAATGGTCATTCATGGCTATTTTCGATAAAAATGGGTGTTTAATGGCCATTCATCATGGACCAGAGGATCATACACCTCACCCCACATATGTTTCCTTGCATAGATCACATTATTGGATTTCTGCTGGAGACCAGTTCTTTGTAAAAAATCTGTAGATGCTATTCTTCGGTTTTATTGAAAATGATCGTTCATGGCTATTTCGACAAAAATGGGTTTGTGTTGCCATTGATCATCAACCAGAGGATCATACACCTCACCCCACATTTGTTTCCTTTCCATATGTCACATTCTTGGATTTTGGCTAGAGACCATTTCTTGGTTAAAAATCCGTAGGTGTTAGTCCTCGGTATTATTCAAAATGATCGTTCATGGATATTTTCGATAAAAATGGGGTTGTGTTGACATTGATCCTCGACCAGATGCTCGTACCCTCACCCCAAATATGTTTCCTTGCTATAGGTCGCATTCTTGGATTTTGGCTGGAGACCATTTCTGAGTCAAAAGTCCGTAGGTGTTAGCCTTCGGTATTATTCAAAATGGTAGTACGTTCATGGCTATTTTCGACAAAAATGGGGGTTGTTTGGTCATTGATCATCGACCAAAGGCTCGTTCAAGTCACCACACATATGTTTTCTTGCCATAGGTCACATTCTTGGAGTTTGGCTGGAGACCATTACTTGGTCAAAAATCCATTGGTGTTAGTCTTCGGTATTATTGAAAATGGTCATTCGTGGCTGTTTTCGACAAAAATGGGGTTGAATGACCATTCATCATGGACCAGATGATCATACACCTCACCCCACATATGTTTCCTTGCCATAGGTCACATTATTGGATTTCTGGTGGATACCAGTTCTTTGTCAAAAATCTGAAGGTGTTAGCCTTCGGTAATATTGAAAATGATCGTTCTTGGCTATTTTCGACAAAAAAACAAGAGGCTCATACCGAATCACGAGCCGGAACAAACGAAACGAGTGCTTTCTCCGGAACAGAGAACAAATACACGGTGCTTCGAATGGAGAATACGAGAACGAATATTATTGAATATGGTGGTTCATGGCTATTTTCGATAAAAATGGGGGTTGAATGGCCATTCATCGTGGACCAGAGGCTCGTACACCTCACTCCACATATGTTTCCTTGCCATGGGTCACATTCTTGGATTTCTAGTGGAGACCATTTCTTGGTCAAAATCCGTAGGTGTTAGCCTTCAGTATTATTGAAAATTGTCGTTCATGACTATTTTCGACAAGAATAGGGGTTGTGTGGCCATTGATCATCGACCAGAGACTTGTACACATCGCACCACATATGTTTCCTTCCCATAGGTCACATTTAGGATTTCTAGTGGAGACCATTTCTTGGTCAAAAATCTGTCGGAGTTAGCCTTTGGTATTATTGAAAATGGTCATTCATGGCTATTTTCGACAAAAATGGGTGTTCAAAGGCCATTCATCATGGACCAGAGGCTCATACACCTCACCCCACATATGCCTCCTTGCCATATGTCACATTATTTGATTTCTGGTAGAGACCGGTTCTTTGTAAAAAATTTGTAGGCGTTAGTCTTCGGTATTATTGAAAATGATCGTTCATGTCTATTTCGACAAAAATTGGTTTGTGTTGCCATTGATCATCGACCAGAGGCTCATACACCTCACCCCACATATGTTTCCTTGCCATAGGTCACATTCATGGATTTTGGTTGGAGACCGTTTCTTGGACAAAAATCCGTAGGCGTTAGCCTTCGGTATTATTGAAAATGGTCATTCATGGCTATTATCGACAAAAATGGGGGTTGAATGGCCATTCATCATGGACAGTTGGATCGTACACCTCACCCCACATATGTTTCCTTGCCACATGTCACATTAATGGATTTCTGGTGGAGACTAGTTCTTTGTCAAAAATCTATAAGTGTTAGCCTTCGGTAACATTGAAAATGACCATTCATGGCTATTTTCGACCAAAATTGTGTCGTGTTGCCATTGATCATCGACCAGAGGCTCGTTCACCTCACCCCACAAATGTTTCCTTGCCATAGGTCACATTCTTTGATTTTTGGTGGAGACCATTTCTTGGTCAAAAATCCGTAGGTGTTAGCCTTAGGTATTATTCAAATTTGTCGTTCATGGCCATTTTCAACAACAATAGGGGTTGTGTGGCCATAGATAATCGATCAAAGGCTCGTTCACGTCACCCTCATATGTTTGCTTGCCATAGGTCACATTCATGGATTTTGGCTGGAGACCATTGCTTGTACAAAAATCCGTAGGTGTTAGCCTTCGATATTATAGAAAATGGTCATTCATGGCTATTTGCGACAAAAATGGGGGTTGAATGACCATTCATCATGGACCAGAGGATCGTACACCTCACCCCACACATGTTTCCTTGCCATAGGGCACATTATTGGATTTCTAGTGGAGACCAGTTCTTTGTCAAAAATCTATAGGTGTTAGACTTCGGTAACATTAAAAATGATTGTTCATGGTTATTTTCGAAAAAAATTGGGATTTGTTTCCATTGATCATCGACCAGAGGCTCGTACACCTCACTCCACATATGTTTCCTTGCCATAGGTCAAATTTCTTGGATTTTTGGTGGAGACCATTTCTTGGTCAAAAATTTGTAGATGTTAGCCTTTGTTATTATTGAAAATTGTCGTTCATGACAATTTTAGTAAAAAATGGGGATTGTGTGGCCATTGATCATCGACCAGAGGCACGTACACCTCACCCTAGATATGTTTCCTTGCCATAGGTCACATTATTGGATTTTTGGTGGAGACCGATTCTTGCTCAAAAATCCATAGGTGCTAGTCTTCAGTATTATTAAAAATAGTCATTGATGGCTATAATTGAAAAAAATGGGCTTGTCTGGCCATTGATCATTGACCAGAGGCTCGTACACCTCACGCCACATATCTAAAGGTGTTAGCCTTCAGTATTATTGAAAATGATCGTTCTTAGCTATTTTCGACAAAAATGGGTGGGGTTGTGTTGCCATTAATCATTGACCAGAGGCTCGTACACCTCACCCCACATATGATTCCTTGCCATAGGTCACATTCTTGGATTTTTTTGGAGACCAATTCTTGGTCAAAATCCGTAGGTGTTAGCCTTTGATATTATTGAAAATGGTCGTTCATGGCTATTTTTTGACAAAAATGGGGGTTGAATTGCCATTCATCATGGACTAGAGGCTCGTACACCACACCCCACATATGCTTCCTTGTCATAGGTCACATTCTTGTATTTCTAGTGGAGACCATTTCTTGGTCAAAAATTAATAGGTGTTAGCCTTCGATATTATTTAAAATTGTCGTTCATGGCTAATTTAGACAAGAATTGGGGTTGTGTGGCCATTGGTCATCGACCAGAGACTCGTAGACATCACCCTACATATGTTTACTTGCCATAGGTTGCATTCTTGGATTTCTGGTGGAGACCATTTCTTAGTAAAAAAATCATAGGTGTTAGCCTTTTAGTATTATTCAAAATGGTCGTTCATGGCTATTTTCAAAAAATGGGGGTTTTGTGGCCATTGATCATTGACCAGAGGCACGTTCATGTCACCCCACATATATTTCCTTCCCATAGGTCACATTCTTGGATTTTGTCTGGAGAACAATTCTTGGCCAAAATCCGTAGGTGTTAGCCTTCGGTATTATTGAAAATGGTCGTTCATGGCTATTTTCGACAAAAATGGGGGTTCAATGGCCATTCATCATGGACCAGAGGCTCGTACACCTCACTTTACATATGTTTCCTTTGAATAGATCACATTCTTGGATTTCTGGTGGAGACCATTTCTTGGTCAAAAATACGTAGGTGTTAGCCTTCAGTATTATTGATATAGTCATTCATGGCTATTTTCGACAAGAATGGGGGTTGTGTGGCCAATGATCATCAACCAGAGACTCGTACAACTCACCCCACATATGATTCCTTGCCATAGGTCACATTCTTGGATTTTGTTTGGAGACCAATTCTTGGTCAAAATCCGTAGGTGTTAGCCTTTGATATTATTGAAAATGGTCGTTCATGGCTATTTTTCGACAAAAATGGGGGTTGAATGGCCATTCATCATGGCCTATGGCAAGGAATCATATGTGGGGTGAGGTGTACGAGTCTCTAGTTGATGATCAATGGCCACACAACCCCCATTCTTGTCTACGTGACCAAAAAGGCTAACACCTACGGATTTTGACCAAGAATTGGTCTCCAAACAAAATCCAAGAATGTGACCTATGGCAAGTAAATATATGTGGGGTGAGGTGTACGAGCCTCTAGTCGACAATCAATGGCCAGACAACCCCATTTTTGTCAATAATAGCCATGAACCACTATTTTCAATAATGTGACCATTTTCGATTCTTGGATTTTTGACCAAGAATCGGTCTCCACTAGAAATCCAATAATGTGACCTATGGGAAGAAAACATATCTAGGGTGAGGTATACGTGCATTTGGTCGATGATCAATGGCCACACAATCCCCATTTTTCATGAAAATTGCCATGAACAACCATTTTCAATTATAACGAAGGCTAACATCTACAGATTTTTGACCAAGAAATGGTCTCCACCAAATATCCAAGAATGTGACCTATGGCAAGGAAACATATGTGGGGTGAGGTGTTCGAGCCTCTGGTCAATGATCAATGGCAACACAACCCAATTTTTGTCGAAAATAGCTATGAATGATCATTTTCAATATTACCATAGGCTAACACCTATAGATTTTTGGCAAAGAACTAGTCTCTACCAGAATTCCAATAATGTGACCTATTACAAGGAAACATATGTGGGGTGAGGTGTACGAGCCTCTGGTCCATGATGACTGGTCGTTCAACCCCCATTTTTATCAAAAATAGCCATGAATGACCATTTTCAATAATACCGAAGGCTAACACCTACAGATTTTTGACCAAGAAATGGTCTCCAGCCAAAATCCAAGAATGTGACCTATGGCAAGGAAACATATATGGGGTGACGTGAATGAGCATCTGGTCGATGATCAATGGCCAAACAACACCCATTTTTGTCGAAAATAGCCATGAACGACCATTTTGAATAATACCGAAGGCTAACACCTACAGATTTTTGACCAAGAAATGGTTTCTAGACAAAATCCAAGAATGTGACCTATGTCAAGGAAACATATATGGGGTGAGGTGTATGGGACTCTGGTCGATGATAAATGGCAACACAACCCCATTTCTGTCAAAAATAGCCATCAACGATTATTTTCAATAATACCGAAGGCTAACACCTACAAATTTTTGACAAAGAACTGGTCTCCACCAGAAATCCAATAATGTGACCTATAGCAAGGAAATATATAAGGGTGAGGTGTATGAGCCTCTGGTCCATGAAGAATGGCCACACAACCTTAATTTTTGACGAAAATTGCCATGAACGACTATTTTGAATAATACCAAAGGCTAACATCTATAGATTTTTTACCAAGAAAAGGTGTCCACCAAAAAATCCAAGAATGTGACCCATGACAAGGAAACATATGTGGGGTGAGGTGTATGTGCCTCTAGTCGATGATCAATGACAAGACAACCCAATTTTTGTTGAAAATAGTCATGAACGATCATTTTCAATATTACCGAAGGCTAACACCTATAGATTTTTGACAAGAACTGGTCTCCACTAGAAATCCAATAATGTGACCTATGACAAGGAAACATTTGTGGGGTGAGATGTACGTGCTTCTGGTCCATGATGAATGGCCATTCAACCCCATTTTTGTCAAAAATAGCCATGAATGACCATTTTCAATAATACCAAAGGCTAACATCTATGGATTTTTGTCCAAGAAATGGTCTCCACCAGAAATCCAGGAATGTGACCTATTGAAGCGTCACGATGCCCTATCTTCACGACATTGGATCAATCTTCAGATAACTAGCTTCGAAGAAGCCAAGATAACTTGATGCAAGCAGTGATAACTAGTGCAACTAGACAAATAAAACTCGAAGCCAACCACCATCTTTAACTGGCAACCTGAATCGAGGATTCGCCCAACCACACTTTCAAAGAACCAACCAACATAGCCTACAATCAATGGAGGATACCTCGAAGGGAGTACAAGCACCACTTGGGAGTTGATGAAGCCGCCGCTTCTGCAATCCCGCAAAGGAATTCACAAGAGCAAAGGGGTAGAGACCATTCTCAATATTTGTTAGCACACAGCTGAACAAAAGGGTTATGTTTTTAGATTATCCAAACATGTCTAACATCATAGTCATAGGGGGTATTTATACTAGCAACAACCAACCTTAGAGAGGTATAAACATGAAAATAAAGATTTTAACGAGCTAATGTGAAGGGGCCTCTTCGGGAGATCTGCAGAGCTGAATTCCGTGTGGTCGTTTGACTTCTGCGCAACCTTCAGTATTTTGATAATAAACTTCTCCTAGGAATCTCCAAATGACGTGGGGCCAGATGCGTTGGAAAGCTGACTAGATAAGATATGACTGTTTCTTCTGGAGGGTTCAGTTGCGCTAGACTGACTCGAACATAGCTCTTCTCTCTGATTCACCCTTGATATTTTTTGTCCTTCCTCTTTAGTGAACCTAAGCAATATCAACATACGTGACTTAGGTAGCATAAAGTTCTCATTAGTGTTTAATTGAAATTCATAAAGTAGCGCATGCACCTCTTGCTGTAGCTTCTTAGCTTGGCTACGTGTAATTGGTCTATCAAAGACATGGGCTGGTGATGATGTTTGTTGTACTTGAGTTGATGTAGCTTGACTTGGGGGTTGTAACATGTTGCTTAATGGCGTGGTCGTATCATCCTCCTCTCCTTGAAAAGAGTCGTCCTCGACTCTGAAGTGTCTTCACTTGTAAATGGTAAGAGGTCAGCAACATGGAATGTGTTGCTCACGCCATAGTTTGGTGGAAGATCTATCTTGTATGCATTATCGTTGATCTTGGCAAGAACACAAAATGGACCATCCCCTCGTGGCATCAATTTAGATTTGCGCTGATCAGGAAAACGCTCCTGGCGCAAGTGAATCCAAACCAAGTCCCCTGGTTCAAATAACACTTTCTTCCTTTGCTTGTTCATGCTTGCAGCCTTGCGCACTGCTTTGAGCTCAATTGCTTCCTTGGTCTTCTCATGTATCTCTTTTATATATGAAGCACGCTTGGAAGCTTCCATATTGGTTCTTTTCTGCAATGGAAGGGGCAACAAATCTATCAGAGCAATAGGTTTGAACACATATACAATTTCGAAGGGGCATAAATTAGTTGTAGAATGCACTGCCCTGTTATAAGCAAACTCCACGTGTGGCAAACATTCCTCTCAATCCTTCAAGTTCTTTTTTACCATTGTTCGCAGCGGCATTGATAATGTACGATTCACCACTTCAGTTTGTCCATCAGTTTGAGGGTGACATGTGGTGGATAACAAAAGTTTAGTCCCAAGCTTTGCCCACAATGTTTTCCAAAAATAGCTCACAAACTTGACATCACGGTCAGATACGATGGTCTTGGGCATTCCATGTAGCCTCAAGATTTCTCTGAAAAACAAATTAGCAACATGTGAAGCATCGTCGCTCTTGTTGCATGGAATAAAATGAGCCATTTTTGAAAATCTATCAATCACAACAAAAATAGAATCTCTTTTTTAGTCCTGGGCAGCCCTAAAATAAAATCCATGCTTATGTCTTCCCAAGGAATTTTAGGAGCGGGTAAAGGAGTATATAAACCATGAGGGTTCAGTTTTGACTTAGCTTTGTGATAGGTGACACAACGCTCCACAAATCTGATGACGTCTCTCCTCATCTTGGGCCAATATAAATGATCACTGAGCAGTTTGTAAGTCTTCTTTTGTCCAAAATGACCTATTAGACCTCCTCCATGTGACTCTTACAATAAAAGCAATCTAACTGAAGAATTTGGAACCAAAAGTTTGTTAGCTCTAAACAAAAATCTATCATGTATGTGATATTTTTCCCAACCTTTTCCATCTTTACAATGATTGTATGGTTCTGAAAATTCAGGATCATCATTATACATTTCTTTCAAATTTTCAAGACCCAAAACTTTTACCTCTAGTTTATTCAACAACACATTCCTTTAAGACAGAGCATCAGTGACCACATTGTCCTTACCTTTCTTATATTTCACAATGTGTGGAAATGTTTCGATGAACTCAATCCATTTGGCATGGCGACGATTCAGTTTGGCTTGCCCTTTCAAATACTTCAAAGCTTCATGATCGGAATGAATAATAAACTCTTTTGGCCATAGGTAGTGCTGCCATGTTTCAAGGACTTGGACCAAAGCATATAAATCTTTGTCATACACAGAATAATTTAATTGAGCACCTCCCATTTTTTCACTAAAATATGCTATAGGTTTTCCTTGTTGCATTAAAACTCCTCCTATCCCAATCCCACTAGCATCACATTCTACTTCAAAAGTTTTAGTGAAATCAGGAAGAATAAGTACATGTGCTTCAGTTAAACGTTTCTTCAATTCTTGAAAAGCATTTTCTTGTGAGTTTCCCCATTTAAAATCAACACCTCTCTTTGTCAATTCATTTAAAGGGGAAGCAATGGTACTGAAATCTCTCACAAACCTTCTATAAAAACCAGCAAGACCATGAAAACTTCTTACTTGACTTACATTCGTTGGACCTGGCCAATCCTTGATTGCTTTCACCTTGGATTCATCCACTTCTATTCCTTTTCCTAAAACAACAAAGCCAAGAAACACAACATGGTCTGTGCAAAAACTACACTTCTCAAGATTAGCAAACAATTTCTCCTTTCTATGCTCATCTAAGACTTGCCGAATGTGTTTCACATGTTCATCAAAAGGTTTGCTGTAAATTAGAATATCATCGAAGTAGACAACAACAAATTTTCCAATGAAAGTTCTTAAGACATGGTACATTAATCTCATAAAAGTACTAGGAGCATTTGTCAAACCAAATGGCATCACTAACCATTCATACAACCCAAATTTTGTTTTAAATGTAGTTTTCCATTCATCTCTAGTTTTCATTCTTATTCGATGGTATCCACTTCTCAAAACAATTTTAGTAAAAATTGTGGAACCACTTAATTCATCAAGCATATCATCTAGCTGTGGAATAGGATGGCGATAGCGAACGGTAATATTATTTATAGCTCTACAATCAACACACATCCTCCAAGATCCATCTTTCTTAGGTACTAAAATCACAGGAACAGCACAAGGGATTAATCTTTCATGAACAAAACCTTTATCAAGAAGTTCTTGCACTTGCCTTTGTTTCTCCTTAGTTTCTTTAGGATTGGTTCGATATGGTGGACAGTTAGTAAGTGCAGCCCCCAGAATGAGATCAATTTGATGCTCAATCCCACGAATTGGAGGTAGTCCAGCCGATGTTTCTTGTGGAAACACATCTTCATAGTCCTACAAAAGATCAGCCACAACACTAGGAAGAGATGTTATGTCGTTAGAAGAAATCAAAACATCTTTGTTCACATGTACAAAGAGCACTTGATATGGGTTGTCTCACTTCTCTCAGCTCAGATTTTGTGGCTAGCATAACTAGATGTTCTCCCTCTTCTTTCTTTTTATCTCTTGAATTTGTCTTGTAGCACTCACTCACCGAATTGTGGATGGCACTCAATTTATTTTGCTCTTCTCCTCCTCTACTTCCTGCACTAATTTCAGATTTCTTTTGTAAGTGTTCAGTCATGATTTGTTGAGGGGTCATAGGCTTGAGTACAAACTTTCTCCTTTTTAGATCTAGTGTGTACTGATTTGTTCTTCCACAATGCTGAGAATAACGGTCATATTGCCAAGGTCTTCCCAGCAGCAAGTGATACACAGACATGGGTGGAACATCGCACTCCACTGTGTCAACATACTCTCCAATCTTGAATGGAACTTTCACCTTATAACCAATCTTGATATCTCCTGATTCATTCAACCATTGGACATGATATGGATGAGGGTGTCGCTGCAACTTAAACCAAGCTTTTCAACCATCTCACGACTTACAAGATTATGGCAGCTCCCTCCATCAATGATCACCTTTACTACTTTCTCTTGCACTTTTGCTCTCTTTTGAAAAAAGATTATGTCGCTATTCAATGTCAGCTTCTTTTATTTGAACACTCAAGATTTGTGTAACCACAAGAGCAGTACCATGCTCAAATTCACATCTCGTATGTTCTTCAACTTTGTCAGTGTCATCTACATTTCCTGCTTCAGCTTCCTCTTCACTAGCTGATGTATATTCTCCATCATCATTCACAAGGATCACACGATTATTTGGACACTCCTTAATGACATGACCACGACCTCCACACTTAAAGCACTAAATACCACTACTCTTGGCTGTTGAACCCACTGATGTAGAAGTGGATGATGCTGGTTTAAAACCTATGCTTGGAGCAGGATCGTTCTTTCCACTAGAAATGCCTTGAATATTGGATCGCAAGCCTCCAGTTGAAACTTTTGACGTTGAGGGTGCAACAGTAAACCTTGAGATTGATTTGCTTCCTCCAGTCATGGTTCGTGTACCATATGACAAGGGCTTGCTGCTCTTAGCATCTTGCTGCAGTTGGCGTTCAACTTTGGCGGCTTGATGTACCAAATCAATAAGACGTCGGTATGGCTGAAACTCAACAATGCATTGAATGTTGTGGTGTAACCCAACCATGAAACATGCAATGGTTTGCTCTTCATCTTCATACACATTGGCTCTAATCATGGTCTTCTCCATCTCCTTATAATACTCCTAAACAGAGAAACTTCCTTGCCTCAAATTCTGCAATTTATCGAAAAGATCACGCCGATAATGTTTCGGCACAAAACAAATTCTCATTTCTCGCTTCATCTCTTGCTAAGTAGCAATAGTACCCTCTCCATCTTTTTCACAATCACGAAGAAGTTGTTCCCACCAAATCAGAGCATATCCTTCAAACTCAAGTGATTCCATTGCAAGTTTCTTCACCTCTAAATAATTATGTAGGCGGAAGATTTTTCCCCCTTCAACTGCCATGTGAAATAATCTTCAGGATCAGATCTACATCAAATTTTGGCATGGTAAAAATAAGTTTCCCAAACCTCTCTTCTTGGTTGACTCCTCTATGATGATGATGTCCATAGCGATGTTGGGACTGATCATCATCATCCCCAAATTTAGATTCCTCATTGTCATCATTTCTTCAATTCCGCCCTCTTCCTCTACCACGTGCAGCTCCTTGATTCCTCCTCCCATGTTCACTTGTTCTTCTAGAAGAATTTCCTTCACCACCGTCCCCATCTTCATCATGCTTTCTTGCACCATCAGGGGGTCGGTGATGACCTCTGATTTCAGCCATAAGTGCCTGAAGATCTTGTGCTAACAGATGTTGCTTGTATTCCATGCTTAGTTTGAGCTCATTGAATTGTATCATGGTGACACATTCTTCAATCTCAACATTGGAAACCATCTTCCTGCGAAATTAGTGGTGACAAGGCAAAAAATATAGGTGGAATATGAAGCTATATATGGAATCTCACAACCTCACCACTCTTACCAACCAAAGCTCTTATGAGGTCAATAATAGCCATGAACAACCATTTCCAATAATACTGAAGATTGACACCTATGAATTTTTGACCTAGAATCGGTCTCCACCAGAAATTCAATAATGTGACCTATGGCAAGGAAACATATGTGGGGTGAGGTGTACGTGCCTCTGGTAGATGTTCATCGGCCACACAACCCCCATTTTTGATGAAAATAGCCATGAACGACCATTTTAAATAATACCAAATGCTAACATCTACGGATTTTTGACCAAGAAATGGTGTCCACCAGAAATCCAAGAATGTGACCTACGACAAGGAAAGATATGTGAGGTGAGGTGTATGAGCCTCTGGTCAATGATCAATGGGCACATAACCCCTATTTTTGTCGACAATGGCCATGAAGGGCCATTTTATATAATACCGAAGGTAAACGCCTACGGATTTTGACCAAGAAATTGTCATATCCAGAAATCCAAGAATGTGATCTATGGCTGTAACACCCTGAATTTGGGGGTATAAAATTTTTCTCTAAATACCTAGCAAATTCAGGTGTTACTTCTTTTCTCACTTCTATAGTGTTTCTTTTCTATTCTCTTTAACGGGGCGTTTGGATTCCTTCATTTTAAAGAAATTGGAATTCACTCAATAAAGTAACTTATTTAGTTTGGAATTTGACATTCCACCACTTTCCAAAGTTCAGATATAAGCCTATCTTAAATTCATAGGGTGGAAGATAGGAAATGATTTTATGCATGATTAGAATTTGTTTCTAATCTGTAACTTACATGACACTCTTCGTTCTACTCCTTTATAGTAAAAATGTAGCACATAAATATCTAGAACATCTTGGTAATAATAATATAAAATATATTTTGTATAAAAGTGAATTAGCTTAATTGATATATGCCTAAATTACTATTATTAGAATGGAATTCAATTCCAGTGATCCAAACGGGACGTAATAGGATTTTGAGTTAATTATGTGGGGGATGTATTATTTTCTTGATGCTCTACTTTAGTCAATGAACATGACGAGAATATTTACGATATGATGATGTTATCTTGATTATAATGATGAACTGTGATACTTTAGGGGACTTGGGTTGTTTCCTGAGTACCTCTCCATATGGACCTGTTTGATGAGAGACCACCCGGGATAACAGTACAACCATGAGGGTGGAATGAGACACCCTTAGCTGATTAATTAGATGAACTTGGGGATGTAGTTGGCTTTGCCAGAGGGCCATCAATGGGGGTCGGTGCATAGTGCTTGCTCTGCTAAGGGTGGGTGCCAAGCTTCATTCGATTTGGTTTTGTTAGCCACCCACCTAGAGTACTGTGTTTGTACGACTAGCAAAACCTAACGAGCAACTATGCCCAGGGGAATCTTTTTAAAGGCTATATAGTGTATCACTGGCCGTGCACCTCGGTAGTGAAGATCGGGTCTTGCAAACCCAGGCTGGAAAGGGATAATGGCTCGTGGGTAAAGTGTGCAACCTCTGCAGAGTGTTAGAAACTGGTATATCAGCCGTGCTCACAGTTAAGAGCAGCCTTGGGATCCTCTTTGATTAGAATAACTTTGGATACTTTTATGATAATGGTAACTGGTGATAATTATATCTGTGGTTTCTGGTATTTCCTTTCAGAGGGAGTACTTTTGGGTAATAACTGGGTTTATTACTAAAACTTGGCTCTACTACTAGTAATATATACCTGACCAACTAAAAGCAACTCCTTTAACCTTAACCCCACATATAGCTTGTCCACTTTAGCCAAACGGGACATTTGCTGAGTACGTTGATGTGTACTCATCCTTGCTTGAAAACCCCCAACCCCAGATTATCCCCATTGCAATCAATGCTCAGGAGGAGATGAAGGCAACATGGAGGACTTTGAGGTGTTTTAGTACTACGATGAGTTCTAGTCGTGTTTAGTGGCAAACCCCCAGTCTGCTGCCTTTGAAGGCCTTATCCTTTACGTTTCGTATTCTGCATTTTGATTACGTTGATGACTAATGTCAAGTTAATGACTCTGTGGATGTCTTGGACATCTTGATGCAATAAAGTACTATTTTCGCTATTTATTTTGAGCAATGTGTGATGATGTCCAACTATGTAATCGTTGTGCATGTGAGTTTCTTATCTTGGCACATACATGGTTCGCATTCGGTTTGCCTTCCAAAACCAGATGTGACAATGGCAAGAAAACATATGTGGGTGAGGTGTACGAACATCTGGTCGATGATCAATGGCCAAACAACCCCCATTTTTGTCAATGAACATTCATGGCTATCATTGACAAAAATGGGGGTTGTCTAGCCATTAATCATCGACCAGAGGCTCATACACGTCATCCCAATTATATTTCCTTGCTATAGGTCACATTCTAGAATCTTGCCTAGAGACCAATTCTTGGTCAAAATCCATAGGTGTTAGCCTTTGATATTATAGAAAATGGTCGTTCATGGCTATTTTTGACAAAAATGGGGGGTCTAATGGCTATTCATCATGGATCAGATGCTCGTACACCTCACCCCACATATGTTTCATTGCCATAGGTCACATTCTCGGATTTTGGTTGGAGACCATTTCTCGGTCAAAAATTTGTAGGTGTTAGCTTTCGGTATTATTCAAAATGGTCGTTCATGGCTATTTTTGACAAAAAATGGGGGTTGTGTGGCCATTAATCATCGACCAGAGGCTCGTGCACGTCAACCCACATATGATTCCTTTCCATAGGTCACATTCTTGGATTTTTGGTGGAGACCATTTCTTGGTAAAAAATCCGTAGATGTTAGCCTTCGATATTATTGAAAATGGTCGTTCGTGTCAATTTTCCTCAAAAATGGGGGTTGTGTGGCCATTGATCATCGACTAGAGGAACGTACACCTCACCCCACATATGTTTCCTTGTCATAGGTCACAATATTGGATTTCTGGTGGAGACCGATTCTTTGTCAAAAAATCATATATGTTAGAGATCAGTATTATTGAAAATGGTCCTTCACACCTATTATTGACAAAAATGGTGTTGTGTGGCCATTGATCGTCAACCATAGGGTCATACACCTCACTCCACATATATTTTCTTGCCAGAGTTCACATTCTTGGATTTTGTCTGGAGACCAATTCTTGGTCAAAATCCATAGGTGTTAACCTTCAGTATTATTGAAAATGGACATTCATGGCTATTTTCGACAAAATGGGGGTTGAATGGCCATTCATCGTGGACCAGAGGATTGTACACCTCACCCCACACATGTTTCCTTGCCATAGGTCACATTCTTGGATTTATGGTGGAGTTTCTTGGTCAAAAATCCGTAGATGTTAGCCTTTGGTATTATTGAAAATTGTGGTTCATGGCTATTTTCGACAAAAATGGGGGTTGTGGGGCCATTGATCATCGAACAAAGGTTCGTTCACGTCACCCACATATGTTTCCTTGCCATAGGTCACATTCTTGGATTTCTGGTAAAAAATCTATAGATGCTAGCCTTCGGTGTTATTGAAAATGGTCGTTCATGGCAATTTTCGTCAAAAGTAGGGGTTGTGTGTCCATTGATCATCAACTAGAGGCACGTACACCTCACCCCACCTATATTTCCTTGCCATAGGTCACATTATTGGATTTCTAGTGGAGGCAGATTCTTGGTGAACAATCCATAGGTGTTAGACTTCAGTATTATTGAAAATGGCCATTCATTGCTATTATTTACAAAAATGGGGGTTGTGTGGCCATTGATCGTTAACTAGAGGCTCATACACCTCACCCCACATATATTTCCTTGCCATAGGTCACATTCTTAGATTTTGTCTGGAGACCTATTCTTGGTCAAAATCCGTAGGTATTAGCCTTCGGTATTATTGAAAACGGTCGTTCATGGCTATTTTCGACAAAAATGGGGGATGAATGGCCATTCATCATGGACTAGAGGCTTGTACACCTCACCCAAAACTTGTTTCCTTGCCATAGGTCACATTCTTGGATTTCTGTGGAGACCATTTCTTGGTCCAAAATCCATAGATGTTAGCCTTCGCCATTATTGAAAATGGTCATTCATGGCTATTTTCGACAAAAATGGGGGTTCAATGGCCATTTTCATAGACTAGAGGCTCATACACCTCACCCCACATATGTTTCATTGCCATTGGTCACATTATTGGATTTCTAGTGGAGACCAGTTTTTTGTCAAAAATCTGTAGGTGTTAGCCTTCGATAATATTAAAAATGATCGTTCATGGCTATTTTCGACAAAAAATGGGTTGTGTTTCCATTGATCATTGACAAGAGGCTCGTACACCTCACCCCACATATGTTTGCTTGCCATAGGTCACATTCTTGGATTTCTAGTGGAGACATTTCTTGGTAAAAAATCCGTAGATGTTAGCCTTCAGTGTTATTGAAAATGGTTGGTCATGATAACTTTCATCAAAAATAGGGGTTGTGTGGCCATTGATCATCGACCAGAGGCACGTACACCTCACCCAGATATGTTTCCATGCCATAGTTCACATTATTGGATTTCTGGTGGAGGTCGATTCTTGGTCTAAAGTCCATAGGTGTTAGTCTACAATATTGTTGAACATGGTCGTTCATGACAATTATTAACAAAAATGGGGTTGTCTGGCCATTGATGATCGATTAGAGGCTCGTACACCTCATCCCACATATATTTCCTTGCCATAGGTCACATTCTTGGATTTTGTCTAGAGACCAATTCGTGGTTAAAATCCATAGGTCATTCATGGCTATTTTCGACAAAAATGGTGGTTGAATGACCATTCATCATGGACCAGAGGCTTGTTCACCTCACCCCACATATGTTTCCTTGCCATAGGTCACATTCTTGGATTTCTGGTGGCGGCCATTTCTTGTTAAAAAATTCGTAGGTGTTAGCCTTCGGTATTATTGAAAATTTTCATTCATGGCTTTTTTGACAAGAAGGGGGTTGTGTGGCCATTGATCATCGACCAGAGACTCGTACACGTCACCCCACATATGTTTCCTTGCCATAGGTCACATTTTTGGATTTCTAGTGGAGACCATTTCTTGATAAAAAATCCATAGGTCACATTCTTGTATTCATCATGGACCAGAGGCTCGTACACCTCACCCCACATATGTTTCCTTGCCATAGGTCACAGTCTTGGATTTCTAGTGGAGACCATTTCTTGGTCAAAAATCCGTAGATGTTAGCCTTCGTTATTATTGAAAATGGTCATTCATGGAAATTTTCGTCAAAAATGGTCATTGTTGGCTATTTTTGAAAATGATCGTTCATGGCTATTTTCGACAAAAATGTGGTTGTGCTGCCATTGATCAACAACCAGATACTCGTACACCTCACCCCACATATATTTCCTTGCAATAGGACACATTGTTGTATTTTGGCTGGAGACCATTTCTTGGTCAAAATTTCGTAGATGTTAGCCTTCGGTATTATTCAAAATGGTCGTTCATGGCTATTTTCGACAAAAATGGGGTTGTGTGGGCATTAATCATCGTCATGAGGCTCATTCACGTCACCCCACATATGTTTCCTTGCCATAGGTCACATTCTAGGATTTTTGCTGGAGACCATCTCTTGGTCAAAAATCCGTAGGTGTTAGCCATTTGTGTTATTGAAAATGGTCATTCATGGCTATTTTCGACAAACATGGGGATTGAATGGCCATTCATCATGGACCAGAGGTTCGTACACCTCACCCCACATATGTTTCCTTGCCATAGGTCACATTTTTGGATTTCTGGTGGGGACCAGTTCTTTGTAAAAAAATCTATAGGTGTTAGCCTTCGGTAATATTGAAAATGATCATTCATGGCTATTTTCGACAAAAATTGGGTTGTGTTGCCATTGATCATCGACCAGAGGCTCGTACACCTGACACCACATATGTTTCCATGCCATAGGTCACATTCTTGGATTTCTGGTGGAGACCATTTCTTGGTAAAAAATACTTAGATATTAGCTTTGGTTATTATTGAAAATTGTCGTTCAAGGCAATTTTCGTCAAAAATGGGGGTTGTGGCCATTAATCATCAACCAGAGGTATGTACTCCTCACCCCCAGATATGTTTTCTTACCATAGGTCACATTATTGGATTTTTGGTGGAGTCCGATTCTTGTTCAAAAATTCATAGGTGTTAGTTTCTAGTACTTTTGAAAATAGTCGTTTATGGCTCTTATTGACAAAAAGCGGGTTGTCTGGCCATTGATCATCGACCAGAGGCCCGTATACCTCATCCCACATATATTTCCTATCCATAGGTCACATTCTTGGATTTTGTCTAGAGACCAATTCTTGGCCAAAATCTGTAGGCTATTTTCGACAAAAATGGGGGATGAATGGCCATTCATCATGGACTAGAGGCTCGTACACCCCACCCCACTTATGTTTCCTTGTCATAGGTCACATTCTTGTATTTCTAGTGGAGACCATTTCTTGGTCAAAAATCAGTAGGTGTTAGGCTTCGATATTATTGAAAATTGTCGTTCATGGCTAATTTAGACAAGAATTGTGGTTGTGTGGCCATTGGACATCGACCAGAGACTCATAGACAACACCCTACATATGTTTACTTACCATAGGTCGTATTCTTGGATTTCTAGTGGAGACCATTTCTTAATCAAAAAATCGTAGGTGTTAGCCTTTTAATATTATTCAAAATGGTCGTTCATGGCTATTTTCAAAAAATGGGTGTTTTGTGGCCATTGATCATTGACCAGAGGCACGTTCATGTCACCCCACATATATTTCCTTCTCATAGGTCACATTCTTGGATTTTGTCTGGAGAACAATTCTTCGCCAAAATTCGTAGGTGTTAGCCTTCGGTATTATTGAAAATGGTCGTTCATGGCTATTTTCGACAAAAATGGGGGTTGAATGGCCATTCATCATGGAGACCATGTCTTTGTCAAAAATCCATAGGTGTTAGCCTTCAGTGTTATTGAAAATTGTCGTTCATGGCTATTTTCGACAAGAATGGGGGTTGTGTGGCCATTGATCATCGACCAGAGACTCGTACAGATCACCCCACATATGTTTCCTTGCCATAGGTCACGTTCATTGATTTCTAGTGGAGGCAATTTCTTGGTAAAAAAATACGTAGGTGTTAGCCTTTTGTATTATTGAAAATGGTCATTCGTGGCTATTTTCGACAAAAATGGGGGTTTAATGGACATTCATCATGGACCAAAGGCTTGTACATCTCACCCCACATTTGTTTCCTTGCTAGAAGTCACATTATTGAATTTCTAGTGGAGACCAGTTCTTTGTCAAAATTCTGTATGTGTTAGCCATCAGTATTATTGAAAATGATCGTTCATGACTATTTTTGACAAAAATGGGGTTGTGTTGCCATTGATCATTGACCAGGGATTGTACACCTCACCCCACATAGGTTTCCTTGCCATAGATCATATTCTTTGATTTTGGCTAGGGACCATTTCCTGGTCAAAAGTCTATAGGTGTTAGCCTTCGATATTATTCAAAATGGTCGTTCATGGCTATTTTGGACAAAAATGTGTGTTGTGTGGCCATTAATCATCGACTAGAGGCTCGTTCAAGTCACCCCACATATGTTTCCTTCCCACAGGTCACAATCTTGGATTTTGGCTGGAGACCATTTCTTGGTCAAAAATCAGTTGGTGTTAGCCTTCGGTATTATTGAAAATTGTCGATCATGGCTATTTTCGACAAGAATGGGGGTTATGTGGCCGTTGATCATTAACCAGAGACACGTACACATCACCCCACATATGTTTCCTTGCCATAGGTCACATTCTTGGATTTCTGGTGGAGACCATTTCTTGATCAAAAATTCGTAGAATGGTCATTCAGGGCTATTTTCGACAAAAATGGGGGTTGAATGGCCATTCATCATGGACCAGAAGCTCGTACACCACACCCTACATATGTTTCCATGCCATAGGTCACATTATTGGATTTCTAGTGGAGACCAGCTCTTCCTTGATAAAAAATCTGTAGAATGGTCATTTAGGGCTATTTTCGACAAAAATGGGGTTGAATGGCCATTCATCATGGACCAGAAGCTCGTACACCTCACCCTACATATGTTTCCATGCTATAGGTCACATTATTGGATTTCTGGTGGAGACCATCTCTTCGTTAAAAATCTGTAGGTGTTAGTCTTCGGTATTATTGAAAATGATCGTTCATGGCTATTTTCGACAAAAATGGGGTTGTGTTGCCATTGGTCATCGACCAGAAGCTTGTACACATCACCCCACATGTTTCCTTGCCATAGGTCACATTCTTGGATTTTTGCTGGAGACCATTTCTTGGTCAAAAATTGTAGATGTTAGCGTTCGTTATTATTGAAAATAGTCGTTCATGGCAATTTTCGTAAAAAAATGGGGGCTGTGTAGCCATTGATTATCAACCAGAGTCATATACACCTCACCCTAGATATGTTTCCTTGCCATAGGTCACATTATTGGATTTCTGGTGGAGACCGATTCTTGGTAAAAAATCCATAGGTGTTAGCCTTCAGTATTATTGAAAACAATCGTTAATGGCTATTATTGACAGAAATGGGGTTGTCTAGCCATTGATCATTGACCAGAGACTCATACACCTCACCCCACATATATTTCCTTGCCATAGGTCACATTCTTGGATTTTGTCTGGAGACCAATTCTTGGAGAAAATCCATAGGCGTTAGCCTTCGATATAATTGAAAATGGTCGTTCATGGCTATTTTCGACAAAAATGGGAGTGGATTGTCCATTCATCATGGACCAGAGGCTCGTACACCTCATCTGACATATGTTTCCTTACCATAGGTCACATTCTTGGATTTCTGCTGGAGACCATTTCTTGGTCAAAAATCCGTAGGTGTTGGCCCTCGATATTATTGAAAATGGTCGTTCACGACTATTTTCAACAAAAATGGGGGTTGAATGGCCATTCATCATGGAGCAGAGGCTCATACACCTCGCCTGACATATGTTTCCTTGCCATAGGTCACATTCTTGGATTTCTACTGGAGACCATTTCTTGGTCAAAAATCCGTAGGTGTTAGCCTTTGGTATTATTGAAAATGGTCATTTCTTGGCTATTTTCGATAAAAATGGGGGTTGAATGGCCATTCATCATGGACTAGAGGCTAGTACACCTCACCCCACATAAGTTTTCTTGCTACAGGTCACATTATTGGATTTCTAGTGGAGACCTGTTCTTTGTAAAAAATCTGTAGGTGTTAGCCTTCGGTATTATTGGAAATGATCATTCATGGCTATTTTCGACAAAATTGGGGTTGTGTTGCCATTGATCATCGACCAGAGGCTCGTACACCTCTATATGTTTCCTTGCCATTGGTCACATTATTAGATTTCTGGTGGAGACCAGTTCTTTGTAAAAAATCTATAGGTGTTAGCCTTCGGAATTAATGAAAATGATCGTTCATGGCTATTATTGAAAACATCACCACCACCGCGGAGCAAAAGTAGCCACCGACGAAAACCACCCTACCTCCGTTCCCAGCTTCGGAAAAGCTCCCGGGTGGTTCCGTGTTGGTGCACCGTGCACAATTGACGCATCACGGGTGGAGATTCGTGATCGGTGGTGGTGAAATCTCGCCGTCGATCGCGTGCACCATGAGATCATGGCCCGCTGTAGGTCGCCGCCTTGGCACCTTCCTTGCCGGTATGAATTCCTTGATTCGATTCGCCCTGTTCTCCAGTACATATAGAGCCATCGGGTTGGGGTGTGTCGCGCCAGTGGGCTGGGATGGTCCTCGCCGGCAAGAGCGCCGCCGAGATTTGGGTGCTCCTCCGTGAGTGCCTGTCGGCCAGAGAGAAAATACCAGAGTTGTAGATCCTAGTGTGGACGATCACGATTAGAATCCGGATACCCCCCTTCGGCCGGGTTCGATCTGGGCCATTGAGCGATAATCGAGTGGCTAGGGATGGATCGAAGTGTAGCTGTCTTTGGGCCATCAGATCTTAATCTATCAGACGCTACCGAATACCGGTTCCGGGAAACCAAGAACTAATCTGCGCCATCAGCACCTAATCGGACGACCGAGATTTGACCACGCGCCATCGGCCAAGCACTTTTTGCGTAAGAAACCCCGCAAAAGATAGGAATTAACCCGCGGTCCACGCTGAGGTGCTCTGTGTCTTAGACATTTGTGCATTAGACCCTAAACTTCCTGTTAATAGTGCGCGCAGACCAGACATTTAATAAAATCGAGAAATTCATTTAGAAAATGATTTATAGTGCAAAGTTAATTGCAGAAACTTGTTTAATTCCTAGAAAATTCATTCTAGCTCCTTTTTTGTCCATTCCAGTTCCTATAATTTCGTAATAATATTGTTTATCACTTAGTGCCACTTTTTAACATGAAAGCCACATTAGAATTGATCACTCAATTAATTTTGTACCAAACACATAAATACTTCGAAAAATCATAACTTAAAATCCGTAACTCTGAATTCAGTGATTCTTGTTCCTATGATCTCGTTACGACACATATATTATTATTATGTATTTTGTATTCATGTTTGGTGTGATGTTAATTTCTCCCTTGTACCATGTTTGTTGTATTATGGCGAGTAGACGAGCCAGTGGCAGAGGATCCGAGTGTTCAGAAGGTAGAAGTTGCTGAGCAGGAGCTCATTGAAGGCAAGTTGTGCCCTTGACCACATTTATTTACCCAATAATGTTCTTTATAATCATTTTATTACGCATAGGCTTAATGTTGATGGGACCCAATAGGTCACCCTAGTCTGGTTATCTTTTCACCTTGTTTACCCCTAAATTTTAGGGTAGTCATTGCTATTGCTATACATGGTTTTAAGTGTTGAGATAACTATTACACATGATTATTCTTTATTCTTGTTCTATTTTTGTTCATGATAAGACAACTACGTTAATTGGAACATCGAGCTTAACTTGAGAAACACGTGCCACCACAAGGGTGGAATGGGACGCCCTTGGCTGACTAACTAGGAAAGCTAGTGGAGGACAACCTTATCCGATAGGGGCAAGGGCAGTAGGGGAGTAGGCGTGTAGCGAGGTTCTCGGGTTGATTTTGCTGCGATGGCTGTCAGACGGGGGATTCCTGCATTGCTCTTCGTAGAAACTGTAGCGGGTTTTTTGAAGCTAGTGGAACTTTGTAAAGGCCTTGTAGTGAATCCCTAGACATTCACCTCGAAAGTGTCTAAGGGCCTTGCAAACCCAGGCTAGATGGGATACACGACTTGTGGGTATAGGGTACAACATCTGCAGAGTGTAAAACTGGTATACTAGCCGAGTTCACGGTCATGAGCAGCTCAAGTATATTGCATGATTAAATTATTGAACTAAATTCAATTTGTCATTTGCATCGCATTGGGATTTATTATTAATTTTGATCTATTATTACTCTGGTTTGGTATCTACTTACATTTAGTAACTGCTAATAAAACTTGACCAACTTATTAAAAGCAATCCTTAGGTTTAACCCTTATTTATTGGTCAGCCTTACACTTCACATGAACTCCCACCTTTGGTGAGTTCATGCACATTATTTTCCACAACCTGTTGAGCTATGATCTTTTGTGAGCTCACCCTTGCGATATATAAACCTCCCACAGGAACAGGTGGTCCAAGAGGAGTCGTACAATGAGGAGTACGAGTTTGTAGCATTCCAAAAATTCAAATCTTGAAAATTTCTCAAACTCGCTCTAAATTCAAAAATGAATTTCTAATTTCATTTCAAAAATGTTTGTTTGCAAGTTGATACCAACAAATAAATTATAGTGGTCTATATTCTCTCCAAAATCCTCCTAAAAATATCCTATAAATGTTTCCCCAGTGATCCCCCTCAAATTGTTTCTAGAAATACTGCCCAGATATTTCCCTAGTGATCTCCTTCAAGTTCTTTCCAGAAATACTGCCCAAATATTCCACTGATATATCTCCAAGTATTTTCCTCCTGAGAAATACCTTCAGAATCATTTTTCAAGTCCCTACAAATATTTTCTTCATAACTTTCCTCATGCTCATACGTATACGTATGCCTCCAGTGTCATACGGTGGGCTCTACAAGCTAATCTCACTTATACAAGACAAATAAATGCTAATCTCCCACTAATCCTCTCATCCCTCCCCCCTAATCCCACACCATGGCTATAAATAGAGGGGCAAGGGCCTCCTCTCATCCCACCCCAAGCCATTTCATGGCAACTCTCTTCCCCCCACACACACACCCACTCCACTTCCCACACAAGCACACACTAGCACAAGGATCATTCGGTCGTTCTTCGATCGTTCGTCCCCCTGTTCTTAGTTTGTTCGTTCGTTCGTACGATCGTTCGATCGTTCGTCCGATCGTTCATGGTTCGTTCGTCCGATCGTTCGATCGTTCGTCTGTTCATTCGTCCAAATAATCTTTTTCCTACCGTTATGCTGCCGAAATTTCGATCGTTCGTTCGTTCGATCATTCGATCGTTCATCGTTCGTTCATAGTTCCTATTCATCGTTCATCGTTCGTTCATAGTCCCTATTCATCGTTCTTCCAGATAATCTTTGTCCTGCCGTTATGCTGCCAAAATTCCGATCGTTCGTTCGTCCGATCATTCGATCGTTCGTCCGTTCGTTCGTCCAAATAATCTTTTTCCTGCCGTTATGCTGCCGAAATTCCGATCGTTCGTTCGTTTGATCATTCGATCGTTCATCGTTCGTTCATATTTTCTATTCATCGTTCAACGTTCGTTCATAGTCCCTATTCATCGTTCTTCCAGATAATATTTGTCCTGCTGTTATGCTACCGAAATTCTGATCGTTCGTTCGTCCGATCATTCGATCGTTCGTCTATTCGTTCATAGTTCCTATTCATCGTTCATCGTCACTATTCATCGTTCATCGTTCGTTCATACGAACTATTCACCATCACTATTCACCATTACTATTCACCGTTACTATTCATCATCGTTACTATTCACCGTTACTATTTATCGTCTTTACTATTCATCGACCATCCGATCCCCCAAATTTCAACTACTCATCCGTCATGCTGTCCAGCCCACCTAAGACCAGCCAGACCAATATTTCAGTCATATGAACTCCGGTGACTATGATTTTCCTTCTAGTGGGAACTTTCCATCTGGTCACCCATCCCAGGTTTCTCCAAGTTGAGCACGCTTAACTTTGAGATTCCTTCGAACCAGGCTTCCAAACTCCGATTCCAATAATTCTTGTTTCTAAATTCTTATCAGATTATTCCGTATCGAACCATGTCATCCCTTAACCATGATCCATATTCCAGAAAACTCCCAAAATACTCTTGTCCCATATTTTGCCTATAACTCTCCTGTTCATACTAAGTCAGACGATTCATTCATCACTATTCTCACCAACAGTGAACTTCACTATGCTACACCACATACACTCAGCTATAAATACACCCAGCTACCCTCTCCCTCTCCACACACACTCAACATCCTCAGCCAAGGCAAACACCCCACCCACTCAGTTACTCTGCTCTGCCGGCTACACGCATAGTGTCGCTTCGCCTCCAGTCCATCCTCCTGGTAAGCACCTCCGCTCCACCACTAGTAGTATCTCAACACCACATACACAGATTCTGATCAAGACTCTACCCATCCATATATCTGTTGGGGACTTGTTCTCAAATGCTAAGAATTAAGAACAAGGCAACATAGAAAATATTAAGTGTAAAAGTCCTTCGTCCTCCATAACATTATATCCCATTGGGATATAAAGCATCTCGGACGAAGGTTACGAAGGACGTACCTTCGTAAGCGTGACAACGAGGAACGAAGCATTCATATAAATCATGAGATATGAAAATACTTAAATGTTATCATAGAATCATCTCCATTTTTATTATTATAAACGAATGTAAATGACTTCAAATTACAAATGTACCTTCGGCCTTGAAGAATACAAGTGTGATGCGAAGGCAAATGACAGGTTCGTGTGAACAGTACGGGGGTACTGTTCATCTATTTATAGACACAGGACGCAGCCTGTGACGAATTACAATTATGCCCTTTACAAAAGTTTACAACATTATCTTAGACCTCTATGGATAAAAAGGTCATTCTATCTTTATGTCGGTTTGTAACGCCGAAGCTCTATAAAAAGGAACCTTCGGCCATTTCCTGGGGACGATTTCAACCGAAGCTGCTTCTTCGCGCAAGACCTTCGGCGCAACGAAGCATGGCCCCAACAGTAGCCCCTTTCGCGGCGCTAGATCGTTTTTCGTAACGAGCTTGAACCGTGAAAAAATCCTCTCAAGCTTCGGGAAGCCGAAGGTCCAAAAAACACCTTCCCTGAGCTCGTTGCCGAGAAACGATTCATTTCCCGAGATCGTGTCGGTCCCACCTTGCAGAGTCACTGTTTGGTCTTTGCGGTCCACTGCGCAGCGAGTACAAGTTACTGCCCGCCTGGTGTAAAAACCCTGCCGCTTCGCCTTCTTACCTGCAGCACTATATAAACAGACGAGTAGGTGTGAAGTTACCACAGCATTTACTGCTATTTGCACTGTTTTGCTGCCAAAATTTTTAACCATCACCGAAGCTTGTTTGTCAGGTTTGAACGAAGCTCCATCTTGAAGCCTGCTTCGGATAAAAAAGTATTAAAGTTTCACAAGTTTGTAATTAAATGGCCAGAGTTCGCTCTACAGCTAGGGTTGAGCGTGAGGGGGACGAAACTGAAGCTTCGGAGACTGTGCCCATCTCCGAAGCGATGCAGCGCTCCGGACTGGTGACTGCGGAAGAAATGCCTGCTGTCGAAGCAAACCCGACAGCTGCCGAAGGAGAAGGGAACATTGAAGAAACCGACTCCGAAGATGACTACCGTATTGCCATGCCCAGCAAACCCAGCCACCTAGACTTCGGAAAATCGACTGTTTCAAAGGTTGATCTCGCCAAGATGGTGAAAGCAGGTTTTTTCAGTGAAGATCAGAAGAAGCTACTTCGCTTCGGAGGAGAAGAGACCACCCCGAAGCCAGAGAAGGACGAGGTTGTCATCTTCAAAAGCTTTTTAAAGGCTGGGCTAAGATTCCCTGTTCACGAGATTGTTGCGGAGATATTGAAGAGGTTTGGCATCTACCTTCACCAGTTAACTCCTAACGCTATCGTTAGGCTTAGCGTTTATATTTGGGCCCTCCGAAGCCAAGCAGTGGAGCCTTTTGCTGACAGTTTCTGTCGAGTTCATGAATTGCATTATCAAACAAAGGCCCGAAAAGATGGGCTTCATGAAAACTTCGGTTGCTACAATTTTGCCTACCGGAAAACCGCAAAGTTTCCTGTAATTAGCTACCGAAGCAAATGGCCGGCAGGCTGGAAATCAGAATGGTTCTATGTCAAGGTTGATGAGGACAAGGAGAAGCTTGTGCAAAGTCCACTCGAGCTAACTTTCGGAGAAACCCGACCCCACTGCAACATGACACCAGAGGGTCAAACTCAACGGGCAATGGATGAATTCAGAATCATTGCAGAGCATATTGGTACCAGGGATCTGGTTCAAGAATTCTTAGCATTCAAAGTCTTCCCTACTCTGAAAAAATGGGAAATGCCAAAGTTAAAGGGGGAGAAGGAGGAAGGGGATCTTGTCCGGCTTCCTTACCACTTCAAATTCAAGAAATATTTTAAGAAGCCCT
This sequence comes from Zea mays, assembly GCF_902167145.1. Taxonomy (NCBI): domain Eukaryota; kingdom Viridiplantae; phylum Streptophyta; class Magnoliopsida; order Poales; family Poaceae; genus Zea; species Zea mays. Next base: position 437,652 of record NC_050099.1, on the reverse strand, counting down.
GCCAAGAGTGGCTGGACACAGTTGAGGTGATGTGTAATGAAATTCTTGGAAATTATTCGAAAAAAGAAGATCAACTGATGACAGCAGCCTTCGGTACCCGTCCGAAGCGAAGGCTGAACCGAGTGCTTGATGCACTGGGCTTCGAATATCCTGACTATGCGCAGCTGAACAAGGATGCTGAGGGCCAGAGAAGAAAAAGAGAGGCCGAAGCTTTAAACAAGGATGAAGAACAACCACCAAAAAAGAAGAAAATTGTCAAGAGAAAAATATCAACTCCAAAGCGAAAACTATCCGAAGGAGAGGGGACCCCCACACCACCTTCTACCAGCGACGTGGAGGAAATTCTAAAGGTAATGACTGAACCCATGCCCACGAAGCTAAGTCCATTAGGGCCTCGACTGACGAAGCTTTTTCAAAAGGTGGCGGAGCCGGAAAAAACGAAGATAACCAAAGCAAAAAGGCAAAGAATTATTGCCGTAACAGAAGTTATTGACAAGACGCCACCGAGAGCATCAATTCAGAAAACAGCAGCTACTGAAGACACAACAAACGTCGAAGTCGCACCTTCGGAGGTCGCGGCTACCGAAGCCGCTACAGCCGAAGATGTGAACTTAGAGACTACCATTGAGAATATCGACAAAATTTTAGAAGTCATGGCTGCAGAAGAAGCTGCCGCTGCTGCTAAAAAAGTCATGGCCGCAGTGCCTGAGAAGGGGAAAGAAATAACCGAAGTCGCTTCGGACGACGAAGCCTACACATTTCAAAATTTAATTGGGCAAAAACTTTCGGAGGACGAAATAGAAGAGCTAAAAGACTATGCCAAATCTTGCGGATACAGGCCAGGAGCTCTTCTATTCGGAGGTGTGGACGATGAAAAATTAGGCTGCATTCGAGACCAAACCGGAGCTAAGGTCATCGGTACCCTGTCAAAGAGTATCGGTTTTCCGAAGCTAGAGACAGATATCAGCCGCTACCGACGACAGCATATCGTCGGCAGCTTATTTTATTCCAATTTCAAGGTAAACAATCTTTTCTCTGTTCCTTATTGCTTTGGATAATGAAAATGTTACTAACGAAAACTGTTTTTGTGCAGAGCATGCTACTGAGCAAAGCTCTGAAGATGCAGCAGGATTTGGAGGACAAAAAACACGAAGCTATAATTGGAAATTTAGAGAGCAAAATAAAAGAACAATCAGCCATCATCGAAAAGAAAGACTTCGAACTTCAATCAACCGAAGGCTTGCTGGCAGAGACCGAAGCTAAAATATCAGAATTGAATTCGAAGCTTATCGGTCAATCAAAACAGTTTGAACAAGAAAAACTAGAGCTTAATTCTAAACTTGAAGCCGAAGTCCAAGCCAACTCAAATTTGAAGAAATCATTAACAAGCCTTCAGGATAAATGTTTGAATTTTAGCAACAATTGTATCCAACAACTAAAGAAGATCTTTTACTCAGTTGGAGCCAGCAGCGGGAAATTTACCCCTTCGGATGAAGATTTACCAAAAGCCTTCGATCATATCGAAGCTGAAATTGAAGAACTTGACGAAGTTATAGCTGGGCACGGTGACTTCTGTGCCTGGGTAGCTTCTCGGGGTACTGCTGCAGCATTCCTGAAGGCTGGCTGCGAGCATGGAAAGATCGTCAACAGGCCCAACTTCACCCTGTCTCCATCAATCCTGGACGATATACCTGACCTCGCCCGAAGTATCTCAAATAGATTTATAAAAATGATATGGACAAAAGGCGGGCGGGAGAAGGCTGGAGACGAAGCTCGAAGTCATCTTGAACCAGTAAGAAATCCTTCTTTGTACTTACCTTCTCCTTCATACTTGATTTTTACTCTGGATACCTGGATTCATGTAGGATGACGAAGCTGAAGATGATTAAAGAATATGCCGCCGAAGCGGAAGCCTGAAGAAGATTAGTAGTAGTAGGCTAGAAAATACTGAGGAAAATTTGTAACAACTTGTTGTAAATACAATTAAACCGTTCTCAAGGAACTTTGTACATACCTTGTAATATATCCTTACCCTTTTATTAAGACGCTTTGATGTGGACGAAATCAATATTTTGAGCCGAAGGCGAAAAAAACACCTTCCCTTCTTTTCGTACACAACGAAGCATTAAAGACTGCTTCTTCTTTCTGCGGAAGCTTTGCTTTTTTGTACAAAACATAAAAGACTACTTCTTCTTTCTGCCGAAGCTTTTCTTTTTTGTACAAAACATAAAAGACTACTTCTTCTTTCTGCCGAAGCTTTTCTTTTTTGTACAAAACATAAAAGACTACTTCTTCTTTCTGCCGAAGCTTTTCTTTTTTGTACAAAACATAAAAGACTACTTCTTCTTTCTGCCGAAGCTTTTCTTTTTTGTACACTCCAAAACATAAAAGAATACTTCTCCTTTTTGCCGAAGCAACCACTTAGTAACACAGATGCCATGAATGAATGCTTATGAATGCAAATGCTATGATGTAATGTGTTGTGCGAATGAATGTCCAAAACATATAACCGAAGTCACACTCAACCATTATTTCCTTGGAATCAACCACACATCAGCTCTGCATTCCCTTAGGAACGACTTTGGAGCTTCCTCGTCTTTTACTTAGACGGTATAAACTCTGCATTCCCTTAGGAACGACTTTGGAGTTTCTTCGCCTTTTACTTAGGCGGTATAAACTCTGCATTCCCTTAGGAACGACTTTGGAGTTTCTTCGCCTTTTACTTAGGCGGTATAAGCTCTGCATTCCCTTAGGAACGTCTTTGGAGCTTCTTCGTCTTTTACTTAGACGGTACCAGCGTTGACTTTTCGCTGAGAGCTCTGCATCCCCTTAGGGACGTCTTTGGAGCTTCTTCTCTTTTTTCTTTTTCAGTTTCTGCACTCGATGGTGCGTTCTCAGCTGTTACATTTACATTTTTTGGGGGATTTTGCTCTTATAAGACTAAAAAAGGAAATTACACATGATGGCCCCATTAAAAACCTTTCTCCCCCTTCGGAAAGGAAAAGGGTGCCATGAAAAAGAAAAGAAAAAACATGAAAATTTACATCATGTTATACATAGTATCGCCGAAGCTCATCCGCATTCCAAGACCTTGGAATTTCGTTGCCATCCATGTCCTTCAATCTGTACGATCCAGGCCTTGACGAAGATACTACTAAGAATGGTCCTTCCCATTTCAACTGTAGCTTACCCACTGTATCTGGGTTAGCCACTCTCCGAAGCACCAAGTGCCCCGGCTCAATATTTTTTAGCCGGACTTTTCTATCTCGCCATTTAACTGTTTCAGCCTGATATTTATTGATATTCTCCACGGCCTGAAGCCTGATCCCTTCTAAAGCATCCTTTTCCACAAGGCAAGCATCTTCGGGACCTGATTCTGCCGAAGCTACTACTCTTATTGATCCAGCTTTGGCTTCTTCCGGGGTTATTGCTTCGTCTCCGAATAATAACTTGAATGGGGTAAAGCCTGTAGACCTTGATGCTGTTGTATTGTGGCTCCACACCACTTTGGTTAACTGGTCTGGCCACTTTCCCCTGGGTTGATTGAAGATTAGCTTCATTATTCCTGTCATTATAATGCCGTTGGCCCTTTCAACAAGCCCATTCGACTCCGGATGCCTGACTGATGCAAAATGGATCTTCGTTCCAATTTGATCACAAAAGTTTCTGAAAGCTTCGGAGTCGAACTGCGTTCCATTGTCTACAGTGATGGCCTTCGGTACTCCGAAGCGACAGACAATGTTCTGCCAGAAAAACTTTTGAACAGTGGCCGAAGTTATTGTAGCTAGTGGCTTCGCCTCAATCCATTTGGAAAAATACTCCACAGCTACTACAACATATTTTAGATTCCCTTGGGCCGGTGGTAATGGACCCAACAAGTCAAGGCCCCATCTTTGCAATGGCCAGATGGGTTGTATCAGCTGTGTCAAGGACGAAGGTTGCTTTTGATCTCTTGCACATTTTTGACAACCTTCGCACTTTTGGACTAACTCCGCTGCATCCGAAGCTGCCTTCGGCCAATAAAAACCTTGGCGGAACACTTTTCCAAGTAACGGCCTGGATCCGATGTGGGATCCACACAGGCCTGCATGTATCTCTTTCATCAACTCTATACCTTCGGCTCTAGATAAGCACTTGAGCAGCGGAGCGCAAACTCCATGTTTGTATAATTCCCCTTCTATCATGACATACGGACGAGCTCTTGCCTCTACTCTTTTATTGTAAGCTTCGTCATCTGAAAGGAACTTACCCTGAAGGTAAGAGATTATTTCAGTTCTCCAATCTTCGCTGTAAACAGGAGATATGTTGAGGACTGCTCTTTCAAGGAGCTCCACTGAAGGTGCCTTTATTGTTTCGAAGAACACATCCGAAGGTAACGGCAGCCCCTGTGCCGCAGACTTAGCTAGCAAATCAGCATGCTCATTTTGTCCTCGAGGGATATTCTTGACAGAGAATCCTTCGAAGGATGCTTCGATCCTTCGGACCGTATCTAGATATTTTTCAAGCTTCGGATCTTTAGCCTTGCAACTTTTGTCAACATGACCCGAAATCACCTGGGAATCAGTTTTAAGAATTGCCCTTCTGATTCCCATTGCCTTTAATTTCCGAAGACCCAAAAGCAGGGCTTCGTACTCAGCAATATTGTTTGTGCAGCTGAAATCAAGTCTTGCTGCATAACAAGTTTTGACCTTGGATGGTGAAACCAACACAGCAGCTGCACCTGCTCCGAAGATTCCCCAAGATCCATCACAAAATACTGTCCACACTTCGGCATCTTTATTTGCTTCTTCATCCTGAGCCCCTGGCGTCCAGTCGGCAATGAAATCTGCCAATGCTTGAGACTGGATCGAAGATCTATGCACATAATCAATGTAAAATTCGTTGAGCTCTGCAGCCCATTTCCCAATCCGTCCAGTAGCTTCTCTATTTCTCATTATATCCTTCAACGGCTGCGAAGAAGGAACAATGATATTGTATGCCTGAAAATAATGCCGAAGCTTCCTGGAAGCCATTAAAACGGCATATAATACCTTCTCCAGCTCTGTATAATTTTTCTTTGAGACACTAAGGACCTCAGATACAAAATACACTGGAACTTGCTTCTTGAGCTGGCCATCAAGCTTCTCCTGGACAAGTGCCGCACTTACTGCTGAGTGCGAAGCTGCCACATATAGCAACAGAGGAGCCCCTGGCGTTGGTGGAGTTAATGTTGTGAGATCTATCAAGTATTGCTTCAACTCTTCGAAGGCTTTTTGTTGACTTGGGCCCCATTGAAAGACTTCGACTGACTTCAGCACCTCGAAAAATGGTAAGTTTCTTTCTGCTGATCTGGATATAAATCTGTTGAGAGATGCCAGCCTTCCTGTCAATCTTTGGGCCCCTTTTCTTGTAGTTGGTGGCTCCATTCGAAGTATAGCTTCGATTTTATTTGGATTAGCTTCGATTCCTTTTGTTGAAACCAAGCATCCAAGAAATTTACCCTTCTTTACTCCGAAGACACATTTCTCTGGATTCAGTTTCAAACCAGCTTGTCTGAAGCTGGCGAAGGTCTCCTGCAGATCAGCAATATGATTTTCCTGCTTCGTGCTTTTGACGATAATGTCATCAACATAGGTCAACACATTTCTGCCTATTTGAGACTGAAGAACCTTCGCAGTCATTCTGCTGAAACTTCCTCCAGCGTTTTTGAGCCCTTCAGGCATCCGAAGATAGCAATACGTGCCAGTTGGAGTTATGAAGCTAGTTTTCGGCTCATCTTCCTTTTTCATCCAGATTTGATGATATCCTGAGTAACAGTCCAAGAGACTCATGAGCTCTGAAGAAGCTGCTGCGTCGACTAGAGAGTCTATCCTTGGCAACGGGAATTCGTCCTTCGGACAAGCCTTGTTGAGATCTGTGAAATCGATACACATTCTCCACTTGCCATTGGCCTTCTTCACCATAACAGTGTTGGCTAGCCACTCTGGATACTTCACTTCTCTGATAACTCCTGCACTGAGGAGTCTTTTTACTTCATTGCGAGCCCCTTCGGCCTTGTCATCAGACATTTTCCGAAGCCTCTGCTTTCGGGGTCTGAAGGATGGGTCAACATTGAGCGAATGTTCAATAACATCCCGATTTACTCCACAGAGATCATTAGCCGACCATGCAAAAACATCTTTGTTGTTGAATAAAAACCTTATCAAGGTTTTCTCCTGGTCTTCAGATAATTGCGAGCCCAGCAGCACCTTCTGCTCTGCTATGTCCTCACACAATAGCATGGGCTTCGGCTGATCTGCTGAAGCTGCCTTCTCCCTTCTGAATTTGTACTGTTCACAAGCTTCGGCTCCATCTATATTATGGATTGCTTTGGAGTCAGTCCAGTTACCTTCGGCCCTTCTTGCGGCTTCCTGACTTCCATGGATAGCAATGGGTCCCTGTTCCGAAGGTATCTTCATGCAAAGATAAGCAGGATGAAGGATTGCTTCGAAGGCATTAAGAGTACCACGACCAACAATTGCATTATAAGGATATTCCATGTCAACAATGTCAAACACAACTTGCTCAGTTCTAGTGTTGTTGATGAATCCGAAGGTCACTGACATGGTGATCTTGCCCAATGCTACAATCTGTCTTCCTCCGAAGCCACAGAGAGGGTGTGTAGCATCATGAATCTTATCTTCTGGCTCTTGCATTTGTCTGAAGGCTTTAGCAAATATGATGTCAGCTGCACTGCCTGTGTCAACCAAGACATTGTGGACCAGAAATCCTTTGATAACACAAGAGATAACCATGGCATCGTTGTGTGGGTAATCTTTGAGCTGAAGGTCCTCTTGGGAGAAGGTAATAGGAATGTGAGACCATCTTGATTTGATGAAGGGTCCTTGCACCCCAACATGCTGTACTCTTCTCTGTGCTTCCTTCTTCTGCTTCTTGTTAGCTGGCTCTGAGGATGAGCCACCTGTGATCGGGAGCACCAGCTTCGGGTCCGAAGCAACTCCAGCTTGGTTGTTGAACGAAGCCATCAGCTCAAAAAGTGGAAGTGAGTTCACCGGAGGTGGGCGCCAATGTTGGGGACTTGTTCTCAAATGCTAAGAATTAAGAACAAGGCAACATAGAAAATATTAAGTGTAAAAGTCCTTCGTCCTCCATAACATTATATCCCATTGGGATATAAAGCATCTCGGACGAAGGTTACGAAGGACGTACCTTCGTAAGCGTGACAACGAGGAACGAAGCATTCATATAAATCATGAGATATGAAAATACTTAAATGTTATCATAGAATCATCTCCATTTTTATTATTATAAACGAATGTAAATGACTTCAAATTACAAATGTACCTTCGGCCTTGAAGAATACAAGTGTGATGCGAAGGCAAATGACAGGTTCGTGTGAACAGTACGGGGGTACTGTTCATCTATTTATAGACACAGGACGCAGCCTGTGACGAATTACAATTATGCCCTTTACAAAAGTTTACAACATTATCTTAGACCTCTATGGATAAAAAGGTCATTCTATCTTTATGTCGGTTTGTAACGCCGAAGCTCTATAAAAAGGAACCTTCGGCCATTTCCTGGGGACGATTTCAACCGAAGCTGCTTCTTCGCGCAAGACCTTCGGCGCAACGAAGCATGGCCCCAACAATATCGCTATTCTGACCACTATACTAAATATTTGTTGGTATACTTGCTGGTTTGTATGTTTGTTTATTCATGTTGCATAGTTATCGGAGCGTTCGTGTCGTCTCGTGGAGACCGGATCTGCAAGTCTACGCCAGGCGGTGGAGCTAGAAGCCAGTTCCGCGAGCTCCCCTTCCCCCTTCGCCGGATAAGCACGACAAGCTCACCGGATCCCTTTGATGCATAAATTACCTATGCTTTTTCAACCACAACCCTCAGCCTGTTATTTTATGCATGATATGATTTTAAGACAAGTTATTATGGCCACCCAGCCGCTTGCCGCAATCAATCCTTGATATATTTTTTACAAATGATTTGAGAAAAGGTGTGAGTTTTCAAAATAAAATGCTTTTCAAAATGTGTATGATGAAGGGTTTTCACCCTTATCACCTTGTGAGTGGGATAATCAGGGACTCCCTGGTTTAGGGGAGGGCCTAAGGTGATGGCTCAGCTGGTTTAGGCGTGAGCAGAAGGATTGTCCCCTCGTATAAGGACCGGTTTGTCATCTTTCACTACCTGTACTCATGATAAGTACAACCACTCGAGACTGTGTGGGCAGTCACTCAATCTAAACTCGTACGGTCCAACCCCAGGGTTATGAAGGCTAGGGAGCACCGGGAGGATAAGGAGGGGGAATGTTTTGTCCGGTTTGGACATGGCGGTGCCTTACTCCTTCCGGTATAACCATTAAGGTGAGGACGTGTGAGGAAAGAAAGGCATTCGGATTCAGATCTCATTGGCCATGAGATCGCAGAGCCGGACTAGTGGGTAAAGTGTACCCCTCTGCGTAGAGTTCAAACCTATTGAATAGCTGTGTCCACAGGAATGGACGAGTCTGGTGTGGTATGGCAATTAGTGTTTTGGTTTTGTTTTCAAAAAAAGGTGCATTTGAGAAAAGTGGTTTTTAAAAGGTCCGGCGGTTGAGCCATGTGCTTTGGTGGACGGGAAGTCCAGTAGCTGTTTTTGAAAATGAAAACCAGTGGGAAACTGCTGAGATACCTGGATGGTTTAGTCCAGGGGATTTTGTTCTATACTGAAAAACTTCCTGCTCCTTTTGGAGAGGATGCACTTTGCAAAATACAAAATGTTTTTCAAAACAACCATGCATAAAATATTGTTGTTTCTGCAAAATATCCTGCGCTCCACATATTCCATGCATTATATCTGATTTCCCCATTCCGCGGGTGAAGGTGGGCTGCTGAGTACGTTTGTACTCACCCTTGCTTATTTGTTATTTTTCAGAAAAAGGAGATTGGGTAAGAGTTACGACTGTTCCCAACCTTGCCTGTGGCTGTTGGACCGCTGATTTGCTTCGCTGCATATATCGGGCTGCTTCAGCCCCACTCTGATGATATATCCCGAGTTGTGGACCAACTCTTAAAGTTGATTGCCACCTTTATAGGTTTGTCTCGTTTAAGCAGATCTGTAATCATCTGATGTATAAATGTGTTTACTAGCCTGTTGGGACTAGTAATTGTATCACATTTGAGTCCCAGAGGATCTGGGACGCTTCAGGTGGTATCAGAGCTGTTAGGTTGGCCACAGGACGTAACCCTTAGCCTGATCCAAAAGTTTTTGAGTCAAAACTATTTTCTTAAAAAAAATCTTGCTCTCATCCCTTCATTTCAAAAATGGTTTCCCCTTTCCTTCTCTTAGAAGTCAGATGGAGGTCCGCTGCCAAACCAGCTTTTGCTAGAATGAAGATGGTTTCCCCAAGTTGCTGAGAGCATGCACAGTTCGCCTCGGAATCAGGAGCCAGCCAGAGTATGATGGTCATGAATTCGTCGAGCATGGCACAGAGAAGTGTGTTGTGACTGTATACATTGGATCCAGTCCGCACCATGTGGAATGGAGTGTCACTGCTGCGGGGCACAGATTCAAAGACACCTGCCAAGTCGTCGCCCGCAAGACATTGAGGGCCATGTGTCAAATTTATGAAGAAGAAGTGGCCGACACCCCGCTCAGATTCTTTCCACCCTTTCAAAGAGACCGTCCTGTTTGGATGGCCAGGATGCGTGCATTGGAAGGTCAGTAGTTGCTTGAGGACGACCCCTCAGTCGTGTACCTCACCACATACCTGCTCACCCTGGATGCCCAGTATGATTTCTTGGCTCGGCACCACCATCAGATGATTGCCCGAGCAGAAGATGCAGACAAGCGCAACCGTAAGCTCCATGTGGATCTCACCACAGCTCAAGCCCGTGCAACTGCCTTGGAAAGTCGTGAAGTCATTGCGGTTGAAGCCCTGAAGCAAGCCAAGGATGAGCACATCCAGAAGCTGATAGAGCCCTACGGATCCAAGAACCCACTTCATCCAACCCAGTTCAACCCATGAGAGCTGAAGAACCCCAGATTCTTGAAGGTCACCCGGTCTCTATCAGAGTAGAGAAGAAGACTTGGAAACTACCGGAAGGAGCCATAGTCTTGGAAGGAATTCCTGTCTTCCCTCCGGCTATGAATAAGCAAGAGCACCCCGAGTCCTCCCAAGATCCCCCGCCAGAGTTGTTTGAGCCCCTCACCATGAAGAAGATTCCAGCACCGTCCCATGAGATCAAAGAAGAAGTTGCAAGCACACCGCCAGCACCGCCGCCCTCTAAGGAGCTACAAGAGCCAGTCCCACTTGAGGAAGAGTTCAACCCCGTGTTGCCATCTCAGTCGCCGCCAGAAGAAGTCATCAACATCAGCTCCCTCTTGACCCATCCAGGAGATGTCTCAGATTGAAGTTGTGCGCCAGCCTTGCCAGAAGAGAAGTTGCCAGATCTGAAGTCAGTTATGCCCAGTCCTCTGCATGCATTGGGCAGTGAAGTTTTTCTTCACTTTGGCTAGAGCCCTGCATGTATGAAAGGTAATCGTGTAGACTCGTGTTTTGCAAAACTCTAATTGTGTGGCCTCTAGGGCATTTAAAAATGAATTTCGATGTCTTCTCCCCTTTTGAGTGCATATGTGATGCTTTAACATTAGTGCTCGTAAGTCGCGTTTAGCATAGTTCTCAATTTAGGAGCTGAGCAATAGTAGTTTTGCTTAGCCCCCGAATCCAAGTAGTTCGTGATTTGGAAAACTCTATTCTTCCCTTATTCAAAACATTTGATTTGTTTTTGCTTATCATTGCTAAGCTTGTGTGTTTTCTTTCTTTTCAAGAAAGGTTTTCTCTAAAAACACAGATCACAAATTAGAACTAATCCTCACCTTATGCTTCCATTCTCATCTTAACCCATCTCAAGAGAAAAGTGCCTTACCAAGAAGATACCGGGAAGCTTACCCTTGAAGCCTGGAATAAGCTACAGAAGCAACCAGTCCAGCCGCTCAGTCAAAAGGACCGACCGTGAGAATCAAAGCACTGCCCCCGAGTCAAAGTAAATAGGAAAAGAGGACAAAAGGAGTTATTACCATACATAGAGGCAAAAATTCTTGGAACCAGAGACCACAAACATCAGGGTCATTGACCCCACCACTCACCCGTGCTCCCCGCACGCGTGCGTGCCTCCATGTGCACCACCACCGCCCCACTTCCCCTTTGCAGCGCACCCACCACCAGCAACACCGTCCCCACTCCATCGCACCTGCTGCCTCGTGTCACCTGCTCCATCACCGCCACTCCGCATCCGAGCTCCAATTCGCATACTGCTCGCCTATAAAACTTCCGCACCAGCTCCCTCAGTTCCCAACCCATGCAAAATACACCAGACAAAATCCCCTCTGCCAAATCGCAAGCAAATCCATTTTCCACTCCATCGCCCCTAAGATCACAATGCTTGGTGATTCTTGGGTTGAAGACTGTTGTACATGGTTCAGTCTTTGGTTTCCTCCAGTGTATGATAGTAATACTCTTTGATAGAATCCTCCAGTGGGAAGAATAAAGAGAAAGGAAGGGTCAGTGAAAAGAAGATAGTGAAGAGAAGATAAGAAGGTTCTCCCAGAATCAACCCCGTGTCAGTCATTTCTCTGCAACCTGCTCAAGCAGCAACAACAGAAGAGGGCCCCGTAACACCCTTGTTATGAGGTACTTCAAGGAGATCAAATCCCCAAGATTCAAGAGTTCTGCCCTCATTCTTTTTAAGTGGGGTAGTGTTCCAGCAAGGTTCCTGCTATGGAGAAAAAGAAGGCCTGTAGCAAGCTTTTCAAAGACCAGATCATCGAAGCATATAAGTTTCTGGATGAGAAGTGGTCATACAAAGTTCTGTTGATGAAGCACCGGAAGACCAATCAAGAAAGGAATCCATGTGGGAGTTCACAAGAGGAAGGTTTGTGTGTTGGCATCGATGCTTCCTCAATAAGCTAGCTGCCAAGCAAAACCTAGAAGCCTGAAGATGATCTTTGAGTAGCCAGAATCAGCATTTGCAATCGGCAACCAGATGCTCCTCAAAGGCCGAATTTTGTTGAAGTTCCATCTCCTCGAAGAGTCTGCAAAGTGAAGATATGTAGCTGAAGTAAAGCTATACCCATAACCCTTCTGATCCGAATCTCGAGGATGAGATTCATTTTAAGTGGGGTAGATTTGTAGCATCCCAAAAATTCAAATCTTGAAAATTTCTCAAACTCGCTCTAAATTCAAAAATGAATTTCAAATTTCATTTCAAAATGTTTGTTTGCAAGTTGATATCAACAAATAAATTATAGTGGTCTATATTCTCTCCAAAATCCTCCTCAAAATATCCTACAAATGTTTCCCTAGTGATCCCCCTCAAATTGTTTCTAGAAATACTGCCCAGATATTTCCCTAGTGATCTCCTTCAAGTTCTTTCCAGAAATACTGCCCAAATATTCCACCGATATATCTCCAAGTATTTTCCTCCTGAGAAATACCTTCAGAATCATTTTTCAAGTCTCTACAAATATTTTCTTCATAACTTTCCTAATGCTCATACGTATACGTATGCCTCCAGTGTCATACGGTGAGCTCTAAAAGCTAATCTCACTTATACAAGACAAATACATGCTAATCTCCCACTAATCCTCTCATCCCTCCCCCCCTAATCCCCCACCATGGCTATAAATAGAGGGGCAAGGGCCTCCTCTCATCCCACCCCAAGCCATTTCATGGCAACTCTCTCCCCCACACACACCCACTCCACTTCCCACACAAGCACAAGGATCATTCGGTCGTTCTTCGATCGTTCGTCCCCCAGTTCTTAGTTTGTTCGTTCGTTCGTACGATCGTTCGATCGTTCGTCCGATCGTTCATGGTTCGTTCGTTCCATCGATCGATCGTTCGTTTTTTCGATCATTCGATCGTTCATCGTTCGTTCATAGTTCCTATTCATCATTCGTTCATAGTCCCTATTCATCGTTCTTCCAGATAATCTTTGTCCTGCCGTTATGCTGCCGAAATTCTGATCGTTCGTTCGTCCGATCATTTGATCGTTCGTCCTTTCGTTCGTCCAAATAATCTTTTTCCTGCCGTTATGCTGCCGAAATTCCGATCGTTCGTTCGTTCGATCATTCGATCGTTCATCGTTCGTTCATAGTTCCTATTCATCGTTCATCGTTCGTTCATAGTCCCTATTCATAGTTCTTCCAGATAATCTTTGTCCTGCTGTTATGCTGCCGAAATTCTGATCGTTCGTTCGATCATTCGATCGTTCGTCCGTTCGTTCATAGTTCCTATTCATCGTTCATCGTCACTATTCATTGGTCATCGTTCGTTCATACGAACTATCCACCATTACTGTTCATCAGTACTATTCACTGTTACTATTCATCATCGTTACTATTCATTGTTACTATTCATCGCCCATCCGATCCCCCAACTTTCAACTACTCATCCGTCATGCTGTCCAACCCACCTAAGACCAGCCAGACCAATATTTCAGTCATACGAACTCCGGTGACTGTGATTTTCCTTCCAGTGGGAACTTTCCATCTAGTCACCCATCCCAGGTTTCTCCAAGTTGAGCACGCTTAACTTTGAGATTCCTTCGAACCAGGCTTCCAAACTCTGATTCCAATCATTCTTGTTTCTAAATTCTTATCAGATTATTCCCTATCCAACCATGTCATCCCTTAAGCATGGTCCATATTCCAGAAAACTCTCAAAATACTCTTGTCCCATATTCTGCCTATAACTCTCCTGTTCATACTAAGTCAGACGATTCATTCGTCACTATTCTCACCAACAGTGAACTTCACTGTGCTACACCACATACACTCAGCTATAAATACACCCAGCTACCCTCTCCCTCTCCACACACACTCAACACCCTCAGCCAAGGCAAACACCCCACCCACTAAGTTACTCTGCTCTGCCGGCTACACGCATAGTGTCGCTTCGCCTCCAGTCCATCCTCCTGGTAAGCACCTCCGCTCCACCACTAGTACTATCTCAACACCACATACACAGATTCTGCTCAAGACTCTACCCATCCATATATCGCTATTCTGACCACTATACTAAATATTTGGTGGTATACTTGCTGGTTTGTATGTTTGTTTATTCATGTTGCATAGTTATCGGAGCGTTCTTGTCATCTCGTGGAGGCCAGATCTGCAAGTCTACTCCAGGCGGTGGAGCTAGAAGCCAGTTCCGCGAGCTCCCCTTCCCCCTTCGCCGGATAAGCATGGCAAGCTCACTGGATCCCTTTGATGCATAAATTACCTATGCTTTTTCAACTACAACCCTCAGCCTGCTATTTTATGCGTGATATGATTTTGAGACAAGTTATTATGGCCACCCAGCCGCTTGCCGCAATCAATCCTTGATATATTTGTTTCAAATGATTTGAGAAAAGGTGTGAGTCTTTAAAAGAAAATGCTTTTCAAAATGTGTATGATGAAGGGTTTTCACCCTTATCACCTTGTGAGTGGGATAATCAGGGACTCCCTGGTTTAGAGGAGGGCCTAAGGTGATGGCTCAGCTGGTTTTGGCGTGAGCAGAAGGATTGTCCCCTCGTATAAGGACCGATTTGTCATCTTTCACTACATGTACTCATGATAAGTACAACCACTCGAGACTGTGTGGGCAGTCACTCAATCTGAACTCGTACGGTCCAACCCCAGGGTTATGAAGGCTCGGGAACACCGGGAGGATAAGGAGGGGGAATGTTTTGTCCCCAAGGTTAGGACGTGCGAGGAAAGAAAGAGATTCAGATTCAGATCTCATTGGCCATGAGATTGCAGAGCCGGACTAGTGGGTAAAGTGTACCCCTCTGCGCAGAGTTCGAACCGATTCGAATAGCTGTGTCTACAGGAATGGACAAGTTTGGTGTGGTATGGCAATTAGTGTTTTGGTTTTTTTTCAAAAAAAGGTGCATTTGAGAAAAGTGGTTTTTAAAAGGTCCGGAGGTTGAGCCGTGAGCTATGGTGGACGGGAAGTCCAGTAGCTGTTTTTGAAAATGAAAATTAGTGGGAAACTGCTGAGATACCTGGATGGTTTAGTCCAGGGGATTTTGTTCTATACTGAAAAACTTCCTGCTCCTTTTGGAGAGGATGCGCTTTGCAAAATACAAAATGTTTTTCAAAACAACCCTGCATAAAATATTGCTGTTTCTGCAAAATATCCTGAGCTCCACATATTCCATGCATTATATCTGATTTCCCCATTCCGCGGGTGAAGGTGGGCTGCTGAGTACGTTTGTACTCACCCTTGCTTATTTGCTGTTTTCAGAAAAAGGAGATTGGGTAAGAGTTATGACTGTTCCCAACCTTGCCTGTGGCTGTTGGACCGCTGATTTGCTTCGCTGCGTATATCGGGCCGCTTCAGCTCCACTCTGATGATATGTCCCGAGTTGTGGACCAACTCTTAAAGTTGATCGCCACAATTATAGGTTTGTCTCGTTTAAGCAGATATGTAATCATTTGATGTATAAATGTGTTTACTAGCCTCCTGGAACTAGTAATTGTATCACATTTTAGTCCCAGAGGATCTGAGACGCTTCAGAGTTGATCTAGGTGGCGTCTCCTAGTCAGCTTTATGGCGCCAAGGATGGATATTTAGTTCGCTTTATTATTATCATTTATTTTTTGTAAGACCTACCCTATGTAATAATGACATTTATGACATTTGTGACATTTATCTCTATACACTTTGTCATTATATGTGTTGTTCTTCTTTGGCGCACATATAGGACACATCCGGCTTTATCCCTTAAAACTGCTGGTGTGACAAAAATCTATAGGTGTTAGCCTTCGGTAATATTGAAAATGATCGTTCAAGGCTATTTTCGACAAAAATTGGGTTGTGTCGCCATCGATCATCGACGAGAGGCTCGTACACCTCACCCCCACATATGTTTCCTTGCCATAGGTCACATTTTTGGATTTCTGGTGGAGACCATTTCTTAGTAAAAAAATCCATAGATCTTAGCCTTCGTTATTATTGAAAATGATCGTTCAAGGCAATTTTCGTAAAAAAAGGGGTTGTGTGGCCATTGGTCATTAACCAAAGGCACGTACACCTCACCCCAGATATGTTTCCTTACAATAGGTCACATTATTGGATTTCTGGTGGAGACCGACTCTTGGTCAAAAGTCCATAGGTGTTAGTCTTCAGTATTATTGAAAATAGTCGTTCATGGCTATTATTGACAAAAATGGGGTTGTCTGGCCATTGATCATTGACCAGAGGATCATACACCTCAAAAGCATTTATTTCCTTGCCATAGGTCACATTCTTGGATTTTGTCTGGAGACCAATTCTTGGTCAAAATCGATAGGTGTTAGCCTTCGATATTATTGAAAATGGTTGTTTATGGCTCTTTTCGACAAAAAAGGGGGTTGAATGCCCATTCATCATGGACCAGAGACTCGTACACCTCACCCCACATATGTTTCCTTACCATAGGTCACATTCTTGGATTTCTGGTGGAGACCATTTCTTAGTCAAAAATTCGTAGGTGTTAGCCTTAGGTATTATTAAAAATTGACGTTCATGGCTATTTTCGATAAGAATGGGAGTTGTGTGTCCATTGATCATTGACTAGAGGCTCGTACACGTCACCCCACATATGTTTCTTACCATAGGTCAAATTCTTGAATTTTTGTGGAGACCATTTCTTGGTCAAAATCCGTAGGTGTTAGCTTTCGGTATTATTGAAAATGGTCATTCATGGCTATTTTCGACAGAAAGGAGATTTGAATGGCCATTCATCATGGACCAGAGCCTCGTACACCTCACCCCACATATGTTTCTTTGCCAAAGGCTCGTACACCTCACCCCACATATGTTTCTTTGCCAGAGGCTCGTACACGTCACCCCATATATATTTCCTTGCCATAGGTCACATTCTTGGATTTCTAGTGGAGACCATTTCTTAGTAAAAAATCCAAAGATGTTAGCCTTCAGTATTATTGAAAATGGTCGTTCATGGCAATTTTCGTCAAAAATGGTGTTTGTGTGGTCATTGATCATTGACCAGAGGTACGTACACCTGACCCCATATATGTTTTGTTGGCATAGGTCACATTATTGAAATTCTAGTGGAGATCGATTCTTGGTCAAAAATTCATAGGTGTTAGACTTCAGTATAATTGAAAATGGTCATTCATAGTTATTATTGACAAAAATGGGGGTTGTGTGGCCATTGATCATTGACCATATGCTCTTACACATCACCCCACACATATTTCCTTGCCATAGGTCACATTCTTGGATTTCTGGTGGAGACCATTTCTTGTTCAAAAATTCGTAGGTGTTAGCCTTCGGTATTATTGAAAATTGTCGCTCATGGCTATTTTCGATAAGAATGGGGGTTGTGTGGCCATTGATCATCAACCAGAGGCTCGTACACGTCACCCCACATATGTTTACTTGCCATAGGTCACGTTATTGGATTTTTGGTGGAGACCAGTTCTTTGTCAAAAATCTGTAGGTGTTAGCCTTCGGTATTATTGAACATGATCGTTCATGGCTATTTCCAACAAAAATGAGGTTGTGTTGCCATTGATCATCGACAAGAGGATCATACACCTCACTGCACATATGTTTCCTTGCCATATGTCATATTCTTGGACTTTGGCTGGAGACCATATTGGCCAAAAATTTGTAGGTTTTAGCCTTCGGTATTATTCAAAATGGTCGTTCATGGCTATTTTCGACAAAAATGGGGGTTGTGTGGCCATTGATCATCGACCAGAGGCTCGTACACATCACCCCATATATATTTCCTTGCCATTAGTCACATACTTGGATTTTTGGTGGAGACCATTTCTTAGTCAAATATCCATAGATGTTAGCCTTCGGTATTATTAAAAATGGTCGTTCATGCAATTTTCATCAAAAATGGGGGTTGTGTGGTCATTGATCCTCGACCAGAGGCACGTACACCTGACCCCACATATGTTTTGTTGTTATAGGTCACATTATTGCATTTCTGGTGGAGACCGATTCTTGGTCAAAAATCCATATGTGTTAGACTTCAGCATAATTGAAAATAGTCATTTATAGCTATTATTGACAGAAATGGGGGTTGTGTGTGTAGGATGACGGTGATGCTACACTAGCGCAAAACAAAATTTTCAACCCCATAATACCAAGAACTACTGCGGTTATAGGTCATGGAATTACCACTAGACGCGCAGAGCAGCGGAATACGTCTCGATGTAGACGAACGCGTCGAGCAGTGCCGTGCAGTCGCCGGCGACCTTCACGTCCTCGCACGGTTCGTCCAAGTGCTCCAGATGCAGCACCTCTGAGGTATCCACACGTACAGGGAGGAAGCGCCGCGTACCGAACTGCTAGGTTCGCGACGGCGGCTTGGCGAGGGCGAGAGGCGAGCGGCGGCTGCTGGTTTGCAGGTGGCGAATTAGGTTATCTCCTAACCGCGCCCCGCCCCTCATTATATAGGCGTTATGGTGGGCTTCTGACGCCGAGGCCCATCATTAACCCTAAAGCCCAGTCTAATTTTGGATCTAATCCGAATTAGGCTTCCTTCCCCTTAAGTGTGTGACCCTATAGGTTCACGTACAAATAGACATAGCCCGAGTACTTTTACTTGATCCAATAATTGACAGCGGCCTCTAGCAAGACATGTCAACTCCTATGTGTACGTAAAGATCATATCAGACGAACCATTGCGACATTACGTACATGCTGTTCCCTTTGTCTCACGATATTTGGTCTGGCTCTAAGCTGACCTCTCTTTCTCGATACTGTGAATTGGAATCCTTTCAATGGTTAACTCTTAACCCTAGCACGGCCATGCATTTCTTGATCCAATCACTCGAGGGGCCCAGAGATATGTCTCTCACAAAGAGAGGGACAAATTCCATCTTGACTGACCATGCCTCAAAGCATGCTTCCTAACAAACCCAAAACTACCTTTATAACTACCCAGTTACGGGATAGCGTTTGATAGTCCCTAAGTAAGTCAATTCACATCTTGAGAACATGCGACAATCTCAGGTCTAAGGATACAGTATTCATGTTGCAAGAAGAGAACTATATTACAATATCTCACGTTGGGTCGGTCCAGCCTCATGTCATACATGCGCCCACATTATTAGTTTAACATCTCCATGTTCATGACTTGTGAAATGTAGTCATCAACTAATACATATGCTAGTCATCGACTCTGACTAGGGACATCATTTAGAATAACCATATAAGTAAAGAATCTCACAAACAATTCACATAATTGCTAATCAATACAAGGTGCCTTCCATGGATATTCAATTAAGCAATATATATATCATGGATACAAAGAAATATGCTCATCTCTATGATTATCTCTAGGGCATATTTCTAACAGTCTCCCACTTGCACTAGAGTTAATCTAGAAGATATCTAATACCCATAGATCTCGCGTGTGCCTCATGCTTAGGTTGTGGAAGAGGTTTTGTCAAAGGATCAGCAACATTCAAATCCGTATGTATTTTGCATATCTTTATCTCACCCCGCCTAATGAATTCCCGTATGAGGTGAAACTTCCGCAGTGCGTGTTTGTTTTCTGGTGGTTCCTTGGCTCCTTAGCTTGCGCAATAGCCCCATTGTTGTCACAGTAGAGGTTCAATGGGCTAGATGCATTAGGAAACACACCAAGCTCGATGAGGAACTTTCTTATCCAAACACCTTCCTTCGCAGATTCAGAAGCTGCAATGTACTCGGCTTCTGTTGTAGAATCAGTCACAGTCTCCTGTTTGGAACTCTTCCAACTAACAGCACCACCATTTATTGTGAACACAAAACCTGATTGCGATTTTAACTCGTCTGGGTCAGTTTGGAAGCTAGCATCGGTGTAACCAGTTACAACGAGCTCCTCCTTACCCCCATATACCAGGAACATATCTTTAGTCCTTCTTAAGTACTTAAGAATGCCTTTTACCGCTGTCCAGTGATCCTCACCTGGATCAGCCTGGTATCTACTTGTAGCACTTATAGCGTATGAAACATCTGGGCGTGTACTTATCATGGCATACATGATTGAACCAATTGCTGAGGCGTATGGTACCTTACTCATGCGCTCCCGCTCATTAGCCGTTGCAGGACATTGCATCTGGCTAAGGTGTTTACCATGTGACATAGGTATGAACCCTTTCTTGGACTGTTCCATGTTGAACCGTTTCAAAACCTTGTCAATGTACGTATCTTGACTTAATCCTATAAGCCTCTTTGACCTATCTCTATAGATCCTTATGCCCAAAATATATGCTGCTTCCCCTAAGTCCTTCATAGAAAAACTCTTTTTCAGTGAAGCCTTGACGGACTCCAGCATAGGAATGTCATTCCCAATCAATAATATGTCATCCACATACAAGATCAGAAATACAACAGCGCTCCCACTTTCCTTCTTGTAAACACAAGCTTCTTCTTCATTCTGATGAAAACCAAGCCCTTTGATCACTTCATCAAAACGAATGTTCCAACTCCGAGATGCTTGCTTCAACCCATAAATGGATTTCTGAAGTTTGCATATCTTTCCAGCATTGATCGGATCGACAAAACCCTCGGGCTGTATCATATACACGTCCTCATCTAGGTTTCCATTAAGGAAAGCTGTTTTGACATCCATCTGCCAAATCTCATAATCGAAATATGCGGCAATAGCTAGAATGATCTGAATAGATTTAAGCATCGCTACTGGCGAGAATGTCTCGTCATAGTCAACTCCTTGAACTTGTCGAAAACCCTTTGCAACAAGTCGAGCCTTATAGATGTGAACATTTCCATCCATGTCTTTCTTCTTCTTATAGATCCATTTGCATTCTATAGGTCTAACACCATCAGGCGGGTCAACCAAGTTCCAAACTTGATTTTCTCCCATGGAATCTATCTCGGATCTCATGGCGACATGCCATTTCTCAGAATCTGGGTCCATCATCGCTTCTGAATATGTTGCAGGTTCGTCGTTGTCTAACAACAACACTTCCCCATTGCCCAACAATAGCACTTCTCCTCGTGCCTCGCGAAGCCTTGCTGACCTTCGTGGTTGTGGTGGTGTTTCTCTTGCCATAGACGTCTCAACTTGTTCTGCTACATTAGCATCACTTGTTGAATCTTGTCCCACTGGCTCATCCTGAACTTCTTCAAGATACACCTTTTGTTTACTTTTCTCTCTTTTGAGAAACTCTTTCTCCAAGAACACACCGTTCCGGGCGACAAACACTTTTCCCTCTGACCGGTGGTAAAAGTAATATCCTAAAGTTTCCTTTGGATATCCCACGAACATGCACTTGTCCGATTTTGGAGTGAGTTTATCCGACTGTAGTCGCTTGACGTAAACCTCACAACCCCAAATCTTCAGAAAAGACAAACTGGGAGTCTTCCCAGTCCACATCTCATATGGTGTCTTAACTACGGACTTAGACGGTACCCTATTTAGTGTGAAAGCTGCTGTTTCTAGAGCGTATCCCCAAAACGACAAAGGTAGGTCCGACTGGCTCATCATTGATCGAACCATATCCAATAAAGTCCGATTACGTCGCTCAGACACGCCATTCCTCTGAGGCGTTCCAGGCGGCGTAAGCTGTGGAACAATTCCACAACTCTTTAGATGATTGCTAAACTCATGACTCAAATATTCACCACCACGATCTGATCGCAGTGCTTTAATTTTCTTGCCACGCTGATTTTCTACTTCATTCTGAAAATCTTTGAACTTTTCTAAGGATTCAGACTTGTGTTTCATTAAGTAGACATACCCATATCTACTAAAATCATCAGTGAAGGTTATGAAGTATTGGAATCCTCCCCTAGCTGTCGTACTCATTGGTCCGCACACATCAGTATGTATGAGTTCCAATAAATCTAATGTCCTCTCCGGTAAACCCGTGAAAGGCGCCTTGGTCATCTTACCAAGTAAGCAAGCTTCACATGTCTCGTATGATTCAAAATCAAACAAAGTTAAAAGCCCATCAGAATGAAGCTTCTTCATGCGATTCTCACTTATATGACCCAAACGACAGTGCCACATGTAGGTAGGACTTAAATCATTAGGCCGAGGCCTTTTAGCACTAATATTACAGATAGGTGCATCATCAAGATTTAAAATGAATAACCCATTCATAATGGATGCAAAAGCCACAAACATGCCATTCTTAGAGATCACACAACCATTGTTTTCACTCGCAAATGAATAACCATCCTTCATCAAACATGAAGGAGACATAATGTTTCGACTCATACTAGGAACTAGATAACAATTATTTAACTCCAAAATAAATCCTGATGGGAGGTGGAGTTGCATCGTCCCGACGGTCAACGCAGCAACTCTTGCATTATTGCCTACCCGGAAATCAACTTCTCCTCTTTTCACGCTTCTACTTCTTATCATTCCCTGCATCGAATTGCAAATATGGGCAACCGATCCGGTATCAAATACCCAAGAATTAATATAAGAATCAGCAAGAAAAATTTCTGTAATGTGAATAGCAAGTGTACCTGCTGCGGCTGTACCCTTACCGCCGCGATCCTTAATAGAGGCCAAGTACTGCTTGCAATTCCTTTTCCAGTGACCAAGTTCTTTGCAATAAAAGCACTCTGCATCTGCAGCTGGTCCAGCCTTGGGCTTTTGATTTGGCTTGGATACTGTATCCTTTGCCTTGCCCTTCTTCTTTTGAGTTTTACCCTTCTTCTTAAAGTTGGGTTTGTTTTGGACCGCCATCACATGGCCGCTGCTGCCAGCGCTTTTCTTTATGTCCCCCTCTGCAGTTTTCAGCATGCCACATAGTTCATTGAGGCCCCTCTCCGCCCCATGCATATGGTAGTTCGTGATGAAGTTTCCATAGCTGGGCGGAAGAGATGCCAAAATGAATTCAGTGGCCAACTCTTGGCTTATTGGGAAGCCTAGCTTCTCCAACCTCTGACTGTAACCAACCATTTTGATTACGTGTGGCCCAACTGCTGCGCCTTCTGCTAGCTTGCATTCCAGAAAGGCTTTGGATACATTGAACCTTTCAGTCCTAGCCTGAGTCTGGAACATATCCTTGAGCGCCACGATCATATCGTGTACCTCATGGTTTGTCTCAAACTGCATCTGCAGCTCAGGCTCCATGCAAGCAAGCATTAGGCAACTCACTTCAAGATTAGTATCCATTGCTTTCTTGTAAGCGGTTTTAGCTGCAGCAGTTGCATTTTCACCAGGATCCTCTGTTAGTGGGGTGTCTAGAACGTCTTCCTTTTTTTCAGCCCTGAGAACAATTCTCAGGTTACGGATCCAATCCGTATAGTTTGTTCCATTTAACTTATCCTTCTCAAGAATTGATCGCAAAGTAAATGTTGGTGTGCTAGGTGCCATTTATCTACAACAAAATAATGCAAAATACTAAGACAAAAATATCCATGACAGAGTAAATCATATTAAACATTTAATAGTCTACTCCCACTAAAATCAATATCCCTCGATTGATACTTAGTGATTCAGAACCCACAACTAACAAGTCTACTAGTGAGCTTTAGCATCACCGCTAGAAGACAAGGTAGATCGGTAAGCAACTCCTTGCTAATCATATCATATATATGACTCCTGTTGTTGGGTGACATCTCTATGTCTCGGCTCCCAACCTTATGCCTCAAAGTCCTTAACCATTAAGCTGACTTTGTTTAAGTTAACCAAGCCTTTCTGCAGTTCGTATCCGATACAAACCTATCTAGTCAAGGAAAATTGGTGGCACCCTAATTTCATAGACCCACCACCAATTGTACGAGACTTATGATAGTGCAAGGTTTGGAGAGGCATTAAAGCTTAAACATTTATGAGGGATCGTCCTACTTATAACATCACACGCAAGGACATATATGCAATATAAACAAGTAGAACAATAAGAATGGCATTCACACAACAGTTGTGATTCGGTATGGCTTGCTGTCACATGGTGATCCCCATCTCCAATAATCTGTCCATCACGATGATCTCCATCTCCATGATATAGGTATGCCATCCTCAAGGTGATGAGTCCTTCAAGACCTATCTAACGTATGCTGGTAAACAAATTACATATACGCTTTGGATCATCACATGTTGACACGCAGGTCATTACATTAAATTTGGACAATACATGTGGCTCCAGCCGTATTTCCCTGGTCACAACACGTAGGTCATGAATAATTTATTAACATGCATCATATACACAATAGCCATACCGATCACAAGATGTCCTGCAAAAACAGGTTAGACAAACACGTTTCTATACGTTCGCCACTTCAGCAGATAGCCACGGCGGTCCCATGCATCATATGTATGGAAATTCCACTGGAAATCTCATGCGGTTGATCAAATCAACCCAAATCCGAGACTTTCGACCCGAAGAAGATTACACTCATGACGTTGATCTGTTACGTCAATCTGCTGGTTGTGTACGCAGTTAGCCTCGATGGTGATTCCAGCCGGTAGGGGCAAGTCGCGCATACAACAGAGAAGGACGAACTGATCTCTCCAGTCATATCCGATGTAATCTACTTCAACCCTTTATTACCAATTGATCTAATCAAACCGTGCATCAAGTAGATCCATCTCATGAACCTAGATCCAGACCTAAAACTATGCAGAACCTGCTCTGATACCACTGTAGGATTACGGGGATGCTACACTAGCGCAAAACAAAATTTTCAACCCCATAATACCAAGAACTACTGCGGTTATAGGTCATGGAATTACCACTAGACGCGCAGAGCAGCGGAAGACGTCTCGATGTAGACGAACGCGTCGAGCAGTGCCGTGCAGTCGCCGGCGACCTTCACGTCCTCGCACGGTTTGTCCAAGTGCTCCAGATGCAGCACCTCCGAGGTATCCACACGTACAGGGAGGAAGCGCCGCGTACCGAACTGCTAGGTTCGCGACGGCGGCTTGGCGAGGGCGAGAGGCGAGCGGCGGCTGCTGGTTTGTAGGTGGCGAATTAGGTTATCTCTTAACCGCGCCCCCGCCCCTCATTATATAGGCGTTATGGTGGGCTTCTGACGCCGAGGCCCATCATTAACCCTAAAGCCCAGTCTAATTTCGGATCTAATCCGAATTAGGCTTCCTTCCCCTTAAGTGTGTGACCCTATAGGTTCACGTACAAATAGACATAGCCCGAGTACTCTTACTTGGTCCAATAATTGACAGCGGCCTCTAGCAAGACATGTCAACTCCTATGTGTACGTAAAGATCATATCAGACGAACCATTGCGACATTACGTACATGTTGTTCCCTTTGTCTCACGATATTTGGTCTGGCTCTAAGCTGACCTCTCTTTCTCGATACTGTGAATTGGAATCCTTTCAATGGTTAACTCTTAACCCTAGCACGGCCATGCATTTCTTGATCCAATCACTCGAGGGGCCCAGAGATATCTCTCTCACAAAGAGAGGGACAAATTCCATCTTGACTGACCATGCCTCAAAGCATGCTTCCTGACAAACCCAAAACTACCTTTATAACTACCCAGTTACGGGATAGCGTTTGATAGTCCCTAAGTAAGTCAATTCACATCTTGAGAACATGCGACAATCTCAGGTCTAAGGATACAATATTCATGTTGCAAGAAGAGAACTATATTACAATATCTCATGTTGGGTCGGTCCAGCCTCATGTCACACATGCGCCCACATTATTAGTTTAACATCTCCATGTTCATGACTTGTGAAATGTAGTCATCAACTAATACATATGCTAGTCATCGACTCTGACTAGGGACATCATTTAGAATAACCATATAAGTAAAGAATCTCACAAACAATTCACATAATTGCTAATCAATACAAGGTGCCTTCCATGGATATTCAATTAAGCAATATATATATCATGGATACAAAGAAATATGCTCATCTCTATGATTATCTCTAGGGCATATTTCTAACAGTGTGGTCACTGATCAACGACTAGAGGATCATACACCTCACCCCACACATATTTCCTTACAATAGGTCAAATTCTTGGTATTTTTATGGAGACCAATTCTTGGTCAAAATCCGTAGGTGTTAGCTTTCGGTATAATTGAAAAAGGTCGTTCATGTCTATTTTTGACAAAAATGGGGGTTGAATGGCCAATCATAATGTAACAGAGGCTCTTACACCTTACCCCACATATGTTTCCTTGCCATAGGACACATTGTTGGATTTCTGGTGGAGATCATTTCTTGGTAAAAAATTAGTAGGTGTTAGCCTTCGGTATTATTGAAAAGTGTCGTTCAAGGCTATTTTCGACAAAAATGGGGGTTGAATGGCCATTCATCATGGTTCACATTATTGGATTTCTAGTGGATACGGGTTCTTTGTCAAAAATCTGTAGGTGTTAGCCTTCGGTATTATTGAAAATGATCGTTCAAGGCTATTATTGACAAAAATGGGGTTGTCTGGCCATTGATCATCGACTAGAAGCTCGTACACCTCACCCCACATATATTTCCTTATCATAGGTCACATTTATGGATTTTGCCTGGAGACCAATTCTTGGTCAAAATCCATGGGTGTTAGCCTTTGATATTATTGAAAATGGTTGTTCATGGCTATTTTCGACAAAAATGGTGTTGTGTTGCCATTAATCATCGACTAGAGGCTCGTACACCTCACCCCACATTCCTTTCCTTGCCATAGGTCACATTTCTTGGTCAAAAATCTGTAGATGTTAGCCTTCGGTATTATTGAAAATAGACGTTCATGGTAATTTTTGTCAAAAATGGGGGTTTAATTGCCACTGATAATCGACAAGAGGCCCGTACACATCACCCCACATATATTTCCTTGCCATAGGTCACATTCTTTGATTTTGTCTGGAGACCAATTCTTGGTCAAGATCCATACGTGTTAGCCTTCGGCATTATTGAAAATGGTTGTTCATGGCTATTTTCGACAAAATGGGAGTTGAATGGCCATTCATCATGGACCAGAAGCTCGTACACCTAACCCCACATGTGTTTCCTTGCCATAGGTCACATTCTTGCATTTCTGGTCGAAACCAATTCTTGGTAAAAAATATGTAGGTATTAGCATTAGGTAATATTGAAAATTGTCGTTCATGGCTATTTTTGAAAAGAATGGGGGTTGTGTGGTCATTGATCATCAACGAGAGGGTCGTACACATCACCCCACATATGTTTCCTTTCCATAGGTCAATTCTAGGATTTTTGGTGGAGACCATTTCTTGGTCAAAAATATGTTGTTGTTAGTCTTCGGTATTATTGAAAATGGTCGATCATGGCTATTTTCGACAAAAATAGGTGTTGTGTGGGCATTCATCACGGACAGAGGCTCGTACACCTGACCCCACATATGTTTCCTTGACATAAGTAACATTACTAGATTTCTGGTGGTGACCATTTCTTAGTCAAAAATCCATAGGTGTTAGCCTTCAGTATTATTGAAAATGATCATTCATAACTATTTTCGATAAAAATGGGGTTGTGTTGCCATTGATCATCGACTATAGGCTCGTACACCTCACCCCACATATGTTTCCTTGCCATAGGTCACATTCTTGGATTTTGCCTGGAGACCATTTCTTGGTCAAAAATCCGTAGGTGTTAGCCTTCGGTATTATTCAAAATGGACGTTCTTGTCTATTTTAAACAAAAAATGGGGGTTGTGGCCATTGATCATGAACTAGAGGCTCATACACCTCACCCCAAATATGTTTCCTTGCCATAGGTAGCATTATTCGATTTCTGTAAGAGGCCATTTCGTGGTCAAAAATCCGTAGGTGTTAGACTTCGGTATTATGGAAAATGGTCGTTCATGGTTATTTTTGACAAAAATGGGGGTTATATGGCTATTCATCATGAACCAGAGGCTCCAACACCTCACCCCACATATGTTTCCTTGTCATAGGTCACATTCTTTAATTTCTAGTTGAGACCATTTCTTGGTAAAAAAATCCGTAGTTGTTAGCCTTCGGTATTATTGAAAATGGACGGTCATGGCTATTTTCGACAAAAATGGGGGTTGTGAGGCCATTGATCATCAATCAGAGGCTCATACACATAACCCCACATATGTTTCCTTGCCATAGGTCACATTCTTGGATTTCTGGTGGAGACCATTTCTTGGTAAAAAATTCGTAAGTGTTAGCCTTCAGTATTATTGTAAATGGTCATCCATGGCAATTTTCAACAAAAATGGGGGTTGAATGGTCATTCATCAGGGACCAAAGGCTCGTACACCTCACCCCACATATGTTTCAGTGCCATAGGTCACATTCTTGTATTTCTGGTGGAGACCCTTTCTTGGTAAAAAATCCAAAGGTGTTAGCCTTCGATATTATTGAAAATGATCGTTCATGGTTATTTTCGACAAAAATGGGGTTGTGTTGCCGTTGATCATCGACCAAAGGCTCGTGGGAGGCCAAAAACACCTTTAAGGTGCTCTAGGGACCAAAACGCGGGTGGTCGAACGTGGACATAAAAATGGTCGCTCTACCATGAAAACGTGTGTTATAGCTTACAGGAGGCCATAAACAGCCTTACCAGTCTGAGTGGCCAAATCATGGGTGGCGGACGGGAGGCATGAAATCGCTGTTCGACAACAAAAACATGTGTCACGGGAGGCCAAAAATAGTCTTACCGGCCTCGAGGGACTAAAACATGTACTATGGTTTGGACACTAAAACCTTTTAGTTTTGGTGTATAAGGTTTGGGTTTAGGGATAGGATTTGGGGTCTAGGTTTCCATAAAAACGTGTGCTATAGCTCACTTGTGGCAAAAAAATGCCGTAACGGCTTCCCTGATCTAAAACATAGGTAGTAGGTCGGATACATGAAGTTGGCTATTTGGCCACGGAAACGTGTCCTACAGCTCGTGGGAGGCCAAAACACCTTTAAGGTGCTCTGGGGACCATAACGCGGGTGGTTGAACGCGTACATAAAAATAGCTCACGGGAGGCCAAAACAGCCTTACCAGTCTTAGTGGCCAAATCATGGATGGCGGACGGGAGGCACGAAATCGATGTTCGATGACAAAAACATGTGTCACGGGAGGCTAAAATAGACTTACAGGCCTTAGGGGACTAAAACGTGTACTATGTTTTGGAAACAAAAATTCTACTATGTCTGCAAGCTTACTATGGTTTCGAGACTCAATCTTCATTTTACTTTGGTTTGGACACTAAAACCTTTTAGTTTTCGTGTTTAAGGTTAGGGTTTAGGGATAGGATTTGGGGTCTAGGTTTCCATAAAAACATGAGCTATAGCTCACTTGTGGCAAAAAATGCCGTAACGGCTTCCCCGATCTAAAACGTAGGTGGCAGGTCGGATACATGAAATTGCCTATTTGGCCATGGAAACGTGTGTTATAGCTCGTGGGAGGCCAAAAACACCTTTAATGTGCTCTAGAGACCAAACCGCGGGTGGTCGAACGCGTACATAAAAATGGTCGCTGGACCATGAAAACGTGTGTTATAGCTTACGGGAGGCCATAAACAGCCTTACCCGTTTGAGTGGCCAAATCATGGGTGGCGGACGGGAGGCATGAAATCGCTGTTCGACAACAAAAACATGTGTCACGGGAGGCCAAAAATAGTCTTACTGGCCTCGGGGGACTAAAACGTGTACTATATATGGTTTGGACACTAAAACCTTTTAGTTTTG
The DNA here is from genome assembly GCF_902167145.1 of Zea mays. Lineage (NCBI taxonomy): Eukaryota > Viridiplantae > Streptophyta > Magnoliopsida > Poales > Poaceae > Zea > Zea mays. Next base: position 408,062 of record NC_050099.1, on the reverse strand, counting down.
GTGTTTAAGGTTAGGGTTTAGGGATAGGATTTGGTGTCTAGGTTTCCATAAATGCGTGTGCTATAGCTCACTTGTGGCAAAAAAAATGCTGTAACGGCTTCCCAGATCTAATACATAGGTGGTAGGTCAGATACATGAAATTGGCTATTTGGTCACGAAAACGTGTGCTATAGCTCGTGGGAGGCCAAAAACACCTTTAAGGTGCTCTGGGGACCATGACGCGGGTGGTGGAACGCGTACATAAAAATAGCTCACGGGAGGCCAAAACAGCCTTACCAGTCTTAGTGACCAAATCATGGATGGCGGACGGGAGGCACGAAATCGCTGTTCGATGACAAAAACATGGGCGGGTTTGGTTCGGCTTTTTTCTGACCAGCTTTTCTGAAAAGCTGGCTGTGGGGAAAAGCTGGCTGTTGGGAAAAGCTGGTTGGTAGAAGTTAGGTGTTTGGTTCGCCAGCTGTGCAGAAAAGCTGTTCGTGAGAATCTACGTGTTTGGATAATCAGATTCTGATATTGCAGATTCTGATCGAAGAAACTATAAAATGAAACCCATAACAACGAAAAGGTCATTACACATTAATTAGTGGAGTTGATTAGTCATCATAAGTACCGTTACATTGACATACTTAGCTACGACACTAATGCATTAGCAATTGCATCTCGAAAAGCACTCATGTCTAACTCATCAGATGTGGTACTACTACTCTCAGCTAAAGGTACATCATGACTGCTGCTAGTAGGTCCTAGTTCATCAAAGTCTCTATCGTGTAGAGCACTCTCTCTAATGAAGTTATGCAATGTCATACAAGCAATAATTATCTTCGACTGTTTGGTAAGCGAAAAAGAAGGGAGACTTAATAGAACTCTCCACTTCATTTTAAGCACCCCAAACGATCGCTCTATAACATTGCGTAGCGAAGAGTGTGCATAGTTGAATACTTCTTTGCTACCAATAGGTTGCCTCGCATTTTGCCATTCAGAAATGTGGTACTTCTGACCCTTATAAGGTGCAAGGTAGCCCTTTCTATTTGGATAACCTGAATCGACAAGATAGTATTTACCTGCACAAACATGAAATACAAAAGTTGAATACTTAAGCCAGTAATTATTAGCATATGTCATAAAAACAAGGTATATAATTGTATACCTTCTGGTGGCTGGGGGAACCTGTCCGCATAAGTTATCAAAGTATCTTGTAGTACTCTAGTGTCATGTACGGATCCAGGCCATCCTGTGACAACAAATGTGAACCTCACATCGAAGTCACAAACGGCCATTACATTCTGCGATGCGTAACCGTGTCGTCCAATATATTTGGCTTGCTCTGAGGCCGGCACTGCCGCTGGAAAGTGACTACCATCAATTGCTCCTATGCAGTCCTTGAAGTGTGGCCAAAATCTCGCCTCTCGCAAACGCGGATGAATCTCGCTGAAATATGGGTCTTTGGGCTTAATGATGTCAGATGACATCTCAAACAGTGCATCAAGGACTTCACTATACTTGCGACTAATTGTTTCCAAAGAGTGACCAAACTTATTCCGTATTTGCCTAAATGACTGTGGACCCCCACATGCCCACAAGAAAATGCCAAGTGCTTCCATAGTACTGACACCCTGGCTTGGAATCAGACCATAATTGTCCACCAATGTGTCATGCAATCGGCTAAACACGGTTCGTCGCATGCGAAACATATCGAAGCAGTCGTTACTATTCTCCAACGTTCTCTCCACCCATTGAATACCAGTTTCAACCAATGTTCTTCTAGGAACCTGACTAAAATTCCTGCCCCAAACATCTACAGCACATATAGCAACCACCAAATCTGCATCTCTGTCATCCATTTCATTATCAAATGTGTGTGCAGCAGGGTCAGACATCTGCATGCACACAAATAACAGAGACATATTCATATGTAACAACAAATAACAGAGACATATTCAATGTACAACCACAGATTACAAGGCACATATCATCAGTATTCAAATGAGACACAACGTTCAGATTGTTCACAAGCACACAACTCTGATTATTCAAATACAAGTTCAACTCGAATATCTGGATAACTGTTTGACCGGAAAACTGAAGCGCACGACAAGTTTATTACTCACAACAATGAAACGACATGACTCAGAAAAAGACTAAAACAACGGTAAAACTGAATAACCCTCTGTTGTCGCACCACCATCAGCTAAGTGCACTTTTTAAGATCTATCTCGTAAGCATTGCGAAGCCAAGCGATCCTTCCTTCTTTTGTCTGCAAGTTTGCAAAAATATCTCTATACTTTTTCTCAGTCAATAGATGAGTGGCAAACAAATGTATTTGGCTGCACTCTGGTGATCCATCATCCATAACTTGTTGCAACTGCTTTTTAATCTCAAGTCGAACTGGGTCATTGTCAGCAGAGGTAATGGACTTGTTAGTGGTCATTGAACGCGACTCAAAAGCCTCCACTAGTCTTCTCATGTACTCTTCCCTCGAATCTTTTTTCTTCTTGGGTTTAGGAGAATCATGGCGCATCTTACGCTTCCCAGTAGCATTTGTGCAGGGGTCAGGTGTGCTGTTTTCACCCCCACCTAAAGTGGCTTCCAAATGATCATCAGATGATGAATTAGCATCCTCGACTCCAGGAACCAGGGTTCTTTCATTTGTGCAAACAATGGGGCCAAACATAACCTTTAGCTCGTCCTCATTCTCTAGGGGGGCTGTTTTGAACATAATACAACCTGGCATTGCCTGCACCAACATGGTAGTTCCTAGTTTGAGATGGCCAATACTATTGTTAGTCTACAAAACAAAAAAAATATCTACTTACTTCATTTTGCTTGGCCCACCACTCATCTGGCGCACTGATTGAACCAGTATGAGGGTCTCGACCAAGACCTGTAGCCCTTTCATTTAGAGTTTTCCACTGGGTGAACATTCTCTTCAACGAGTCCCACCTATTCTTCATTTGATCCCTTGTGTACGTGCGACCAGTGCGTTCCTTAAACTTTCTTATCAGGTTAGCGTACCCTTCGGCGTTTAGGAATTGTTGTGGCCTGTTCCGTGCATTGACCTCTTCTACACATATTTCTGTGTAAATTTTTGTTGCTCTACTATCCCACTTTGCAATGACTTTCCCAGACTTGTCCATCTAGTGCAAAACAAGTGTACACGATATGAAAATACGTATTGAAGTGCTTTTACTAATAAGCAAACAAAGTCAACACTTAACTCAGCATATAATAAAATAAGGCAGTACCATAAGGAGTCACATTCGGTTTGACATAATTACATATAAAGACTTAACGAAGTCATGTTCTGGTAGACACAAAAGCGCAGGGAAGAATATTCAACTGCGCAGTAAGCAAAAGGTTGACTCCCTGTTACCCTAACACCTGTGAGCTAGGTTCACCATGTTCTAACTTAAACGTCATTGTCACTAAATGACGGCATCTGATCGGAATCATATTCAACACCCCAGAAGATTTCGAAATGCTGGGCAAAGTCCCAATCAGGAGTAAGGTCGGCGTCATCAGGGGGTGGTGAGGACAAGGTAGAAGGTTCGTAGCTGCTGTCACCCGGGTTGTTAACGTTGTTCACGATGTCCAAATTCTCTTGCAACACCAGAGAGTCTTGCTCCAGCATGCAAGCTATGTCCTCCAATGCTACACGAAGTTTTGTAGCGTCAAATGAGGTCAACCCGCGACCAGGACGGATTGTTTCCCTCGCTACCGAAAAAATCTTGTCCGCAATCTCTTGCATCCTTCCAATTGCCTTGTCGGCTATGGAGTCAGCTGAATCCATCTGATGTGGATTTATTAGGTCGTTAGTATACCACACATGGGGACTATGTACACAAATTTGGCTTACTTTTCCAGTGCCTAGGCTGCTAATAAACGAGGCTATACCAAACATTTACTACTAACGTCTGTACTTGTGACAGTACAAACACACATTGAATGGAGTAACCAAACAACGTGAACATATGAACAATTACTGCTTCACATACACAGCATGTTAATGACAAGAAGGGGGAAATAATTTAATGTGAACATCACCTTCGTTGGAGTGGAGATTCTGTGATGCAACAGAGAGACAAACAGCTAACACCCCGAGATCTGAACATCAAATCAACAGGATATTCGTTAAAAAGCAGTTAACAATTGGCTTCATTACAGTGGGAAGTTTGAACCACAAACGTCGATGGAACCTTATAGCATAATCACTACATGGGGTACACCCGATCCGTAACACGACATCGGGGAAGAAAGGTGCACATGGAAGTTACGAATGCACCTACGAATACGACGACTTCGGATAACGGCGGAGTCCAACCTTGCGGAAGACCCTAGCGGCGGCGAGGTGAAAACCCTAGCGACGTGAACGGGGGATGAGCGGATGTGGAAGACCTGGCGGCGGCGAGGTCAAATCCCTAGCGACGATGCAGCGACATCAATGGGGGACGACCGGATACGGAAGACCTGGCGGCGGCGAGGTCAAAACCCTAGCGACGATGCGGCGAGGTCAAAACCCTAGCGACGATGCAGCGAGGTGAAAACCCTAGCGACGATGCAGCGGGGGACGAGCGCATACGCAACGGAATGGAGGAATGTACCTGAGCGAATGGCGCGGAAGGGGAGACGGGAGTCTGGTCGAGGTCGCCGCCCCGATGCGGCGGAGGAGCAGGCGGCGGTTGCGGGAGAGAGCTGAGGATTGCAGAGGACGCGGGCTCGGTCGGACGCTCGCGAATAGCCGACTTCCAGCGGACGCGTGGGTCGGGCGGCTTCTGGTTTCGTGTACAAGGCCGGCTTCCGTGGGAAGCGCCACGACCAGAAGCTGGGCCAGAAGCTAGCCGTTTGGCAGCGGCTTCAGCTTCTGGCGGCCAGAATCGGCCCAGAATCCCAACCAAACAGGGACCATGTGTCACGGGAGGCTAAAATAGCCTTACAGGCCTCAGGGGACTAAAACGTGTACTACGGTTTGGACACAAAAATTCTACTATGTCTGCAAGCTTACTATGGTTTCGAGACTCAATCTTCATTTTACTATGGTTTGGACACTAAAACCTTTTAGTTTTGGTGTTTAAGGTTTGGGTTTAGGGATAGGATTTGGGGTCTAGGTTTCCATAAAAACATGTACTATAGCTCACTTGTGGCAAAAAATACAGTAACGGCTTCCTCGATCTAAAACGTAGGTGGCAGGTCGGATACATGAAATTGGCTATTTGGCCATGGAAACGTGTGCTATAGCTCGTGGGAGGCTAAAAACACCTTTAAGGTGCTCTAGGGACCAAAACGCGGGTGGTCGAACGCGTACATAAATATGGTCGCTCGACCATGAAAACGTGTGTTATAGCTTACGTGGGGCCATAAACAGCCTTACCAATCTGAGTGGCCAAATCATGGGTGGCGGACGGGAGGCATGAAATCGCTGTTCGACAACAAAAACATGTGCCACGGGAGGCCAAAAATAGTCTTACCGGCCTAGGGGGACTAAAACGTGTACTATGGTTTGGACACTAAAACCTTTTAGTTTTGGTGTTTAAGGTTAGGGTTTAGGGATAGGATTTGGGGTCTAGGTTTCCATAAAAACGTGTGCTATAGCTCACTTGTGGCAAAGAAAATGCCGTAACAGCTTCCCCGATCTAAAACGTAGGTGGTATGTCGGATACATGAAATTGGCTATTTGGTCACGGAAACATGTGCTATAGCTTGTGGGAGGCCAAAAACACCTTTAAGGTGCTCTGGGGACCATAACGCGGGTGGTGGAACGCGTACATAAAAATAGCTCACGGGAGGCCAAAGCAGCCTTACCAGTCTTAGTGGCGAAATCATGGATGGCGGACGGGAGGCACGAAATCGCTGTTCGATGACAAAAACATGTGTCACGGGAGGCTAAAATAGCCTTACAGGCCTCAGGGGACTAAAACGTGTACTATGGTTTGGACACTAAAACCTTTTTGTTTTGGTGTTTAAGGTTAGGGTTTAGGGATAGGATTTGGGGTCTAGGTTTCCATAAAAACATGTGCTGTAGCTCACTTGTGGCAAAAAATGCAGTAACGGCTTCCCCGATCTAAAACGTAGGTGGCAGGTCGGATACATGAAATTGGCTATTTGGCCATGGAAACGTGTGCTATAGCTCGTGGGAGGCCAAAAACACCTTTAAGGTGCTCTAGGGACCAAAACGCGGATGGTCGAACGCGTACATAAAAATGGTCGCTCGACCATGAAAACGTGTGTTATAGCTTACGTGGGGCCATAAACAGCCTTACCAGTCTGAGTGGCCAAATCATGGGTGGCGGACGGGAGGCATGAAATCGCTGTTCGACAACAAAAACATGTGCCACGGGAGGCCAAAAATAGTCTTACCGGCCTAGGGGGAATAAACGTGTACTATGGTTTGGACACTAAAACCTTTTAGTTTTGGTGTTTAAGGTTAGGGTTTAGGGATAGGATTTGGGGTCTAGGTTTCCATAAAAACGTGTGCTATAGCTCACTTGTGGCAAAAAAATGCCGTAACAGCTTCCCCGATCTAAAACGTAGGTGGTATGTCGGATACATGAAATTGGCTATTTGGTCATGGAAACATGTGCTATAGCTTGTGGGAGGCCAAAAACACCTTTAAGGTGCTCTGGGGACCATAACGCGGGTGGTGGAACGCGTACATAAAAATAGCTCACGGGAGGCCAAAGCAGCCTTACCAGTCTTAGTGGCGAAATCATGGATGGCGGACGGGAGGCACGAAATCGCTGTTCGATGACAAAAACATGTGTCACGGGACTAAAACGTGTACTATGGTTTGGACACTAAAACCTTTTTGTTTTGGTGTTTAAGGTTAGGGTTTAGGGATAGGATTTGGGGTCTAGGTTTCCATAAAAACATGTGCTATAGCTCACCTGTGGCAAAAAATGTCGTAACGGCTTCCCCGATCTAAAACGTAGGTGGCAGGTCGGATACATGAAATTGGCTATTTGGCCATGGAAACGTGTGACATAGCTCGTGGGAGGGCAAAAACACCTTTAAGGTGCTCTAGGGACCAAAACGCGGGTGGTCGAACGCGTACATAAAAATGGTCGCTCGAGCATGAAAACGTGTGTTATAGCTTACGGGAGGCCATAAACAGCCTTACCAGTCTGAGTGGCCAAATCATGGGTGGCGGACGGGAGGCATGAAATCGCTGTTCGACAACAAAAACATGTGTCACGGGAGGCCAAAAATAGTCTTACCAGCCTCGGGGGACTAAAACATGTACTATGATTTGGACACTAAAACCTTTTAGTTTTGGTGTTTAAGGTTAGGGTTTAGGGATAGGATTTGGGGTCTAGGTTTCCATAAATACGTGTGCTATAGCTCACTTGTGGCAAAAAAAATGTCGTAACGGCTTCCCTGATCTAAAACGTAGGTGGTAGGTCGGATACATAAAATTGTCTATTTGGTCACGGAAACGTGTGCTATAGCTCGTGGGAGGCCAAAAACACCTTTAAGGTGCTCTGGGGACCATAACGCGGGTGGTGGAACGCGTACATAAAAATAGCTCACGGGAGGCCAAAACAGCCTTACCAGTCTTAGTGGCCAAATCATGGATGGCGGACAGGAGGCACGAAATCGCTGTTCGATGACAAAAACATGTGTCACGGGAGGCTAAAATAGCCTTATAGGCCTCAGGGGACTAAAACGTGTACTATGGTTTGGACACAAAAAATATACTATGCCTGCAAGCTTACTATAGTTTTGAGACTCAATCTCCATTTTACTATGGTTTGGACACTAAAACCTTTTAGTTTTGGTGTTTAAGGTTTGGGTTTAGGGATAGGATTTGGGGTCTAGGTTTCCATAAAACGTGTGCTATAGCTCACTTGTGGCAAAAAAAATGCCGTAACGGCTTCCCTGATCTAGAACATAGGTGGTAGGTCGGATACATGAAGTTGGCTATTTGGCCACGGAAACGTGTCCTATAGCTCGTGGGAGGCCAAAAACACCTTTAAGGTGCTCTGGGGACCATAACGCGGGTGGTTGAACGCGTACATAAAAATAGCTCACGGGAGGCCAAAACAGCCTTACCAGTCTTAGTGGCCAAATCATGGATGGCGGACGGGAGGCACGAAATCGCTGTTCGATGACAAAAACATGTGTCACGGGAGGCTAAAATAGACTTACAGGCCTCAGAGGACTAAAACATGTACTATGTTTTGGACACAAAAATTCTACTATGTCTGCAAGCTTACTATGGTTTCGAGACTCAATCTTCATTTTACTTTGGTTTGGACACTAAAACCTTTTAGTTTTGTTGTTTAAGGTTAGGGTTTAGGGATAGGATTTGGGGTCTAGGTTTCCATAAAAACATGTGCTATAGCTCACTTGTGGCAAAAAATGCCGTAACGACTTCCCCGATCTAAAACGTAGGTGGCAGGTCGGATACATGAAATTGGCTATTTGGCCATGGAAACGTGTGCTATAGCTCGTGGGAGACCAAAAACACCTTTAATGTGCTCTAGAGACCAAAACGCGGGTGGTCGAACGCGTATATAAAAATGGTCGCTGGACCATGAAAACATGTGTTATAGCTTACGGGAGGCCATAAACAACCTTACCAGTCTGAGTGGCCAAATCATGGGAGGCGGACGGGAGGCATGAAATCGCTGTTCGACAACAAAAACATGTGTCACGGGAGGCCAAAAATAGTCTTACTGGCCTCGGGGGACTAAAACGTGTACTATGGTTTGGACACTAAAACCTTTTAGTTTTGGTGTTTAAGGTTAGGGTTTAGGGATAGGATTTGGGGTCTAGGTTTCCATAAAAACGTGTGCTATAGCTCACTTGTGGGAAAAAAAATGTCGTAACGGCTTCCCAGATCTAATACGTAGGTGGTAGGTCGGATACATGAAATTGGCTATTTGGTCACAGAAACGTGTGCTATAGCTCTTGGGAGGCCAAAAACACCTTTAAGGTGCTCTGGGGACCATAACGAGGGTGGTGGAACGCGTACATAAATATAGCTCACGGGAGGCCAAAACAGCCTTACCAGTCTTAGTGACCAAATCATGGATGGCGGACGGGAGGCACGAAATCGCTGTTCGATGACAAAAACATGTGTCACGGGAGGCTAAAATAGCCTTACAGGCCTCAGGGGACTAAAACGTGTACTACGGTTTGGACACAAAAATTCTACTATGTCTGCAAGCTTACTATGGTTTCGAGACTCAATCTTCATTTTACTATGGTTTGGACACTAAAACCTTTTAGTTTTGGTGTTTAAGGTTTGGGTTTAGGGATACGATTTGGGGTCTAGGTTTCCATAAAACGTGTGCTATAGCTCACTTGTGGCAAAAAAATGCCGTAACGGCTTCCCTGATCTAAAACATAAGTGGTAGGTTGGATACATGAAGTTGGCTATTTGGCCACGGAAACGTGTGCTATAGCTCGTGGGAGGCCAAAAACACCTTTAAGGTGCTCTGGGGACCATAACGCGGTTGGTTGAACGCGTACATAAAAATAGCTCACGGGAGGCCAAAACAACCTTACCAATCTCAGTGGCCAAATCATGGATGGCGGACGGGAGGCACGAAATCGCTATTCGATGACAAAAACATGTGTCACGGGAGGCTAAAATAGCCTTACAGGCCTCAGGGGACTAAAACGTGTACTATGGTTTGGACACAAAAATTCTAATATGTCTGCAAGCTTACTTTGGTTTCGAGACTCAATCTTCATTTTACTATGGTTTGGACACTAAAACCTTTTTGTTTTGGTGTTTAAGGTTAGGGTTTAGGGATAGGATTTGGGGTCTAGGTTTCCATAAAAACATATGCTATAGCTCACTTGTGGCAAAAAATGCCGTAACGGCTTCCCCGATCTAAAACGTAGGTGGCAGGTCGGATACATGAAATTGGCTATTTGGCCATGGAAACGTGTGTCATAGCTCGTGGGAGGCCAAAAACACCTTTAAGGTGCTCTAGGGACCAAAACGCGGGTGGTCTAACGCGTACATAAAAATGGTCGCTCGACCATGAAAACGTGTGTTATAGCTTACGGGAGGCCATAAACAGCCTTACCAGTCTGAGTGGCCAAATCATGGGTGGCGGACGGGAGGCATGAAATCGCTGTTCGACAACAAAAACATGTGTCACGAGAGGCAAAAAATAGTCTTACCGGCCTCGGGGGACTAAAACGTGTACTATGGTTTGGACACTAAAACCTTTTAGTTTTGGTGATTAAGGTTAGGGTTTAGGGATAGGATTTGGGGTCTAGGTTTCCATAAAAACGTGTGCTATAGCTCACTTTGGCAAAAAAAAGTCGTAATGGCTTCCCCGATCTAAAACGTATGTGGTAGGTGTGATACATGAAACTGGCTATTTGGTCACGGAAACGTGTGCTATAGCTCGTGGGAGGCCAAAAACACCTTTAAGGTGCTCTGGGGACCATAACGCGGGTGGTGGAACGCGTACATAAAAATAGCTCACGGGAGGCCAATACAGCCATACCAGTCTTAGTGGCCAAATCATGGATGGCGGACGGGAGGCACGAAATCGCTGTTCGATGACAAAAACATGTGTCACGGGAGGCTAAAATACCCTTACAGGCCTCATGGGACTAAAACATGTACTATGGTTTGGACACAAAAAATATACTATGTCTGCAAGCTTACTATAGTTTCGAGACTCAATCTTCATTTTACTATGGTTTGGACACTAAAACCTTTTAGTTTTGGTGTTTAAGGTTTGGGTTTAGGGATAGGATTTGGGGTCTAGGTTTCCATAAAAACGTGTGCTATAGCTCACTTGTGGCAAAAAAATGTCGTAACGGCTTCCCCGATCAAAAACGTAGGTGGCAGGTCGAATACATGAAATTGGCTATTTGGTCATGGAAACGTGTGCTATAGCTCGTGGGAGGCCAAAAACACCTTTAAGGTGCTCTGGGGACCATAACAAGGGTGGTGGAACACGTACATAAAAATAGCTCACGGGAGGCCAAAACAGCCTTTCCAGTCTTAGTGGCCAAATCATGGATGGCGGATGGGAGGCACGAAATCGCTGTTCGATGACAAAAACATGTGTCATGGGAGGCTAAAATAGCCTTACAGGCCTTAGGGGACTAAAACGTGTACTATGGTTTGGACACAAAAAATATACTATGTCTGCAAGCTTACTATAGTTTCGAGACTCAATCTTCATTTTACTATGGTTTGGACACTAAAACCTTTTAGTTTTGGTGTTTAAGTTTAGGGTTTAGGGATAGGATTTGGGGTCTAGGTTTCCATAAAACGTGTGCTATAGCTCACTTGTGGCAAAAAAATGTCGTAACGGCTTCCCTGATCTAAAACATAGGTGGTAGGTCGGATACATGAAGTTGGCTATTTGGCCACGGAAACGTGTGCTATAGCTCGTGGGAGGCCAAAAACACCTTTAAGGTGCTCTGGGGACCATAACGCGGGTGTTTGAACGTGTACATGAAAATAGCTCACGGGAGGCCAAAACAGCCTTACCAGTCTCAGTGGCCAAATCATGGATGGCGGACGGGAGGCACGAAATCGCTGTTCGATGACAAAAACATGTGTCACGGGAGGCTAAAATAGACTTACAGGCCTCAGGGGACTAAAACGTGTACTATGGTTTGGACACCAAAATTGAACTATGTCTGCAAGCTTACTATGGTTTCGAGACTCAATCTTCGTTTTACTATGGTTTGGACACTAAAACCTTTTAGTTTTGGTGTTTAAGGTTAGGGTTTAGGGATAGGATTTGGGGTCTAGGTTTCCATAAAAACATGTGCTATAGCTCACTTGTGGCAAAAAATGATGTAACGGCTTCTCCGATCTAAAACGTAGGTGGCAGGTCGGATACATGAAATTGGCTATTTGGCCATGGAAACGTGTGCTATAGCTCGTGGGAGGCCAAAAACACCTTTAAGGTGCTCAAGGGACCAAAACGCGGGTGGTCGAACGCGTACATAAAAATGGTCGCTCGACCATGAAAACGTGTGTTATAGCTTACGGGAGGCCATAAATAGCCTTACCAGTCTGAGTGGCCAAATCATGGGTGGCGGACGGGAGGCATGAAATCGCTGTTCGACAACAAAAACATGTGTCACGGGAGGCCAAAAATAGTCTTACCAGCCTCGGGGGACTAAAACGTGTACTATGGTTTGGACACTAAAACCTTTTAGTTTTGGTGTTTAAGGTTAGGGTTTAGGGATAGGATTTGGGGTCTAGGTTTCCATAAAAACGTGTGCTATAGCTCACTTGTGGCAAAAAAAATGCCGTAACAGCTTCCCCGATCTAAAACATAGGTGGTAGGTCGGATACATGAAATTGGCTATTTGGTCATGGAAACTTGTGCTATAGCTCGTGGGAGGCCAAAAACACCTTTAAGGTGCTCTGGGGACCATAACGCGGGTGGTGGAACCCGTACATAAAAATAGCTCACGGGAGGCCAAAGCAACCTTACCAGTCTCAGTGGCCAAATCATGGATGGCGGAGGGGAGGCACGAAATAGTTGTTCGATGACAAAAACATGTGTCACGAGAGGCTAAAATAGCCTTACAGGCCTTAGGGGACTAAAACATGTACTATGGTTTGGACACTAAAACCTTTTTGTTTTGGTGTTTAAGGTCAGTGTTTAGGGATAGGATTTGGGGTCTAGGTTTCCATAAAAACGTGTGCTATAGCTCACTTGTGGCAAAAAATGCCGTAACGGCTTCCCCGATCTAAAACGTAGGTGGTAGGTCGGATACAAGAAATTGGCTATTTGGCCATGGAAACGTGTGACATAGCTCGTGGGAGGCCAAAAACACCTTTAAGGTGCTCTAGGGACCAAAACACGGGTGGTCGAACGCGTATATAAAAATGGTCGCTCGAGCATGAAAACGTGTGTTATAGCTTACGGGAGGCCATAAACAGCCTTACCAGTCTGAGTGGCCAAATCATGGGTGGTGGTCGGGAGGCATGAAATCGCTGTTCGACGACAAAAACATGTGTCACGGGAGGCCAAAAATAGTCTTACCGACCTCGGGGGACTAAAACGTGTACTAAGATTTGGACACTAAAACCTTTTAGTTTTGGTGTTTAAGGTTAGGGTTTAGGGATAGGATTTGGGGTCTAGGTTTCCATAAATACGTGTGCTATAGCTCACTTGTGGCAAAAAAATGTCGTAACGGCTTCCCCGATCTAAAAAGTAGGTAGTAGTTCGGATACATAAAATTGTCTATTTGGTCACGGAAACGTGTGCTATAGCTCGTGGGAGGCCAAAAACACCTTTAAGATGCTCTAGGGACCATAACGCGGGTGGTGGAACGCGTACATAAAAATAGCTCACGGGAGGCCAAAATAGCCTTACCAGTCTTAGTGGCCAAATCATGGATGGCTGACGGGAGGCACGAAATCGCTATTCGATGACAAAAACATGTGTCACGGGAGGCTAAAATAGCCTTACAGGCCTTAGGGGACTAAAACGTGTACTATGGTTTGGACACAAAAAAATATACTATGTCTGCAAGCTTACTATAGTTTCGAGACTCAATCTTCATTTTACTATGGTTTGGACACTAAAACCTTTTAGTTTTGGTGTTTAAGGTTTGGGTTTAGGGATAGGATTTGGGGTCTAGGTTTCCATAAAACGTGTGCTATAGCTCACTTGTGGCAAAACAAATGCCGTAACGGCTTCCCTGATCTAAAACATAGGTGGTAGGTCGGATACATGAAGTTGGCTATTTGTCCACGGAAACGTGTCCTATAGCTCGTGGGAGGCCAAAAACACCTTCAAGGTGCTCTGGGGACCATAACGCGGGTGGTTGAACGCGTACATAAAAATAGCTCACGGGAGGCCAAAACAGCCTTACCAGTCTCAGTGGCCAAATCATGGATGGCGGACGGGAGGCACGAAATCGCTGTTCGATGACAAAAACATGTGTCACGGGAGGCTAAAATAGACTTACAGGCCTCAGGGACTAAAACGTGTACTATGTTTTGGACACAAAAATTCTACTATGTCTACAAGCTTACTATGGTTTCGAGACTCAATCTTCATTTTACTTTGGTTTGGACACTAAAACCTTTTAGTTTTGTTGTTTAAGGTTAGGGTTTAGGGATAGGATTTGGGGTCTAGGTTTCCATAAAAACATGTGCTATCGCTCACTTGTGGCAAAAAATGCCGTAACGACTTCCCCGATCTAAAACGTAGGTGGCAGGTCGGATACATGAAATTGGCTATTTGGCCATGGAAACGTGTGCTATAGCTCGTGGGAGACCAAAAACACCTTTAATGTGCTCTAGAGACCAAAACGCGGGTGGTCGAACGCGTACATAAAAATGGTCGTTGGACCATGAAAACGTGTGTTATAGCTTACGAGAGGCCATAAACAGCCTCACCAGTCTGAGTGGCCAAATCATGGGTGGCAGACGGGAGGCATGAAATCGCTGTTCGACAACAAAAACATGTGTCACGGGAGGCCAAAAATAGTCTTACTGGCCTCGGTGGACTAAAACGTGTACTATGGTTTGGACACTAAAACCTTTTAGTTTTGGTGTTTAAGGTTAGGGTTTAGGGATAGGATTTGGGGTCTAGGTTTCCATAAAAACGTGTGCTATAGCTCACTTGTGGCAAAAATATGCCGTAACAGCTTCCCGATCTAAAACGTAGGTGGTAGGTCGGATACATGAAATTGGCTATTTGGTCACAGAAACGTGTGCTATAGCTCGTGGGAGGCCAAAAACACCTTTAAGGTGCTCTGGGGACCATAACGAGGGTGGTGGAACGCGTACATAAATATAGCTCACGGGAGGCCAAAACAGCCTTACCAGTCTTAGTGACCAAATCATGGATGGCGAACGGGAGGCACGAAATCGCTGTTCGATGACAAAAACATGTGTCACGGGAGGCTAAAATAGCGTTACAGGCCTTAGGGGACTAAAACGTGTACTACGGTTTGGACACAAAAATTCTACTATGTCTGCAAGCTTACTATGGTTTCGAGACTCAATCTTCATTTTACTATGGTTTGGACACTAAAACGTTTTAGTTTTGGTGTTTAAGGTTTGGGTTTAGGGATAGGATTTGGGGTCTAGGTTTCCATAAAACGTGTGCTATAGCTCACTTGTGGCAAAAAAATGCCGTAACGGCTTCCCTGATCTAAAACATAGGTGGTAGGTCGCATACATGAAGTTGGCTATTTGGCCACGGAAACGTGTGCTATAGCTCGTGGGAGGCCAAAAACACCTTTAAGGTGCTCTGGGGACCATAACGCGGGTGGTTGAACGCGTACATAAAAATAGCTCACGGGAGGCCAAAACAGCCTTACCAGTCTCAGTGTCCAAATCATGGATGGCGGACGGGAGGCACGAAATCGCTGTTCGATGACAACAACATGTGTCACGGGAGGCTAAAATAGACTTACAGGCCTCAGGGGACTAAAACGTGTACTATGTTTTGGACACAAAAATTCTACTATGTCTACAAGCTTACTATGGTTTCGAGACTCAAGCTTCATTTTACTTTGGTTTGGACACTAAAACCTTTTAGTTTTGTTGTTTAAGGTTAGGCACTACACGACGGTTGATCTTTAGCGACCCTTATTTGTTACCAACTGTTAGTTGCTAAAAGTTATGGACCGATGGTTGGTCGCTAAATCCGTTTGTAGCAACAGTCTGTTGGTCGCTAAAAGTCTAGAAATTTAACAACTTATGGTTGGTCGCTATAGATCTCGTTGGGGACCAACGGTTGGTCGCTATAGAGAAGATGTTACTCACTAAAAATTAATTAAAACATTGATCGCTAAATTATAGAAAAGAAAAAAAGATTTGTATAAAAGAAAAAAAAAATTATAGAAAAGAAAAAATTATAAAAATAATATTTCTAAGGTTTGAACCGTAGATCTATATCTATATATTAATTAAAATGTCAATGACTTAACCAATTAGACTCATGGTTTTGGTTTTTATTATAATTGTTTCTTTCTTATTTACTTAGAAAGGCCCATCTAAAGATTTATCCACTAAGGGAAACCCTAGTCACGTTCCACATCTCCACCACCCGCCAGGCCATTAGCTGCTGCCCTGCTGTGCATCCCGCCGCAGCCATATCCCAACGCTCGCCATGGCCCCACCTCGACGCTCGGCCATGGCGGCGCATCTGCGCTCGGCGGCGGTGCGTCTCGGCGCTGCGCATCTGCGCTCGGCGGCGGTGCGTCTCAGCGCTCTCTGGCCGAAGATGAGGGGCGGTGCGTCTCGGCGCTCTCCCAACTGGCGGCGCACGGCAGCTCCCTACAGGCCCATGCCAGGCGCCCATGCTAGGCGCCACGTACCGGAGACTCCTCGTCGTCGCGCCACTCTCTCCGCCCGCGGCCCCTCCAGGCCCATGCCAGGCGCCCGCGGCAAGGTCGCCGGAGCCGCCGAGGCGGGCGTTCCACTGTTCTACGCCCCCTGGGGTTCAGGTCCACCCCGGCGTCGTGGACCGGTCCCTGTCCGGGGGAGGGCGATGGCGAGGGCGTGGATACGGGGGCTGAGAAGGGGCTGGAGATCGCGAGGCTGGGGACCAATCTGATTCGGTTCATGCTATTTTGCTGTCCAGAGGGCTGTTCTTGAGCCAGCAATGCAAGGAAAAGACATGATTGGCCGTGCTCGAACAGGGACTGGGAAGACCCTGGCTTTTGGTATTCCTATCATGGACAAGATCCTCAGCTACAACGAGAAGAATGGGTTCGTTTCTCTTTCACATGTGGAATTCTTTTAATTTATCTACCAGGGAGATATAATATATTGTAATAATTGCATAGTACGAAGCATGCAGATTTGGCAGGAATCCTTTAGCCATAATCTTGGCACCAACAAGAGAACTTGCTCGGCAGGTTGAGAAGGAATTTAGAGAATCTGCTCCCTTGGACACCCTCTGTGTATATGGAGGTGTTCCTATCAATCAGCAAATGAGAGCTCTTAAATATGGTGCTGACATAGTGGTCGGAACTCCAGGTCGAGTTATTGACCTTCTGAGAAGGGGTGTTTTAAACCTTTCACAGATCCAGTTTGTGGTCCTAGATGAAGCTGATCAAATGCTGGCTGTGGGTTTCGATGAAGATGTTGAGGTGATCATGGAGCAATTGCCACAGAACCGTCAAAGCATGCTGTTCTCAGCAACAATGCCTAGTTGGATAAGAAAAAATTCGAACAAGTACTTAAAGGATCCAGTTATAATTGACCTTGTGAGTGACTTCTTTTATTATTTGAGTGTGATTTTTGTTTTACTTTCTCTAGCTTGTCTTGTGACAATCGTGCATTCTTTTGTATGCACGTATATATGAAGTCCTGCATTGAATAGATCTTCCTGGGACTAGAAACATTACTGAAGCATCTAATGAACACCAACACATTCATTTATAAAAATGGATACCAAATCAGCACCTTCTTGAACAGCAATGAATGTGCGTTGGAAGGAGGTGACTAGGGAGGGTTCTGGCAGGAATGGCAGAGGGAGTGGGGACGTTGGTGCATACAACTTTGGGCGAGCACAAGTTTGTTCTCGTCCTAGGATTTGGCTGCTTGAGTGGGGACAGATGCGATTCGGCGGCCTAGGACGATGGAGCAAAGGCGAGCTCAGTCCCTACTCAGTCCTGGGACAATTTGTGCAAATGATTCTCTTTCCTTGTTATCGGTTTTGAGTGGGCAGTAGTGACATCCCAATCTTTAAACCCACCCCCATTGGTAGATCTTCCTAGCATGATAGGGCACTAATCCATGAACATTCTTCTGTGGTTAAATTTTTGGACGGAACTTTTACATTAATCAATTTCAGCATACATTAAAATACTGTGAACAAATTAATAGTGTTTGGAAGACACGTACATGAGGACCAATGGGATTATTGACGGATACTTGTCTTAGGTTTTCTAGAAATTGTCTAGTAATGTAACTCAGTATTTCTAGAAAACACTAATATATATGTTTTGGCTATGGTGGTCATTGAAGAAACGTACAGTGACAAGCATATGTTCCTCCTGCTTTACAAGGATGTTTCAAAATTGATTCAGATTGTGGGGATGCCATTGTGTTTGTTAGTGGGTAGTACTGATACTATATTGGAAGAAGTGGTCCGATGGTGGAATGAGAAAGGAGAATAACATCAGGAGAGCTAGTAAATGGCGATAGCTTTCAGGTGTTGTTCTGGTCTTTGACTAAAGATTCATTTCCTGGATAGCTTCCATCAGTGTTGTGGTAAAAACCTTTCCCACCTTTTTACTGGTTCATACAGGCTGATACAATTCAAGAATTATGAAGGTGATATATTTTGTAATTTGTATGTAGCACGTTATCTTAACCTTGATCTTTGACATTAAAGGAGTCGATGGCTATGGTCCCGTCTCATTACTCAGCCTTCTACCTATGCTCCAGACTCCAGTGAAGAGGCTTTACCTCTATGGTGGACGGTGGTGTCGGTACAGGGAAGACGATGCTTATCGATCTGTCCTATGAACAGCTGTAAGTCTCCGTCACACTACTTTGTGATGGTGTTCCAAAGTTTTGGTCTAGTAATAGGGCAACAGCTTATCGGTTCGTCACACTGATTGATCACTGATGTATGGTTCTTGCTTTCTTTCAGTCTCTCACTTTATTACGTTCAAGTTTGTCTCGGCCTCAATATATGCAGACAACCATTTGTTCTGTATTTGAACTTTATGCCATCTGAAAAGTTCAACATTCATTCAGTGTGGTTGACTTAAGGAGGTTTTTATCATAGAATGAAACTGGTATCACTTAAAATCAGTGCCACATCATCAAAAATACCAACTAAAACTGTCTAATTTTATGATTGTACCAGCTGAAGTTGGTGCATATAAGGCTGCAACACCGTCTAGTGGAGGTAGATAAGGCATCAAAACTGTATTTTTATTTGCAAATGTAGCAACAATATACTAATTTGATGTACTTTTTTCTAGGGTGTTCTGGACAAAGAAAGTTTGTACCTTAAAACAGGAGGATACAAGAAGCTGGAGTGGTTGTCTGAAGGCTTTTGAACTGCTTGAAGCATTAGTGTAGTTTTGGTGCTTTTGTGACTGATCAGCTCTGGAGCAGCTAGAGTGATGTAGTTGTGGGCTTTTGAACAATAGCTGGAGTGATATGAAACATTAGTGATGTAGTTGTGGGCTTTTGAACTGCTTTAAGCTAGAGTGATGTCGCTGTGGTGTTTTTTGTGACTAATCATCTCTAGAGCTTTTGTGAATGATCTAGCTAGCTATCTGTAAATGATCTAGTTGTGAATGATATTATAATTGTGATGCTTTTGTGAATATATAATTGTGGCGCTTTTGTTTTAATGTGATGGATCTATGACTGTGATATACTGATTAACTGTGTATGTCTTTATGATTTGTGTATAAAAATCTGTGATTTGTGGTGCTTAATTAAATGTATATTATTATTAATAACAACTGTAAAAATGGCGACTTTCTGTTGGTTGCTAAATGTATAATATGACGACTTACGGTTGGTTGCTAAATCTATAGTACAGCAACCCACGGTTGGTCGCTAAATATACAATATTACCAACGGACGGTCGGTCGCTAAAAAGATGTCGGTCGCTAAAGCCTTTAGCGACGGCACTTACAGCGACCATCCTTATGAGTCGCTAAAAGTTTTTAGCGACCAACCGTAGGTCGCTGAAGGTCGTTTTAGCAACCAACCGTAGGTCGCTGTAAGTGAACCGTCGTGTAGTGAGGGTTTAGGGATAGGATTTGGGGTCTAGGTTTCCATAAAAACATGTGCTATAGCTCACTTGTGGCAAAAAATGCTGTAACGACTTCCCCGATCTAAAACGTAGGTGGCAGGTCGGATACATGAAATTGGCTATTTGGCCATGGAAACGTGTGCTATAGCTCGTGGGAGACCAAAAACACCTTTAATGTGCTCTAGAGACCAAAACGCGGGTGGTCGAACGCGTACATAAAAATGGTCGTTGGACCATGAAAACGTGTGTTATAGCTTACGGGAGGCCATAAACAGCCTTACCAGTCTGAGTGGCCAAATCATGGGTGGCAGACCACGGGAGGCATGAAATCGCTGTTCGACAACAAAAACATGTGTCACGGGAGGCCAAAAATAGTCTTACTGGCCTCGGGGGACTAAAACGTGTACTATGGTTTGGACACTAAAACCTTTTAGTTTTGGTGTTTAAGGTTAGGGTTTAGGGATAGGATTTGGGGTCTAGGTTTCCATAAAAACGTGTGTTATAGCTCACTTGTGGCAAAAAAAATGCCGTAACAGCTTCCCCGATCTAAAACGTAGGTGGTAGGTCGGATACATGAATTGGCTATTTGGTCACGGAAACGTGTGCTATAGCTCGTGGGAGGCCAAAAACACCTATAAGGTGCTCTGGGGACCATAACGTTGGTGGTGGAACACGTACATAAATATAGCTCACGGGAGGCCAAAACAGCCTTACCAGTCTTAGTGACCAAATCATGGATGGCGACGGGAGGCACGAAATCGCTATTCGATGACAAAAACATGTGTCACGGGAGGCTAAAATAGCCTTACAGGCCTGAGGGGACTAAAACGTGTACTACGGTTTGGACACAAAATTCTACTATGTCTGCAAGCTTACTATGGTTTCGAGACTCAATCTTCATTTTACTATGGTTTGGACACTAAAACCTTTTAGTTTTGGTGTTTAAGGTTTGGGTTTAGGGATAGGATTTGGGGTCTAGGTTTCCATAAAACGTGTGCTATAGCTCACTTGTGGCAAAAAAATGCCGTAACGGCTTCCCTGATCTAAAACATAGGTGGTAGGTCGGATACATGAAGTTGGCTATTTGGCCACGGAAACGTGTGCTATAGCTCGTGGGAGGCCAAAAACACATTTAAGGTGCTCTGGGGACCATAACGCGGGTGGTTGAACGCGTACATAAAAATAGCTCACGGGAGGCCAAAACAGCCTTACCAGTCTCAGTGGCCAAATCATGGATGGCGGACGGGAGGCACGAAATCGCTGTTCGATGACAAAAACATGTGTCACGGGAGGCTAAAATAGCCTTACAGGCCTCAGGGGACTAAAACGTGTACTATGGTTTGGACACACAAATTCTAATATGTCTGCAAGCTTACTATGGTTTCGAGACTCAATCTTCATTTTACTATGGTTTGGACACTAAAACCTTTTTGTTTTGGTGTTTAAGGTTAGGGTTTAGGGATAGGATTTGGGGTCTAGGTTTCCATAAAAACATGTGCTATAGCTCACTTGTGGCAAAAAATGCCGTAACGGCTTCCCCGAACTAAAACGTAGGTGGCAGGTCGGATACATGAAATTGGATATTTGGCCATGGAAACGTGTGTCATAGCTCGTGGGAGGCCAAAAACACCTTTAAGGTGCTCTAGGGACCAAAATGCGGGTGGTCGAACGCGTACATAAAAATGGTCGCTCGACCATGAAAACGTGTGTTATAGCTTACGGGAGGCCATAAACAGCCTTACCAGTCTGAGTGGCCAAATCATGGGTGGCGGACGGGAGGCATGAAATCGCTGTTCGACAACAAAAACATGTGTCACGGTGTCACACCCGGATTTCGGGGGCACCAAGACCCGGGGCGAACATAATCACCAGGTGTGCTGGGACCAAGTCTCACACATATGATGAATCATGGCACGAGATCGAATGTCACATCTTTACTACATAACAGGAATTCTGTACAAAATAAATAATTACATTATAAGGAGACATCGGTCCAGCAACCCAAAGTTGACTGGGAGACGACGGCCTAGACTTCTCACGAACACATAATAGCATCCTCAATGCGCCTCATCCTTCGGTACCTGTTCTTGACCTGTGGGGGGGTGTGAGACAGCAAGAGTGAGCTCACATACGTTCATCGCTCAACAAGTTGTGGGGAATAATGTGCATGAACTCGCCAAAGGTGGGAGCTCACGTGAAGTGTAAGGCTTACCAAAGAGGATGGTTGAAGCTGAGCATTGCTTTTAAAGTTGGTCAAAATTTTATTAGCAATTACTAAGTATAAGTAAATACCAACCCAATTAAGTAGTAGAACCAAAGTAACAACATCACCTGCGATGCGATGCATATGACAAATTGAATTTAGTTCCATAAATTAATCATGTGAGGGTCCGAGCTGCTCATGACCGTGAGCACGGCTAGTATACCAGTTTTACACTCTGCAGAGGTTGCGCATCTTTACCCACAAGTCATGTTATCCATCTGCCAAGGGATCGCGACTTCCCATACACCTCTACCGAGGAGGCGAGGCAGGGTAACACTACGAGGCCTTTACAAAGTTCCACTAGCTTCAGAAAACCCGCTACAGTTTATAGGAAGCTCCAATGCAGGGTTCTTGCCTGACCGCCATCGCAGCAAAATCAACCAAGGACCTCCCTACACTGACCACTCCCCTACTGCCCTTGCCCCTTTCGGGTAAGGTAGTCCTCCACTAGCTTTCCTAATTAATCAGCCAAGGGCGTCCATAAACCCTTGTGGTAGCACTGTTTTCTCGGGTGGTCGCTCCATGTTCCAATTAACATAATGATCTTATCATGAACAGTGATAATAAACAGATAATAAAAGTGTGATCATGAATAATGTATCTTCATACCCAAAACCACATAAAGCACTAGCAAGTACTACCCAAAAAGTTCAGTGGTAAACAAGGTATAAAGATAGACAAACTAGGGTAACCTAATGGGTCCCATCAAAATTAACTTATGCAGATCATTATGATTAATCAGAACATGAGTAGGTAAAAAGAAGTGATCAAGGGCACAACTTGCCTGGCACTTGAGATTCCAGGTACCAACTTGCTTTTCAGATGACACGTGTCCTCGCGCTAGTCGTAGTAATACAAGCAAACATGGTATAGATAAAATTAACATCACACCAAACATAAGAACAAACTGAGTAATAATTATCTACGCGCTGCTACGAGCTCGTGGGAACGAGAACCACTAAGATCAGAGTTACGATTATTAAGTTACGATTTTCTGAAGTTATTTAATGACTAGAATAGAGTTATTCCTGTGGATAATTTTAAATCAAGTTTCATTGTAAGACAAAGATACAGGGTGATAAACAATATTTAAACAAAATAAATTCCACTGGAATGAATCGATTTGGGGTTATATATTTTAAATTATGAATTTCTGAAGGTTTTATGCAATTAAAACAAGATTAAGTACTTGATAAATTTTAATGAGTCTTTCATGTCAGAAAAGTGGCACAAATGGATAGACAATAATATTATGAAAATTTAGGAACTGGAATGGAGGAATTTGAAGTTCATTTGAATTTTCTATGAATTTTACAATCCCTCGCATTTATTTCCATACTAAAAATCTATTTTCCAATTTATTTATTCAATTTCAGACTGTACTGGATTGGGGCTCATTTACAGAAAACTGCAGGGGGTTCTGGGTAAAACGCCTACGACTCAGGGAAGACTGTATAGGATGGCGGGTTGATTCTGCGAAATCTTGGGGTCTCTTTAGTAAAAAGACACGACCGAAGGGGTATCCGATGATCCTAGCCGTCAGATTAGGAACGGACGCCCCAAATTAAATCTGACCAACCCGAACCGGTATGCGTCACGAGCGCTCTGATCTATATCCAACGGCTCGAATTTAATGAAGCCGAGATCTCGCCGCAGCCCTCGGATCTAGATCAACGGCTACCGCTACCCGAGTCCGAATCGTTACCCTGGATCAAATCGCGGCCGTATATCGTGAGATCCACGGTCCATACACTAACTGACCCTGAGCTGTTCATCCTGAGATCAACGGCACTGGTGTTTTCTCCTTTCTTCCGCTCATCCGGTGAGCCGAGCACCCAGGCAGAGAACGCCCACGGCCGCGCCATATGGCCGACGAGGTCCGCAGCCCCAAACCCAAATCAAACTAGTCTAGTCCCAAATGGAACCCAAGGCGAACACAGGGGAATGGGTTCATACCGAAACTTGCCTGGAGTCGAGCACAGATTGCGGAGGAATGCGGTCCACAGTGGATCTTCACCGACGGTGAGAAGCCCCGAGGCGCTGAAGCTCTACTGCAACACTTCCGCCAGCTTCGGACCTACCCGCGCGACGGTATGGAGTCCACGACGGCGACGACGGAGCACTAGTATCCCGGCACAGCGAGCCCAGGGATGAGTTCGACTTTCTCTCTCTCTCCACGCTCTGACGTCCTCTGCGCTCCATGGATGATGGGGCAAGGTAGGACCGATGGAAGTGTTTTTATACCCCAAGAACGGATAGAGTCCGAGCGCGGATCAAGGAATCGGATCTGCAGCCCCGTGGTGAATTCGTTGATTTAGTTACGGAGCTCGTGTGGGAGATAACGTGCAATCTGTTGGAGCTTGCGGCCGGGGAAGATGACAAGTAGGGCCCACCCGCCAGTCTGTTAACCGGATTGAGCAGCCGTGTGTGAGAATGAGAACAAGGCCCCAGGATGACCACGACGACGCGACAAGGAACGACCTTGCGCGATGATTAGTAGGGAGATGGGCCGACTAAGTTCAATTTGGCCCAATGAACAGATTAGTGTTCTTTTTTTCTTTTCTTTTCCTATTTTATATTTTCATTTCTCATTTCAACCCTAAGTTTGATTCTGAATTTCAAACATGTATTAGATGCATCAAACAGAAATCTCAGCATGACAATGCAGGTATATTTATTTATACTGATTCCTTTGTTCATGCCACAAAACATATAATTCAATAAAGTATAGTTTATGTATAATGTCTCATCACATATATGCTTTAATGAAATGATTTGTATTGCACAAATTTATTAATATTTATTTCAGATAACATTTCTAAACATTTTTTTAAACAAATAATAACTTATTTTATATAATATTATTAAATCTTTTAGTATTTAGCTGTATTTATTTAAGAAGATGTGACTTAAAAGATGATATAATTTGCATAAAAGAATATCATGATTCAAATCTTCATATTATCCTACTAGAAATCCATAATACTATTTTGGGTGCTACAAATTCTACCCCCCTTAACAGAAATCTCGTCCTCGAGATTTGTAAGGAAAGGGATATAGAGAGATTGGTTGTAATGTAGCTTTTAGTTTCTAGTTGGTACCAAAATCAAGAGCGGTTTTTTTAGAAATGAGTAGGTGATTGGGAAGGCTTGGGTATATATGTATAGCCACTTTATTATGCAGGATATAAGATATCTTTAAAGTATTTATAGGTTTGGGTAAGAAAGAGTAGGATAAGAAAAGACTCCATTTGAAATGTTTAGTTTTTTTTTTGATTCACCTCGAGATTCGCTTTGACTGTTATATCCCTCCTTGTCGATGTTGATCTTTTCTTCGCCGGTCTTGGTCTCATTGGTTCGAGGTTAGTGTGTATCATCGGGGTTGAAGAATATGATCAAGATATGAATGTGATAGACTACATGATGTAGGTCAAAAGTTTGTTTGATGTTAGGTCGAAGTTGATAGATTATGTAATCCATCATGTCTCTATTGGTTAGGTCAGATCTCATGCATGTGACTGAGTTGGTCTAAGGCACTAGTTTAGTTACAAGTGCATGAGGGTTATGGCCTTATCTTTTGTACCAGCATTAAGTAACTTACTCTAGATTAGATCATAATAGATTAGATAAAATCTAGATTAGATTGGATATGACTAGATTAGGGTAGTTAATCTAAATAAATTTTGGATTAGCTCATGGTTGTTATTCTAGAGTGGGATAAACGTGCTTATTAGGGCAAGATGAATCCATAAGGATAAGGTACCCAATCTTTTGTGGTCAGTTAGATCTATTAGGATGACATAAAAATCTTTTTAAGATAAGATGAATCTATTAAGATAAGAGAGAATCTGTTAAAATGAGATGGATCTATTAAGTTAAGAGAGAGTCTTTTAAGATAGCGTGGATCTATTAAGCTAGATACATTTTTTTTAATGACGGACAATCTAAGTTTGATTAGTTATCTTATATATATTTTTTATGCCTAAGTATATTGTCGGCGTTTCGAGACAGGGGGGTCCCTAAGCCGACGAGTGAGTGTGCTGCGTGCCCCAGCCCAGATGGGTCGAGCGCGTGGGCGAGCGCGAAGGGGGGAGAGGCGAGGCGGCCGGAGCCGATCGTGAGAGAGGTGGAAGTCCCGCGGCCTTCGTGTTCGTCTCGCGCCCAGGTCAGGTGCGCTTGCAGTAGGGGGGTTACAAGCGTCCACGCGGGTGAGGGAAGCGAGCGGCCCCAAGAGAGCGCTTGTCCCGTCCTCGGTCCCGCGCGGCCAACCTTCTCTGAGAAGGCCCTGGTCCTTCCTTTTATAGTCGTAAGGAGAGGATCCAGGTGTACAATGGGGATGTAGCAGAGTGCTACGTGTCTAGCGGAGGGAGAGCTAGCGCCCTAGGTACATGCCAATGTGGCAGCCGGAGAGATCTGGGCACCCTGTTGGCGTGATGTCGTGGCTGTCGGAGGTGCGGCGGAGCCTGATGGAGGGACAGCTGTTGGAGCGGTCGAGTCCCTGCTGACGTTGTCCTGCTTCCGTAAGAGAGCTGGGGGCCGCCGTCGTCATAGAGCTTGTGGAGCGCCATTATTGCCCCTCTGGCGGAGCTGGCCGGATGAGACGCCGGTCTTGTTCTCCGTGACCCGAGTCGATTCGGGGTGGGTTGATGATGGCGTCTCCTGTTGACGTGGCGGTCTGTGCTCTAGGCAGGGCGACGTGGGGTTTCCTCCGAAGCCGAGGTTGAGTCTGCCTTCTGTTGCCGTGGCCGAGCCCGAGCCAAGGGGTCGGGCGAGGCGGAAGTCGTTCAGCCGAGGCCAGGGCGGAGTCCGAGCCCTGGGGTCGGGCGAGGCGGAGTTCGAGCCCTGGGGTCGGGCGAGGCGGAGTTTCGTCGTCTTCCGGGTCTTAGCCCGAGTCCGAGCCCTGGGGTCGGGCGGAGCGGAGTTCGCCGTCTTCTGGGTCTTAGCCCGAGTCCGAGCCCTGGGGTCGGGCGGAGCGGAGTTCGCCGTCTTCCGGGTCTTAGCCCGAGTCCGAGCCCTGGGGTCGGGCGGAGCGGAGTTCGTCGTCTTCCGGGTCTTAGCCCGAGTCCGAGCCCTGGGGTCGGGCGGAGCGGAGTTCGCCGTCTTCTGGGTCTTAGCCCGAGTCCGAGCCCTGGGGTCGGGCGGAGCGGAGTTCGCCGTGGCGCCTTTGGCAAGGCCTGATTGCCTGTCAGACTCACTCTGTCGAGTGGCACTGCAGTCGGAGTGGCGCAGGCGGCGCTGTCCTTCTGTCAGACTGGCCAGTGGAGCGGTGGAGTGACGGCGGTCACCTCGGCTCTGCCGGGGGCGCGTGTCAGGATAGAGGTGTCAGGCCTCCTGTGCGTTAAATGCCCCTGCAATTTGGTCAGTCGGTGTGGTGATTTAGTCAAGGTTGCTTCTGAGCGAAGCCAAGGCCTTGGGCGAGCCGGTGATGTGTCCGCCATAAAAAGGGGGCCTCGGGCGAGACGGAAGTCTCTCGAGGTCGGCTGCCTTTGGCCGAGGCTAGGCTCGGGTGAAGCGTGATCGAGTCACTCGTATGGACTGATCCCCTGACTTAATCGTGCCCATCAGGCCTTTGCAGCTTTATGCTGATGGGGGTTACCAGCTGAGAATTAGGCGTCTTGAGGGTACCCCTAATTATGGTCCCCGACAGTAGCCCCCGAGCCTCGAAGGGAGTGTTAGCACTCGCTTGGAGGCTTTTGTCGCACTTTTTTGCAAGGGGACCAGCCTTTCTCGGTTGCATTTCGTTCCGGTGGGTGCGCGCGAGCGCACCCGCCGGGTGTAGCCCCCGAGGCCTCGGAGGAGTGGTTACACTCCTTCGAGGTCTTAATACTTCGGCTGGTCTGGTCGTTCCCTCATGCGAACTGGCCGTAGCCCGGGTGCACGGTCGGGGCCCAAGCTCTCGGGCTGGTATGTTGACGCTGTCAACGATTTGGCCGGAGCCGGTTTTTGCGAGAGCAGCCCCCGAGCCTCTGCACAGGGCGAGAGGACGATCAGGGACAGACTCGGCTTTTTACATACGCCCCTACGTCGCCTTTCCGCAAGGAGGAGGGGGGAGTGCGCCATGTTACCCTCGATGGGCACCGAACATGGTGTCTCCGGTGAGCTGCAAGCGGGTAATCCGAGTGGACGTCCGTGCCCCGTTCGTTGGGGGTCGGCTAGGGGCCCAGAGGCACGCCCAAAAGTACCTGCGGGTGATTTGCCGGACCCGGTCCCCTGGCGACGGGGTCCGAGGGCTCGATGCCTCCCTCCGATGGGATTCCGTTACAAGATCGTTCCCACTGGTCTCGGAAATGTCCTAGGGTACCTCGGGAGCGCAGCTCGAGCCTCGGTTATGTATCGAACGTGCCCCTGGTCATCCCTCGCTCGGTGTCTGAGGCGACTGTGAACCCTTCGGGGGCCAGCCTTCGAACCCCTGATCAGTAATGGGCGCGGAGCCCGAGTAGCCTGAGGCGGCCATGAAGCCCTTCGGGGGGCTGGCCTTCGAACCC
This sequence comes from Zea mays, assembly GCF_902167145.1. Classification (NCBI taxonomy): domain Eukaryota; kingdom Viridiplantae; phylum Streptophyta; class Magnoliopsida; order Poales; family Poaceae; genus Zea; species Zea mays. The sequence goes on along the minus strand of NC_050099.1, from coordinate 379,627 downwards.
CTGACCAGTAGTGGGTGTCGGGCCCACGCGATCTGAGGCGACTGTTGAACCCTCGGGGGGCCAGCCTTCGAACCCCTGATCAGTAATGGGGGGCTCGGAGCCCGGTTCCTTCGCGGAGAAGGATCCCTTTCGGGGTATCCCCCTTTCCCGGTCCCTGTTGCAAGAGATAGAGAAAGAGGAAAACAGAAAAGGATACGAATTCGGACGACGTGGCGTACCTTTTCTGACGCGGTTATTACGGCGAAGGTGAAGCGTCGCGCGCTCCTCCTACCAGAGGCGCCGCGTGTCCCGCCGCGGAGTTAATGCGACGGGGCGAGTGGTTGGCGGGGCGGCCGTTGCGCGCGTGCGATCCGTTCGAGGAACGGGTCACGGGTGCACCGTCTTCACGCCGTGAGAGGAGGCTCTCTTGCTGTCTCAGGATGGGACGTGAGCCTGGCTGACGACGTGACCGCTGCGCCCGCCCGCCTGCCACCGCTATTACTGCCGGCCCACTTTCGGTTGCTTTGACCGACGCGCCAGTCTGGCGCTGTTGGGTCGCCTCGAGTCGTGGCACAGGCTTTGCAACCGAAGAGGCGCGATGGTGGCACAAGTGGCGGTGCGGTTGCTTGCATGCAGCAACTGGCGTGCCGGTTGCTCGACGCGTGGGCCTGGGTTCCAAGCTGGCGTGTCAGAAGTCGGAGAAGCGCGTCCATCTGGCGCGGTTGCATGCCGCCTGCATGGCTGCCCGCCCCTTCTGCCCGTTGGTCTGGGCGAAAATGGGGGGTCGCCTGTAACCGCTGGACGGTCGTGCGCACCATGCGCGGCGGTTTGGCTTCTTCTGCCCTGAGCCGGCTTGCATGACATGCGGGACCCAGCCCCCGAGTCGCAGGGGAGGGCCTTGGAGCGTGTTGGAGAAGACTCGGCCCGCGGCGCTTGGGGGCGCACGTAGGGGGAGTTGCCTTTAAAAGGAGGGAGGCTCCCTTCGTAAGGCAACCATGTCTTCTTCCTCCCTTAAGCGTCGGGTCTTCCCGTCTTCCAAGCCCCCGGATGGGGGGTATCCGCCGCCTTTCCGCCTCCTCGTTGGAGGAACGCAACTCCATGGGAGTTGGTACCTCTCAGCCATCGTTCGGCTTCAAGGATTTTCATCAGGCAGCCTGGTTGCTCCCTCCCGCCGGTGGCCACCCAAGACGGTGACCTCCAGCTCCTGGATGGGGGGAGACAGACCAGGCTGCAGTCCCGCCCTCAGCGTCGGGTGCGTTCGTCATCCTCGCTGGGGCGGGGGCCGAGGCGAGCCGGGGCTCTACCTCGCATGCGGGTCGGCGAACCACCTCCTCTTCCAGCTTCTGGTGGTGGCAATCGTCCTCCCGCGCTGCGACGGAGTCGTCCTCCAGTCATGCCGGGGAAGGCGAACTGTTGCTGTCCAGCTAGGATGCAACATTCCGTCTTCCCCCTCGCATTCGGGGCGAGGACGGCAGCGAGGATCTACCGGAGCGCTTGGGGGCGGCCCGCTCTTTGGCTTTGATGGCTTGTTCGCATCCCTTGAGTGGGACCGCGAACAAGAGCCTTCCGGTGAGTGCGTTCACCTGGGGCCATGGCTGCCGCTGCAGAGGTCGTCGCCCCGCAGGCCCGAGGTCGCTCATACCCTCGGGGACGGAACCGGAGTCCCGTTTGTGATGGCACCTTGGGCGCCAGTGTTTTTGTCCATTGTGGCTGTCGAGGCCTGAACGTGTATGTAATTTTGGCACGGAGCCGTGTTTTTTCCTCATTTTCGAGCACTAAGTCTCGCTTGTTTGATTATCTGAACCGCTTTACCAAGCATGAGTTGCCCCGTGCCAAGGTGACGGGTGAGGTATCCGTATCCCGGAGGCGTAGGAATCCCTCGGCCCGTTCGGCCTTGTTATGTGAGGCTCCTCTAGCTTAGTTGAAGAGACCCCTCGGCCGCCCTTCGGTGGATCGAGGCCGGGGGTAGCGATATCAGTATGAACAGAGGCGGAGTTGGCTCGAGAATGGGGAACCTGGTTGGCCGGAGCCTAGCCGTGTCGTCCGTCAGCGGGGCCGACGCCAAAGTCGGTCAGTCGAGGCCTCGGATCGGGCTGGCGCCCTTGGAAGCCGGTTGACCGAGGCCCCAGGGGTAACCGGTTGAGCCGCCTGCTCGGGCCGGATTCCCGGAGGAGCCCCTGGACCGCGGCGCCGCCCGAGGCTGGGTCGGGCTTTGCTGAAGACGTCGTCGATGCCGAGGGTGCTACAGCTCCCTTCGGCGTGAAGACCCGAGCCTGCAGGATCCGATCATCTTGTAGCGTGTGCTTCCTGCAGCCGCCGAGGCCAGAAGAAAACACCCTCGCTGCACTTGCGAAGCTGCGCCTTTTTTCCTCCTGTTTCGAGCATCTGGACTCTGTCGGTAACAGGGATGTTTGTGTGAGCGAGAGTCGCTTTTCGCGGAAGGGACGAGTGAGGTATCCGTATCCCAGAGGCGTGGGAATCCCTCGGCTCGGTCGGCCTTGCCGCTTACGCGTACTTTCACCCGTCCATGAGGCCCTGTCCCCGACTTAGTCGAGAAAGCTTGAAGGACTGCTTCGGCAGGAGAGCTTCCGAACGTGATGACTCGTTCGGTCCACGGAGTCGCTTTATCCGAGCGCAAGTTACTTATCGCAGAAGGGGACGAGTGAGGTATCCGTATCCCGAAGGCGTAGGAGTCCCTCGGCTCGGTCAGCCTTGGCTGCTTACGTGTACCTCGTCGTTTCCAGGATCCGCTTTCCGAAGTAGTCAAGAAGCACGAAAGAAATCCTGCTAAAAAGAGATCCTTTTTCGAGGAAAAACTCGACGCAGAGGGGGTCTCCCCCCTTTTAGCCCCCGAGGGAGGGTCGGGCTTTGCCGAGGCTAGGCCGACCCTTCCTTGACAACTAAACTTTGCGTAGGTGCGAGGTATATGAACAACTTGAAAACATCTTAAGGGTAGAAGCGACGTAGCTGTTTGATGTTCCAAGCGTTGCCGTAGATCTCGCCTTGATTGCTGGCCAGCTTGTATGTTCCGGGCTTCAGAACTTTGGCGATGACGAATGGCCCTTCCCAGGGGGGCGTGAGCTTGTGCCTCCCTCGGGCGTCTTGTCGCAGCCGAAGCACCAGGTCGCCCACCTGGAGTTCTCGGGACCGGACCCCTCGGGCGTGGTAGCGTCGCAGGGACTGTTGGTACCGCGCCGAGTGTAGTAAGGCCCTGTCCCGAGCTTCCTCCAACTGGTCCAGCGATTCCTCTCGGCTGGCTTGGTTGCTTTGTTCGGTGTAGGCCCTCGCCCTTGGGGAGCCGTATTCCAGGTCAGTGGGCAAGATAGCTTCAGCCCCGTAGACCAGGAAAAACGGCGTGAAGCCCATGGCACGACTCGGCGTCGTCCTTAGGCTCCAGACCACCGAGGGGAATTCCTTCATCCATCGCCTGCCGAACTTGTTGAGGTCGTTGTAGATCCGAGGTTTGAGCCCTTGTAGAATCATGCCGTTGGCACGCTCTACTTGCCCATTCGACATGGGATGAGCCACAGCGGCCCAGTCCACCCGGATATGGTGATCCTCGCAAAAATCCAAGAATTTTTTGCCGGTGAACTGGGTGCCATTGTCGGTGATGATGGAGTTCGGGACCCCGAAGCGATGGATGATGTTGGTGAAGAATGCCACCGCCTGCTCAGACCTGATGCTGTTCAGGGGTCGGACCTCGATCCACTTGGAGAATTTGTCGATGGCGACCAGCAGGTGCGTGTAGCCCCCGGGCGCCTTCTGCAAGGGACCGACGAGGTCCAGACTCCATACAGCGAAGGGCCAGGTGATGGGTATTGTCTGCAGAGTCTGAGCGGGCAGGTGTGTCCGCTTCGCATAGAATTGGCACCCTTCGCAGGTGCGGACAATTCTAGTGGCGTCAGCCACCGCCGTTGGCCAGTAGAAGCCTTGCCGGAAGGCATTTCCAACAAGGGCTCGGGGTGCTGCGTGGTGGCCGCAAGCCCCCGAGTGTACTTCTTGCAGCAGTTCCCGACCTTCGGCGATGGAGATGCATCGCTGGAGGATGCCCGAGGGGCTGCGATGGTAGAGCTCCTCTTCGTCGCCCAGCAAGACGAATGACTTGGCGCGTCGCGCTACCCGCCGAGCCTCGACTTGGTCGAGGGGTAGCTCTCCTCGACGGAGATATTGCAGGTACGGGGCCTGCCAATCTTGGTCTGGCGTGGCCCCGCTCTGCCCTTCCTCGATGTTCAACGCCCCGCCCTCGGGGGCCGAGGGTACCTCGGGCTGAACCGAGGGTACCTCGGGCTGAGCCGAGGATACCTCGGGCTGAGCCGAGGGTACCTCGGGCTGAGCCGAGGGTACCTCAGGCTCGGGCGCGTCGTCGAGCTTGACGGAGGGTTGATGCAGATCCCGGGAGAAGACGTCCGGGGGGACTGTCGTTCGCCCCGAGGCTATCTTGGCCAGCTCGTCTGCGGTTTCGTTGTAGCGCCGAGCGATGTGGTTGAGCTCGAGCCCGAAGAACTTGTCTTCCAGGCGCCGAACCTCGTCGCAGTAGGCCTCCATCTTCGGGTCGCGGCAGTGGGAGTTCTTCATGACTTGGTCGATGACGAGCTGCGAATCACCGCGGGCGTCGAGGCGTCTGACCCCTAGCTCGATGGCGATCCGCAATCCGTTGACCAGAGCTTCGTACTCGGCCACATTGTTGGACGCCGGGAAGTGGAGGCGCAGCACGTAGCGCAAGTGCTTTCCGAGGGGCGAGATGAAGAGAAGGCCCGCACCGGCCCCCGTCTTCATCAGCGACCCGTCGAAAAACATGGTCCAGAGCTCCGGTTGGATCGGAGTCGTTGGTAGTTGGGTATCGACCCATTCAGCCACGAAATCCGCCAACACTTGGGACTTGATGGCCTTCCGAGGGGCGAACGAGATCGTTTCGCCCATGATCTCCACTGCCCACTTTGCGATCCTGCCCGAGGCCTCTCGGCACTGGATGATCTCCCCCAGGGGGAAGGATGACACCACAGTTACCGGATGGGACTCGAAGTAGTGTCGTAGCTTCCGCCTCGTCAGGATCACAGCATACAGCAGCTTTTGAACTTGTGGGTAGCGGATCTTAGTCTCGGACAGCACTTCGCTGATGAAGTAGACCGGCCTCTGAACGGGCAATGTATGCCCTTCCTCCTGCCTTTCGACCACAATCGCGGCGCTAACCACCTGAGTGGTCGCGGCGACGTAGACCAAGAGGGTTTCTCCGTCCGCCGGCGGCACCAAGACTGGCGCCTTTGTAAGGAGCGCCTTCAGGTTGCCGAGGGCTTCCTCGGCCTCAGGGGTCCAAACGAAACATTCGGCCTTCCTTAAGAGGCGGTACAGAGGTAGACCTCTTTCGCCGAGGCGTGAGATGAAACGGCTCAGGGCCGCGAGGCATCCCATGACCCTCTGTACCCCTTTTAAGTCCTTGATGGGTCCCATGCTGGTGATGGCCGCAATCTTCTCCGGGTTGGCCTTGATGCCTCGCTCAGAGACGATGAACCCTAGGAGCATGCCTCGGGGCACCCCGAAGACACACTTCTCAGGATTAAGCTTGACTCCTTTCGCCTTGAGACACCGGAATGTCACTTCAAGGTCGGAGAGGAGGTCGGGAGCCTTCCGTGTCTTGACCACGATGTCATCGACGTAGGCCTCGACTGTGCGACCGATGTGTTCGCCGAACACATGGTTCATGCACCGCTGGTACGTCGCGCCTGCATTCCTCAAGCCGAACGGCATGGTGACGTAGCAGTACATGCCGAACGGCGTGATGAAAGAAGTCGCGAGCTGGTCGGACTCTTTCATCCGGATCTGGTGATACCCCGAGTAGGCATCGAGGAAGGACAGGGTTTCGCACCCAGCAGTGGAATCCACGATTTGGTCGATGCGAGGCAGAGGGTAGGGAACCTTCGGACATGCTTTGTTGAGACCAGTGTAGTCTACACACATCCGCCATTTCCCCCCTTTCTTCCTTACGAGCACAGGGTTGGCAAGCCATTCGGGGTGGAATACCTCTTTGATGAACCCTGCCGCCATTAGCTTGTGGATCTCTTCGCCAATCGCTCTGCGCTTCTCCTCGTCGAATCGGCGCAGAGGCTGCCTGACGGGTCGGGCTCCGGCCCGAATATCCAGCGAGTGCTCGGCGACATCCCTCGGTATGCCGGGCATGTCCGAGGGACTCCACGCAAAGACGTCGGCGTTTGCACGGAGAAAGTCGACGAGCACTGCTTCCTATTTGGGGTCGAGCCCGGAACCGATCCGGATCTGCTTGGTGGTGTCGCCGCTGGGGTCGAGGGGGACGGCCTTGACCGTCTCCGCTGGCTCGAAGTTGCCGGCATGGCGCTTCACGTCTGGGACCTCCTTGGAGAGGTTCTCCAGGTCGGCGATGAGGGCCTCGGACTCGGCGAGGGCCTCGGCGTACTCTACGCACTCCACGTCGCATTCGAACGCGTGTTTGTACGTGGGGCCGACGGTGATGATCCCGTTGGGGCCCGGCATCTTGAGCTTCAGTTAGGTGTAGTTGGGGACGGACATGAACTTCGCGTAGCATGGCCTCCCTAACACGGCGTGGTAGGTTCCTCGGAACCCGACCACTTCGAACGTCAGGATCTCCCTTCGGAAGTTGGAGGGTGTCCCGAAGCAGACTGGGAGGTCGAGTCGCCCGAGGGGCTGGACGCGCTTCCCAGGGATGATCCCGTGGAAGGGCGCAGCGCCTGCTCGGACGGAGGACGGATCGACGCGCAGAAGCTTGAGGGTCTCGGCGTAGATGATGTTGAGGCAGCTGCCCCCGTCCATCAGGACCTTGGTGAGCCTGACATCGCCGACAACGGGGTCGACGACGAGCGGGTATTTCCCCGGGCTCGGCACATGGTCGGGGTGGTCGGCTCGGTCGAAAGTGATGGGCTTGTCGGACCAGTCTAGGTAGACTGGCGCCGCCACCTTCACCGAGCAGACCTCCCGGCGCTCTTGCTTGCGGTGCCGAGCCGAGGTATTCGCCGCATGCCCTCCATAGATCATGAAGCAGTCGCGGACCTCGGGGAACCCCCCTGCTGGGTGATCTTCGTTCTTGTCGTCGTCGTGGGCCCTGCCACCCACGGCGGGTGGTCCGGCCCTGTGGAAATGACGCCGAAGCATAACGCACTCCTCGAGGGTGTGCTTGACGGGCCCCTGATGGTAGGGGCACGGCTCCTTGAGCATCTTGTCGAAGAGGTTTGCACCTCCGGGGGGCTTCCGAGGGTTCTTATACTCGGCGGCGGCGACAAGGTCCGCGTCTGCGGCGTCGCGTTTCGATTGCGACTTCTTCTTGCCTTTCTTCTTGGCGCTGCGCGGAGCAGACGCCTCGGGAGCTTCTTCCGACGGGCGGCCCTGGGGCTGCTTGTCCTTTCGGAAGATAGCCTCGACCGCCTCCTGGCCGGAGGCGAACTTGGTGGCGATGTCCATCAGCTCGCTCGCCCTGGTGGGGGTTTTGCGACCCAGCTTGCTCACTAGGTCGCGGCAAGTGGTGCCGGCAAGGAACGCGCCGATGACATCCGAGTCGGTGATGTTGGGCAGCTCGGTGCGCTGCTTCGAGAATCGCCGGATGTAGTCCCGGAGCGACTCCCCCGGCTGTTGCCGGCAGCTTCGAAGGTCCCAGGAGTTCCCGGGGCGCACGTATGTGCCCTGGAAATTGCCAGCGAAGGCTTGGACCAAGTCGTCCCAGTTGGAAATCTGCCCCGGAGGCAGGTGCTCCAACCAGGCGCGAGCAGTGTCGGAGAGGAACAGGGGGAGGTTGCGGATGATGAGGTTGTCGTCGTCCGTTCCGCCCAGTTGGCAGGCAAGGCGGTAGTCCGCGAGCCACAGTTCCGGTCTCGTTTCCCCCGAGTACTTTGTGATAGTAGTCGGGGGTCGGAACCGGGTCGGGAATGGCGCCCGTCGGATGGCCCGACTGAAGGCCTGCGGACCGGGTGGTTCGGGCGAAGGACTCCGATCCTCCCCGCTGTCGTAGCGCCCCCCACGCCTGGGGTGGTAGCCTCGGCGCACCCTTTCGTCGAGGTGAGCCCGACGGTCGCGTCGATGGTGCTCGTTGCCGAGGTGGCCCGGGGCCGCAGGCGCGGTGTTGTGCGTGCGCCCGGTGTAGACCGAGGCCTCCCGCATGAATCGGGAAGTCGCGGCATGAGGTTCCGAGGGATATCCTTGCCTCCGGGATGCAGTGCTCTCGGCCCGCCGGGCCGCAGCGCCTTCCAGGAGATTCTTGAGTTCTCCCTGGATTCGCCGCCCCTCGGTGGTTGACGGCTCCGGCATCGCGCGGATGAGCATCGCTGCGGTCGCCAGGTTCTGACCGACCCCACTGGATGCGGGCGGCGGCCTGATCCTGACATCGTTGGCGACGCGGTGCTGGAGACCTTGGGGCAGATGACGTATTTCTCCGGCCAGGGGTTGGCCCACCCATGCCTGTCCGACGTCCCGACGGATCGGCTCAAGCGCTCCTGTTCCCTCGTTGAGCCTGGCCTGCGCCTCGCGGACTTGCTCGAGTTGTGGGTCGTAACCCCCCGCCGGAGCGGGGACCACAGCTAGCTCCCGTGGGATGTCGGCGCGAGGCACCGGCCTAGGGAGATCACCATCCTCCGGCATGCCAAGATGGTTGCCTTCGGTGGGATCCCCTAGCTCGATGTGGAAACATTCGCGGCTTGGGCCGCAGCTCTCGTCACCAAGGCTGCGGCTTCCGTCGGAACAGTCGGATAGACAGTAGTCACATGCGGTCATGAAGTCCCGCATGGCACTGGGGTTGCCAAGTCCGGAGAAATCCCAACCGATGCTGGGATCGTCATCTTCCTCGGACCCGGAGGGCCCGTAGGTCGAGACATCCGTCAGTCGGTCCCAAGGCGACCGCATACAGAACCTCAGTGGGGTTGCACTCGCCTCAATGAGAGCGCCCGCCAAAACGAGGTCGTTTGGCGGGTTGAGGCCGAGTCGAAATGACGCAAGATGGGAGTTAGTCGTTACCTTTTGGTCGACGAGGAGCGACGTAGTCACATCGGGGACTGGTTGTGCCGTCATCTCTGGTTCGAGGGCGACGTCCTGCAGGCTTTCCGCGAGCGCGCCGGCGTCGTCTTCTTGCTCGGGGTTAGCGTGCCGCGGGGGGACGGCGCTTGCCTCCGTCTCGAACGCGAGGTCGACGTCCGGCGTGCCTTCCGTCGGGGCGTCGGGGGCGTCGATTCGCTCGACGGCCGGCGAAGCGTGGCCTCCCGTCTGGCCTTGACGGCCCCGCCTCCTCCTCCGTTGGCGGGGGAGAGAACGGAGCGAGCCCGAATGTTGCTCTTCTACCACGCGGGGTAGACGTCATCGATTCCGCCGCCGGCGGGCGGGTTGTCGGCCGCCATTGTCGTAGTCGCGCGGCGGTGGAAGAAGTGTCATGTCGTAGCTGCTGTCGAAGGACATGAACTCAAGAGTCCCGAAACGAAGCACCGTCCCGGGCCGGAGAGGTTGCTGGAGACTGCCCATTTGAACTTGACGGGGAGCTGTTCGTCAGCACGCAGCAGGCCCCTACCTGGCGCGCCAACTGTCGGCGTTTCGAGACAGGGGGGTCCCTAAGCCGACGAGTGAGTGTGCTGCGTGCCCCAGCCCAGATGGGTCGAGCGCGTGGGCGAGCGCGAAGGGGGGAGAGGCGAGGCGGCCGGAGCCGATCGTGAGAGAGGTGGAAGTCCCGCAGCCTTCGTGTTCGTCCCGCGCCCAGGTCAGGTGCGCTTGCAGTAGGGGGGTTACAAGCGTCCACGCGGGTGAGGGAAGCGAGCGGCCCCAAGAGAGCGCCTGTCCCGTCCTCGGTCCCGCGCGGCCAACCTTCTCTGAGAAGGCCCTGGTCCTTCCTTTTATAGTCGTAAGGAGAGGATCCAGGTGTACAATGGGGATGTAGCAGAGTGCTACGTGTCTAGCGGAGGGAGAGCTAGCGCCCTAGGTACATGCCAATGTGGCAGCCGGAGAGATCTGGGCACCCTGTTGGCGTGATGTCGTGGCTGTCGGAGGTGCGGCGGAGCCTGATGGAGGGACAGCTGTTGGAGCGGTCGAGTCCCTGCTGACGTTGTCCTGCTTCCGTAAGAGAGCTGGGGGCCGCCGTCGTCATAGAGCTTGTGGAGCGCCATTATTGCCCCTCTGGCGGAGCTGGCCGGATGAGACGCCGGTCTTGTTCTCCGTGACCCGAGTCGATTCGGGGTGGGATGATGATGGTGTCTCCTGTTGACGTGGCGGTCTGTGCTCTAGGCAGGGCGACGTGGGGTTTCCTCCGAAGCCGAGGTTGAGTCTGCCTTCTGTTGCCGTGGCCGAGCCCGAGCCAAGGGGTCGGGCGAGGCGGAAGTCGTTCAGCCGAGGCCAGGGCGGAGTCCGAGCCCTGGGGTCGGGCGAGGCGGAGTTCGAGCCCTGGGGTCGGGCGAGGCGGAGTTTCGTCGTCTTCCGGGTCTTAGCCCGAGTCCGAGCCCTGGGGTCGGGCGGAGCGGAGTTCGCCGTCTTCCGGGTCTTAGCCCGAGTCCGAGCCCTGGGGTCGGGCGGAGCGGAGTTCGCCGTCTTCCGGGTCTTAGCCCGAGTCCGAGCCCTGGGGTCGGGCGGAGCGGAGTTCGCCGTCTTCCGGGTCTTAGCCCGAGTCCGAGCCCTGGGGTCGGGCGGAGCGGAGTTCGCCGTCTTCCGGGTCTTAGCCCGAGTCCGAGCCCTGGGGTCGGGCGGAGCGGAGTTCGCCGTGGCGCCTTTGGCAAGGCCTGATTGCCTGTCAGACTCACTCTGTCGAGTGGCACTGCAGTCGGAGTGGCGCAGGCGGCGCTGTCCTTCTGTCAGACTGGCCAGTGGAGCGGTGGAGTGACGGCGGTCACCTCGGCTCTGCCGGGGGCGCGTGTCAGGATAGAGGTGTCAGGCCTCCTGTGCGTTAAATGCCCCTGCAATTTGGTCAGTCGGTGTGGTGATTTAGTCAAGGTTGCTTCTGAGCGAAGCCAAGGCCTTGGGCGAGCCGGTGATGTGTCCGCCATAAAAAGGGGGCCTCGGGCGAGACGGAAGTCTCTCGAGGTCGGCTGCCTTTGGCCGAGGCTAGGCTCGGGTGAAGCGTGATCGAGTCACTCGTATGGACTGATCCCCTGACTTAATCGTGCCCATCAGGCCTTTGCAGCTTTATGCTGATGGGGGTTACCAGCTGAGAATTAGGCGTCTTGAGGGTACCCCTAATTATGGTCCCCGACATATATGTAGATGCAATTGTGGACACTACTCCACAACTCATCACACTCAATCAAAGATCCAAATCAGACAAGTATCATAAGAACAAACATTCAAGTTCATAGATATCTATATAAAAATAGTTTTGTTTTTGTTCCTAAGAGTAGGTCTCCTATTTCTAGTGTCACTTTAGGTGTAGGATTTCAAAGTGTGAAATCCACTGTTGTCTTTAGAAGGAACAGGTAAGAATAATCAGAGTGAAGCGGAAATAGATGAGAAAATATAAAGAAAAGTTTAGAAAAGAATCAGAGTAGCAAAGGTAAGTAAGTATTGGTTGTCCAGTTCTATCTAGGTTTCGTCCTACAGTCAACATTCCTCTGATACCACTTCTGTCACACCCGGATTTCAGGGGCACCAAGACCCGGGGCGAACATAATCACCAGGTGTGCTGGGACCAAGTCTCACACATATGATGAATCATGGCACAGGATCGAATGTCACATCTTTACTACATAACAGGAATTCTGTACAAAATAAATAATTACATTATAAGGAGACAACGGTCCAGCAACCCAAAGTTGACTGGGAGACGACGGCCTAGACTTCTCACGAACACATCATAGCATCCTCAATGCGCCTCATCCTTCGATACCTGTCCTTGACCTGTGGGGGGGTGTGAGACAGCAAGAGTGAGCTCACATACGTTCATCGCTCAACAAGTTGTGGGGAATAATGTGCATGAACTCGCCAAAGGTGGGAGCTCACGTGAAGTGTAAGGCTTACCAAAGAGGATGGTTGAAGCTGAGCATTGCTCTTAAAGTTGGTCAAAATTTTATTAGCAATTACTAAGTATAAGTAAATACCAACCCAATTAAGTAGTAGAACCAAAGTAACAACATCACCTGCGATGCGATGCATATGACAAATTGAATTTAGTTCCATAAATTAATCATGTGAGGGTCCGAGCTGCTCATGACCGTGAGCACGGCTAGTATACCAGTTTTACACTCTGTAGAGGTTGCGCATCTTTACCCACAAGTCATGTTATCCATCTGCCAAGGGATCACGACTTCCCATACACCTCTACCGAGGAGGCGAGGCAGGGTAACACTACGAGGCCTTTACAAAGTTCCACTAGCTTCAGAAAACCCGCTACAGTTTATAGGAAGCTCCAATGCAGGGTTCTTGCCTGACCGCCATCGCAGCAAAATCAACCAAGGACCTCCCTACACTGACCACTCCCCTACTGCCCTTGCCCCTTTCGGGTAAGGTAGTCCTCCACTAGCTTTCCTAATTAATCAGCCAAGGGCGTCCATAAACCCTTGTGGTAGCACTGTTTTCCCGGGTGGTCGCTCCATGTTCCAATTAACATAATGATCTTATCATGAACAGTGATAATAAACAGATAATAAAAGTGTGATCATGAATAATGTATCTTCATACCCAAAACCACATAAAGCACTAGCAAGTACTACCCAAAAAGTTCAGTGGTAAACAAGGTATAAAGATAGACAAACTAGGGTAACCTAATGGGTCCCATCAAAATTAACTTATGCAGATCATTATGATTAATCAGAACATGAGTAGGTAAAAAGAAGTGATCAAGTGCACAACTTGCCTGGCACTTGAGATTCCAGGTACCAACTTGCTTTTCAGATGACACGTGTCCTCGCGCTAGTCGTAGCAATACAAGCAAACATGGTATAGATAAAATTAACATCACACCAAACATAAGAACAAACTGAGTAATAATTATCTACGCGCTGCTACGAGCTCGTGGGAACGAGAACCACTAAGATCGGAGTTACGATTATTAAGTTACGATTTTCTGAAGTTATTTAATGACTAGAATAGAGTTATTCCTGTGGATAATTTTAAATCAAGTTTCATTGTAAGACAAAGATACAGGGTGATAAACAATATTTAAACAAAATAAATTCCACTGGAATGAATCGATTTGGGGTTATATATTTTAAGTTATGAATTTCTGCAGGTTTTATGCAATTAAAACAAGATTAAGTACTAGATAAATTTTAATGAGTCTTTCATGTCAGAAAAGTGGCACAAATGGATAGACAATAATATTATGAAAATTTAGGAACTGGAATGGAGGAATTTGAAGTTCATTTGAATTTTCTATGAATTTTACAATCCCTCACATTTATTTCCATACTAAAAATCTATTTTCCAATTTATTTATTCAATTTCAGACTGTACTGGATTGGGGCTCATTTACAGAAAACTGCAGGGGGTTCTGGGTAAAACGCCTACGACTCAGGGAACAGTGTATAGGATGGCGGGTTGATTCTGCGAAATCTTGGGGTCTCTTTAGTAAAAAGACACGGCCGAAGGGGTATCCGATGATCCTAGCCGTCAGATTAGGAACGGACGCCCCAAATTAAATCTGACCAACCCGAACCGGTATGCGTCACGAGCGCTCTGATCTATATCCAACGGCTCGAATTTAATGAAGCCGAGATCTCGCCGCAGCCCTCGGATCTAGATCAACGGCTACCGCTACCCGAGACCGAATCGTTACCTTGGATCAAATCGCGGCCGTATATCGTGAGATCCACGGTCCATACACTAACTGACCCTGAGCTGTTCATCCTGAGATCAACGGCACTGGTGTTTTCTCCTTTCTTCCGCTCATCCGGTGAGCCGAGCACCCAGGCAGAGAACGCCCACGGCCGCGCCATATGGCCGACGAGGTCCGCAGCCCCAAACCCAAATCAAACTAGTCTAGTCCCAAATGGAACCCAAGGCGAACACAGGGGAATGGGTTCATACCGAAACTTGCCTGGAGTCGAGCACAGATTGCGGAGGAATGCGGTCCACGGTGGATCTTCACCGACGGTGAGAAGTCCCGAGGCGCTGAAGCTCTACTGCAACACTTCCGCCAGCTTCGGACCTACCCGCGCGACGGTATGGAGTCCACGACGGCGACGACGGAGCACTAGTATCCCGGCACAGCGAGCCCAGGGATGAGTTCGACTTTCTCTCTCTCTCTCCACGCTCTGACGTCCTCTGCGCTCCATGGATGATGGGGCAAGGTAGGGCCGACGGAAGTGTTTTTATACCCCAAGAACGGATAGAGTCCGAGCGCGGATCAAGGAATCGGATCTGCAGCCCCGCGGTGAATTCGTTGATTTAGTTACGGAGCTCGTGTGGGAGATAACGCGCAATCTGTTGGAGCTTGCGGCCGGGGAAGATGACAAGTAGGGCCCACCCGCCAGTCTGTTAACCGGATTGAGCAGCCGTGTGTGAGAATGAGAACAAGGCCCCAGGATGACCACGACGACGCGACAAGGAACGACCTTGCGCGATGATTAGTAGGGAGATGGGCCGGCTAAGTTCAATTTGGCCCAATGAACAGATTAGTGTTCTTTTTTTCTTTTCTTTTCCTATTTTATATTTTCATTTCTCATTTCAACCCTAAGTTTGATTCTGAATTTCAAACATGTATTAGATGCATCAAACAGAAATCTCAGCATGACAATGCAGGTATATTTATTTATACTGATTCCTTTGTTCATGCCACAAAACATATAATTCAATAAAGTATAGTTTATGTATAATGTCTCATCACATATATGCTTTAATGAAATGATTTGTATTGCACAAATTTATTAATATTTATTACAGATAACATTTCTAAACATTTTTTTAAACAAATAATAACTTATTTTATATAATATTATTAAATCTTTTAGTATTTAGCTGTATTTATTTAAGAAGATGTGACTTAAAAGATGATATAATTTGCATAAAAGAATATCATGATTCAAATCTTCATATTATCCTACTAGAAATCCATAATACTATTTTGGGTGCTACACACGGGAGGCAAAAAATAGTCTTACCGGCCTCGGGGGACTAAAACGTGTACTATGGTTTGGACACTAAAACCTTTTAGTTTTGGTGTTTAAGGTTAGGGTTTAGGGATAGGATTTGGGGTCTAGGTTTCCATTAAAAACGTGTGCTATAGCTCACTTGTGGCAAAAAAATGTCGTAACGGCTTCCCCGATCTAAAACATAGGTGGTAGGTCGGATACATGAAACTGGCTATTTGGTCACGGAAACGTGTGCTATAGCTCGTGGGAGGCCAAAAACACCTTTAAGGTGCTCTGGGGACCATAACGCGGGTGGTGGAACGCGTACATAAAAATAGCTCACGGGAAGCCAATACAGCCTTACCAGTCTTAGTGGCCAAATCATGGATGGCGGACGGGAGGCACGAAATCGCTGTTCGATGACAAAAACATGTGTCACGGGAGGCTAAAATAGCCTTACAGGCCTCAGGGGACTAAAACGTGTAATATGGTTTGGACACAAAAAATATACTATGTCTGCAAGCTTACTATAGTTTCGAGACTCAATCTTCATTTTACTATGGTTTGGACACTAAAACCTTTTAGTTTTGGTGTTTAAGGTTTGGGTTTAGGGATAGGATTTCGGGTCTAGGTTTCCATAAAAACGTGTGCTATAGCTCACTTGTGGCAAAAAAAATGTCGTAACGGCTTCCCTGATCAAAAACATAGGTGGTAGGTCGGATACATGAAATTGGCTATTTGGTCATGGAAACGTGTGCTATAGCTCGTGGGAGGCCAAAAACACCTTTAAGGTGCTCTGGGGACCATAACGAGGGTGGTGGAACACGTACATAAAAATAGCTCACGGGAGGCCAAAACAGCCTTTCCAGTCTTAGTGGCCAAATCATGGATGGCGGATGGGAGGCACGAAATCGCTGTTCGATGACAAAAACATGTGTCATGGGAGGCTAAAATAGCCTTACAGGCCTCAGGGGACTAAAACGTGTACTATGGTTTGGACACAAAAAATATACAATGTCTTCAAGCTTACTATAGTTTCGAGACTCAATCTTCATTTTACTATGGTTTGGACACTAAAACCTTTTAGTTTTGGTGTTTAAGTTTAGGGTTTAGGGATAGGATTTGGGGTCTAGGTTTCCATAAAACGTGTGCTATAGCTCACTTGTGGCAAAAAAATGTCGTAACGGCTTCCCTGATCTAAAACATAGGTGGTAGGTCGGATACATGAAGTTGGCTATTTGGCCACGGAAACGTGTGCTATAGCTCGTGGGAGGCCAAAAACACCTTTAAGGTGCTCTGGGGACCATAACGCGGGTGGTTGAACGCGTACATAAAAATAGCTCACGGGAGGCCAAAACAGCCTTACCAGTCTCAGTGGCCAAATCATGGATGGCGGACGGGAGGCATGAAATCGCTGTTCGATGACAAAAACATGTGTCACGGGAGGCTAAAATAGACTTACAGGCCTCAGGGGACTAAAACGTGTACTATGGTTTGGACACAAAAATTCTACTATGTCTGCAAGCTTACTATAGTTTCGAGACTCAATCTTCGTTTTACTATGGTTTGGACACTAAAACCTTTTAGTTTTGGTGTTTAAGGTTAGGGTTTAGGGATAGGATTTGGGGTCTAGGTTTCCATAAAAACATGTGCTATAGCTCACTTGTGGCAAAAAATGTTGTAACGGCTTCCCCGATCTAAAACGTAGGTGGCAGGTCGGATACATGAAATTGGCTATTTGGCCATGGAAACGTGTGCTATAGCTCGTGGGAGGCCGAAAACACCTTTAAGGTGCTCTAGGGACCAAAACGAGGGTGGTCGAACGCGTACATAAAAATGGTCGCTCGACCATGAAAACGTGTGTTATAGCTTACGGGAGGCCATAAATAGCCTTACCAGTCTGAGTGGCCAAATCATGGGTGGCGGACGGGAGGCATGAAATCGCTGTTCGACAACAAAAACATGTGTCACGGGAGGCCAAAAATAGTCTTACCAGCCTCGGGGGACTAAAACGTGTACTATGGTTTGGACACTAAAACCTTTTAGTTTTGGTGTTTAAGGTTAGGGTTTAGGGATAGGATTTGGGGTCTAGGTTTCCATAAAAACGTGTGCTATAGCTCACTTGTGGCAAAAAAATGTCGTAACGGCTTCCCCGATCTAAAACGTAGGTGGTAGTTCGGATACATAAAATTGTCTATTTGGTCACGGAAACGTGTGCTATAGCTCGTGGGAGGCCAAAAACACCTTTAAGATGCTCTGGGGACCATAACGCGGGTGGTGGAACGCGTACATAAAAATAGCTCACGGGAGGCCAAAACAGCCTTACCAGTCTTAGTGGCCAAATCATGGATGGCTGACGGGAGGCACGAAATCGCTGTTCGATGAAAAAAACATGTGTCACGGGAGGCTAAAATAGCCTTACAGGCCTTAGGGGACTAAAATGTGTACTATGGTTTGGACACAAAAAATATACTATGTCTGCAAGCTTACTATAGTTTCGAGACTCAATCTTCATTTTACTATGGTTTGGACACTAAAACCTTTTAGTTTTGGTGTTTAAGGTTTGGGTTTAGGGATAGGATTTGGGGTCTAGGTTTCCATAAAACGTGTGCTATAGCTCACTTGTGGCAAAACAAATGCCGTAACGGCTTCCCTGATCTAAAACATAGGTGGTAGGTCAGATACATGAAGTTGGCTATTTGGCCACGGAAACGTGTCCTATAGCTCGTGGGAGGCCAAAAACACCTTTAAGGTGCTCTGGGGACCATAACGCGGGTGGTTGAACGCGTACATAAAAATAGCTCACAGGAGGCCAAAACAGCCTTACCAGTCTCAGTGGCCAAATCATGGATGGCGGACGGGAGGCACGAAATCGCTGTTCGATGACAAAAACATGTGTCACGGGAGGCTAAAATAGACTTACAGGCCTCAGGGACTAAAACGTGTACTATGTTTTGGACACAAAAATTCTACTATGTCTACAAGCTTACTATGGTTTCGAGACTCAATCTTCATTTTACTTTGGTTTGGACACTAAAACCTTTTAGTTTTGTTGTTTAAGGTTAGGGTTTAGGGATAGGATTTGGGGTCTAGGTTTCCATAAAAACATGTGCTATAGCTCACTTGTGGCAAAAAATGTCGTAACGACTTCCCCGATCTAAAACGTAGGTGGCAGGTCGGATACATGAAATTGGCTATTTGGCCATGGAAACGTGTGCAATAGCTCGTGGGAGACCAAAAACACCTTTAATGTGCTCTAGAGACCAAAACGCGGGTGGTCGAACGCGTACATAAAAATGGTCGTTGGACCATGAAAACGTGTGTTATAGCTTACGAGAGGCCATAAACAGCCTTACCAGTCTGAGTGGCCAAATCATGGGTGGCAGACGGGAGGCATGAAATCGCTGTTCGACAACAAAAACATGTGTCACGGGAGGCCAAAAATAGTCTTACTAGCCTCGGTGGACTAAAACGTGTACTATGGTTTGGACACTAAAACCTTTTAGTTTTGGTGTTTAAGGTTAGGGTTTAGGGATAGGATTTGGGGTCTAGGTTTCCATAAAAACGTGTGCTATAGCTCACTTGTGGCAAAAAAATGCCGTAACAGCTTCCCGATCTAAAACGTAGGTGGTAGGTCATATACATGAAATTGGCTATTTGGTCACGGAAACGTGTGCTATAGCTCGTGGGAGGCCAAAAACACCTTTAAGGTGCTCTGGGGACCATAACGAGGGTGGTGGAACGCGTACATAAATATAGCTCACGGGAGGCCAAAACAGCCTTAACAGTCTTAGTGACCAAATCATGGATGGCGGACGGGAGGCACGAAATCGCTGTTCGATGACAAAAACATGTGTCACGGGAGGCTAAAATAGCCTTACAGGCCTCAGGGGACTAAAACGTGTACTATGTTTTGGACACAAAAATTCTACTATGTCTACAAGCTTACTATGGTTTCGAGACTCAATCTTCATTTTACTTTGGTTTGGACACTAAAACCTTTTAGTTTTGTTGTTTAAGGTTAGGGTTTAGGAATAGGATTTGGGGTCTAGGTTTCCATAAAAACATGTGCTATAGCTCACTTGTGGCAAAAAATGCTGTAACGACTTCCCCGATCTAAAACGTAGGTGGCAGGTCGGATACATGAAATTGGCTATTTGGCCATGGAAACGTGTGCTATAGCTCGTGGGAGACCAAAAACACCTTTAATGTGCTCTAGAGACCAAAACGCAGGTGGTCGAACGCGTACATAAAAATGGTCGTTGGACCATGAAAACGTGTGTTATAGCTTACGGGAGGCCATAAACAGCCTTACCAGTCTGAGTGGCCAAATCATGGGTGGCAGACCACGGGAGGCATGAAATCGGTGTTCGACAACAAAAACATGTGTCACGGGAGGCCAAAAATAGTCTTACTGGCCTCGGGGGACTAAAACGTGTACTATGGTTTGGACACTAAAACCTTTTAGTTTTGGTGTTTAAGGTTAGGGTTTAGGGATAGGATTTGGGGTCTAGGTTTCCATAAAAACGTGTGCTATAGCTCACTTGTGGCAAAAAAATGCCGTAACAGCTTCCCCGATCTAAAACGTAGGTGGTAGGTCGGATTCATGAATTGGCTATTTGGTCACGGAAACATGTGCTATAGCTCGTGGGAGGCCAAAAACACCTTTAAGGTGCTCTGGGGACCATAACGAGGGTGGTGGAACGCGTACATAAATATAGCTCACGGGAGGCCAAAACAGCCTTACCAGTCTTAGTGACCAAATCATGGATGGCGACGGGAGGCACGAAATCGCTGTTCGATGACAAAAACATGTGTCACGGGAGGCTAAAATAGCCTTACAGGCCTGAGGGGACTAAAACGTGTATTACGGTTTGGACACAAAAATTCTACTATGTCTGCAAGCTTACTATGGTTTCGAGACTCAATTTTCATTTTACTATGGTTTGGACACTAAAACCTTTTAGTTTTGGTGTTTAAGGTTTGGGTTTAGGGATAGGATTTGGGGTCTAGGTTTCCATAAAACGTGTGCTATAGCTCACTTGTGGCAAAAAAATGCCGTAACGGCTTCCCTGATCTAAAACATAGGTGGTAGGTCGGATACATGAAGTTGGCTATTTGGCCACGGAAACATGTGCTATAGCTCGTGGGAGGCCAAAAACACCTTTAAGGTGCTCTGGGGACCATAACGCGGGTGGTTGAACGCGTACATAAAAATAGCAAACGGGAGGCCAAAACAGCCTTACCAGTCTCAGTGGCCAAATCATGGATGGCGGACGGGAGGCACGAAATCGCTGTTCGATGACAAAAACATGTGTCATGGGAGGCTAAAATAGCCTTACAGGCCTAAGGGCACTAAAACGTGTACTATGGTTTGGACACAAAAATTTTAATATGTCTGCAAGCTTACTATGGTTTCGAGACTCAATCTTCATTTTACTATGGTTTGGACACTAAAACCTTTTTGTTTTGGTGTTTAAGGTTAGGGTTTAGGGATAGGATTTGGGGTCTAGGTTTCCATAAAAACATGTGTTATAGCTCACTTGTGGCAAAAAATGCCGTAACGGCTTCCCCGATCTAAAACGTAGGTGGCAGGTCGGATACATGAAATTGGCTATTTGGCCATGGAAACGTGTGTCATAGCTCGTGGGAGGCCAAAAACACCTCTAAGGTGCTCTAGGGACCAAAACGCGGGTGGACGAACGCGTACATAAAAATGGCCGCTCGACCATGAAAACGTGTGTTATAGCTTACGGGAGGCCATAAACAGCCTTACCAGTCTGAGTGGCCAAATCATGGGTGGCGGACGGGAGGCATGAAATCGCTGTTCGACAACAAAA
Source organism: Zea mays (assembly GCF_902167145.1). NCBI lineage: Eukaryota > Viridiplantae > Streptophyta > Magnoliopsida > Poales > Poaceae > Zea > Zea mays. The sequence continues at coordinate 358,800 of NC_050099.1, read as the reverse complement.
ACATGTGTCACGGGAGGCAAAAAATAGTCTTACCGGCCTCGGGGGACTAAAACGTGTACTATGGTTTGGACACTAAAACCTTTTAGTTTTGGTGTTTAAGGTTAGGGTTTAGGGATAGGATTTGGGGTCCAGGTTTCCATAAAAACGTGTGCTATAGCTCACTTGTGGCAAAAAATGTCGTAACGACTTCCCCGATCTAAAACGTCGGTGGTAGGTCGGATACATGAAACTGGCTATTTGGTCACGGAAACGTGTGCTATAGCTCGTGGGAGGCCAAAAACACCTTTAAGTTGCTCTGGGGACCACAACGCGGGTGGTGGAACGCGTACATAAAAATAGCTCACGGGAGGCCAAAACAGCCTTACCAGTCTTAGTGGCCAAATCATGGATGGCGGACGGGAGGCACGAAATCGTTGTTCGATGACAAAAACATGTGTCACGGGAGGCTAAAATAGCCTTACAGTCCTCAGGGGACTAAAACGTGTACTATGGTTTGGACATAAAAAATATACTATGTCTGCAAGCTTACTATTGTTTCGAGACTCAATCTTCATTTTACTATGGTTTCGACACTAAAACCTTTAAGTTTTGGTGTTTAAGGTTTGGGTTTAGGGATAGGATTTGGGGTCTAGGTTTCCATAAAAACGTGTGCTATAGCTCACTTGTGGCAAAAAAATGTCATAACGGCTTCCCCGATCAAAAACGTAGGTGGTAGGTCGGATACATGAAATTGGCTATTTGGTCACGGAAACGTGTGCTATAGCTCGTGGGAGGCCAAAAATACCTTTAAGGTGCTCTGGGACCATAACGCGGGTGGTTGAACGCGTACATAAAAATAGCTCACGGGAGGCCAAAACAGCCTTACCAGTCTCAGTGGCCAAATCATGGATGGCGGACGGGAGGCACGAAATCGCTGTTCGATGACAAAAACATGTGTCACAGGAGGCTAAAATAGACTTACAGGCCTCAGGGGACTAAAACGTGTACTATAGTTTGGACACAAAAATTCTACTATGTCTGCAAGCTTACTATGGTTTCGAGACTCAATCTTCATTTTACTATGGTTTGGACACTAAAACCTTTTAGTTTTGGTGTTTAAGGTTAGGGTTTAGGGATAGGATTTGGGGTCTAGGTTTCCATAAAAACATGTGCTATAGCTCACTTGTGGCAAAAAATGCTGTAACGGCTTCCCCGATCTAAAACGTAGGTGGCAGGTCGGATACATGAAATTGGCTATTTGGCCATGGAAACGTGTGCTATAGCTCGTGGGAGGCCAAAAACACCTTTAAGGTGCTCTAGGGACCAAAACGCGGGTGGTCGAACGCGTACATAAAAATGGTCGCTCGACCATGAAAACGTGTGTTATAGCTTACGGGAGGCCATAAACAGCCTTACCAGTCTGAGTGGCCAAATCATGGGTGGCGGACGGGAGGCATGAAATCGCTGTTCGACAACAAAAACATGTGTCACGGGAGGCCAAAAATAGTCTTACCGGCCTCGGGGGACTAAAACGTGTACTATGGTTTGGACACTAAAACCTTTTAGTTTTGGTGTTTAAGGTTAGGGTTTAGGGATAGGATTTGGGGTCTAGGTTTCCATAAAAACGTGTGCTATAGCTCACTTGTGGCAAAAAAATGCCGTAACAGCTTCCCCGATCTAAAACGTAGGTGGTAGGTCGGATACATGAAATTGGCTAATTGGTCACGGAAACATGTGCTATAGCTCGTGGGAGGCCAAAAACACCTTTAAGGTGCTCTAGGGACCATAACGCGGGTGGTGGAACGCGTACATAAATATAGCTCACGGGAGGCCAAAGCAGCCTTACCAGTCTTAGTGGCCAAATCATGGATGGCGGACGGGAGGCACGAAATCGCTGTTCGATGACAGAAACATGTGTCATGGGAGGCTAAAATAGCCTTACAGGCCTCAGGGGACTAAAACGTGTACTATGGTTTGGACACTAAAACCTTTTTGTTTTGGTGTTTAATGTTAGGGTTTAGGGATAGGATTTGGGGTCTAGGTTTCCATAAAAACATGTGCTATAGCTCACTTGTGGCAAAAAAATGCCGTAACGGCTTCCCCGATCTAAAACGTAGGTGGCAGGTCGGATACATGAAATTGGCTATTTGGCCATGGAAACGTGTGACATAGCTCGTGGGAGGCCAAAAACACCTTTAAGGTGCTCTAGGGACCAAAACACGGGTGGTCGAACGCGTACATAAAAATGGTCGCTCGAGCATGAAAACGTGTGTTATAGCATATGGGAGGCCATAAACAGCCTTACCAGTCTGAATGGCCAAATCATGGGTGGCGGACGGGAGGCATGAAATCGCTGTTCGACAACAAAAACATGTGTCACGGGAGGCCAAAAATAGTCTTACCGGCCTCGGGGGACTAAAACGTGTACTATGATTTGGACACTAAAACCTTTTAGTTTTGGTGTTTAAGGTTAGGGTTTAGTGATAGGATTTGGGGTCTAGGTTTCCATAAATACGTGTGCTATAGCTCACTTGTGGCAAAAAAATGTCGTAACGGCTTCCCCGATCTAAAAGGTAGGTGGTAGGTCGGATACATAAAATTGTCTATTTGGTCACGGAAACGTGTGCTATAGCTCGTGGGAGGCCAAAAACACCTTTAAGGTGCTCTGGGGACCATAACGCGGGTGGTGGAACGCATACATAAAAATAGCTCTCGGGAGGCCAAAACAGCATTACCAGTCTTAGTGGCCAAATCATGGATGGCGGACGGGAGGCACGAAATCGCTGTTCGATGACAAAAACATGTGTCACGGGAGGCTAAAATAGCCTTACAGGCCTCAGGGGACTAAAATGTGTACTATGGTTTGGACACAAAAAATATACTATGTCTGCAAGCTTACTATAGTTTCGAGACTCAATCTTCATTTTACTATGGTTTGGACACTAAAACCTTTTAGTTTTGGTGTTTAAGGTTTGGGTTTAGGGATAGGATTTGGGGTCTAGGTTTCCATAAAACGTGTGCTATAGCTCACTTGTGGCAAAAAAATGCCGTAACGACTTCCCTGATCTAAAACATAGGTGGTATGTCGGATACATGAAGTTGGCTATTTGGCCACGGAAACGTGTCCTATAGCTCGTGGGAGGCCAAAAACACCTTTAAGGTGCACTGGGGACCATAATGCGGGTGGTTGAACGCGTACATAAAAATAGCTCACGGGAGGCCAAAAAAGCCTTACCAGTCTCAGTGGCCAAATCATGGATGGCAGACGGGAGGCACGAAATCACTGTTCGATGACAAAAACATGTGTCACGGGAGGCTAAAATTGACTTACAGGCCTCAGGGGACTAAAACGTGTACTATGGTTTGGACACTAAAACCTTTTTGTTTTGGTGTTTAAGGTTAGGGTTTAGGGATAGGATTTGGGGTCTAGGTTTCCATAAAAACATGTGCTATAGCTCACTTGTGGCAAAAAATGCCGTAACGGCTTCCCCGATCTAAAACGTAGGTGGCGGATACATGAAATTGGCTATTTGGCCATGGAAACGTGTGTCATAGCTCGTGGGAGGCCAAAAACACCTTTAAGGTGCTCTAGGGACCAAAACGTGGGTGGTCGAACGCGTACATAAAAATGGTCGCTCGACCATGAAAACGTGTGTTATAGCTTACGGGAGGCCATAAACAGCCTTACCAGTCTGAGTGGCCAAATCATGGGTGGCGGACGGGAGGCATGAAATCAATGTTCGACAACAAAAACATGTGTCACGGGAGGCAAAAAATAGTCTTACCGGCCTCGGGGGACTAAAACGTGTACTATGGTTTGGACACTAAAACCTTTTAGTTTTGGTGTTTAAGGTTAGGGTTTAGGGATAGGATTTGGGGTCTCGGTTTCGATAAAAACGTGTGCTATAGCTCACTTGTGGCAAAAACATGCCGTAACGGCTTCCCCGATCTAAAACGTAGGTGGTAGGTCGGATACATGAAACTGGCTATTTGGTCACGGAAACGTGTGCTATAGCTCGTGGGAGGCCAAAAACACCTTTAAGGTGCTCTGGGGACCATAACGCGGGTGGTGGAACGAGTACATAAAAATAGCTCACGGGAGGCCAAAACAGCCTTACCAGTCTTAGTGGCCAAATCATGGATGGCGGACGGGAGGCACGAAATCACTGTTCGATGACAAAAACATGTGTCACGGGAGGCTAAAATAGCCTTACAGGCCTCAGGGGACTAAAACGTGTACTATGGTTTGGACACAAAAAATATACTATGTCTGCAAGCTTACTATAGTTTCGAGACTCAATCTTCATTTTACTATGGTTTGGACACTAAAAGCTTTTAGTTTTGGTGTTTAAGGTTTGGGTTTAGGGATAGGATTTGGGGTCTACGTTTCCATAAAAACGTGTGCTATAGCTCACTTGTGGCAAAAAAAATGTCGTAACGGCTTCCCCGATCAAAAACGTAGGTGGTAGGTCGGATACATGAAATTGGCTATTTGGTCACGGAAACGGGTGCTATAGCTTGTGGGAGGCCAAAAACACCTTTAAGGTGCTCTGGGGACCATAACGAGGGTGGTGGAATGCGTACATAAAAATAGCTCACGGGAGGCCAAAACAGCCTTACCAGTCTTAGTGGCCAAATCATGGATGGCGGACGGGAGGCACGAAATCGCTGTTCGATTACAAAAACATGTGTCACGGGAGGCTAAAATAGCCTTACAGGCCTCAGGGGACTAAAACGTGTACTATGGTTTGGACACAAAAAATATACTGTCTGCAAGCTTACTATAGTTTCGAGACTCAATCTTCATTTTACTATGGTTTGGACACTAAAACCTTTTAGTTTTGGTGTTTAAGGTTAGGGTTTAGGGATAGGATTTGGGGTCTAGGTTTCCATAAAACGTGTGCTATAGCTCACTTGTGGCAAAAAAATGCCGTAACGGCTTCCCTGATCTAAAACATAGGTGGTAGGTCGGATACATGAAGTTGGCTATTTGGCCACGGAAACGTGTGCTATAGCTCGTGGGAGGCCAAAAACACCTTTAAGGTGCTCTGGGGACCATAACGCGGGTGGTTGAACGCGTACATAAAAATAGCTCACGGGAGGCCAAAACAGCCTTACCAGTCTCTGTGGCCAAATCATGGATGGCGGACGGGAGGCACGAAATCGCTGTTCGATGACAAAAACATGTGTCACGGGAGGCTAAAATAGACTTACAGGCATCAAGGGACTAAAACGTGTACTATGGTTTGGACACAAAAATTCTACTACGTCTGCAAGCTTACTATGGTTTCGAGACTCAATCTTCATTTTACTATGGTTTGGACACTAAAACCTTTTAGTTTTGGTGTTTAAGGTTAGGGTTTAGGGATATGATTTGGGGTCTATGTTTCCATAAAAACATGTGCTATAGCTCACTTGTGGCAAAAAATGCCGTAACGGCTTCCCCGATCTAAAACGTAGGTGGCAGGTCGGATACATGAAATTGGCTATTTGGCCATGGAAACGTGTGCTATAGCTCGTGGGAGGCCAAAAACACCTTTAAGGTGCTCTATGGACCAAAACGCGGGTGGTCGAACGCGTACATAAAAATGGTCGCTCGACCATGAAAACGTGTGTTATAGCTTACGGGAGGCCATAAACAGCCTTACCAGTCTGAGTGGCCAAAATCATGGGTGGCGGACGGGAGGCATGAAATCGCTGTTCGACAACAAAAACATGTGTCACGGGAGGCCAAAAATAGTCTTACTGGCCTCAGGGGACTAAAACGTGTATTATGGTTTGGACACTAAAACCTTTTAGTTTTGGTGTTTAAGGTTAGGGTTTAGGGATAGGATTTGGGGTCTAGGTTTCCATAAAAACGTGTCCTATAGCTCACTTGTGGCAAAAAAAATGCCGTAACGGCTTCCCAGATCTAATACGTAGGTGGTAGGTCGGATACATGAAATTGGCTCTTTGGTCACGGAAACGTGTGCTATAGCTCGTGGGAGGCCAAAAACACCTTTAAGGTGCTCTGGGGACCATAACGAGGGTGGTGGAACGCGTACATAAATATAGTTCACGGGAGGCCAAAACAGCCTTACCAGTCTTAGTGACCAAATCATGGATGGCGGACGGGAGGCACGAAATCGCTGTTCGATGACAAAAACATGTGTCACGGGAGGCTAAAATAGCCTTACAGGCCTCAGGGGACTAAAACGTATGTCTGCAAGCTTACTATGGTTTCGAGACTCAATCTTCATTTTACTATGGTTTGGACACTAAAACCTTTTAGTTTTGGTGTTTAAGGTTTGGGTTTAGGGATAGGATTTGGGGTCTAGGTTTCCATAAAACGTGTGCTATAGCTCACTTGTGGCAAAAAAATGTCGTAACGGCTTCCCTGATCTAAAACATAGGTGGTAGGTCGGATACATGAAGTTGGCTATTTGGCCACGGAAACGTGTGCTATAGCTCGTGGGAGGCCAAAAACACCTTTAAGGTGCTCTGGGGACCATAACGCAGGTGGTTGAACGCGTACATAAAAATAGCTCACGGGAGGCCAAAACAGCCTTACCAGTCTCAGTGGCCAAATCATGGATGGCTGACGGGAGGCACGAAATCGCTGTTCGATGACAAAAACATGTGTCACGGGAGGCTAAAATAGCCTTACAGGCCTCAGGGGACTAAAACGTGTACAATGGTTTGGACACAAAAATTCTAATATGTCTGCAAGCTTACTATGGTTTCGAGACTCAATCTTCATTTTACTATGGTTTGGACACTAAAACCTTTTTGTTTTGGTGTTTAAGGTTAGGGTTTAGGGATAGGATTTGGGGTCTAGGTTTCCATAAAAACGTGTGCTATAGCTCACTTGTGGCAAAAAAAATGTCGTAACGGCTTCCCCGATCTAAAACGTAGGTGGTAGGTCGGATACATGAAACTGGCTATTTGGTCACGGAAACGTGTGCTATAGCTCGTGGGAGGCCAAAAACACCTTTAAGGTGCTCTGGGGACCATAACGCGGGTGGTGGAACGCGTACATAAAAATAGCTCACGGGAGGCCAAAACAGCCTTACCAGTCTTAGTGGCCAAATCATGGATGGCGGACGGGAGGCACGAAATCGCTGTTCGATGACAAAAACATGTGTCACGGGAGGCTAAAATAGCCTTACATGCCTCAGGGGACTAAAACGTGTACTATGGTTAGGACACAAAAATTCTACTAGGTCTGCAAGCTTACTATGGTTTTGAGACTCAATCTTCATTTTACTATGGTTTGGAGACTAAAACCTTTTAGTTTTGGTGTTTAGGGTTAGGGTTTAGGGATAGGATTTGGGGCTAGGTTTCCATAAAAACATGTGCTATAGCTCACTTGTGGCAAAAAAATGCCGTAACGGCTTCCCCGATCTAAAACGTAGGTGGCAGGTCGGATACATGAAATTGGCTATTTGGCCATGGAAACGTGTGCTATAGCTCGTGGGAGGCCAAAAACACCTGTAAGGTGCTCTAGGGACCAAAACGCGGGTGCTCGAACGCGTACATAAAAATGGTCGCTCGACCATGAAAACGTTTGTTATAGCTTACGGGAGGCCATAAACAGCCTTACCAGTCTGAGTGGCCAAATCATGGGTGGCGGACGGGAGGCATGAAATCGTTGTTCGACAACAAAAACATGTGTCACGGGAGGCCAAAAATAGTCTTACCGGCCTCGGGGGACTAAAACGTGTACTATGGTTTGGACACTAAAACCTTTTAGTTTTGGTGTTTAAGGTTAGGGTTTAGGGATAGGATTTGGGGTCTAGGTTTCCATAAAAACGTGTGCTATAGCTCACTTGTGGCAAAAAAAATGCCGTAACAGCTTCCCCGATCTAAAACGTAGGTGGTAGGTCGGATACATGAAATTGGCTATTTGGTCACGGAAACGTGTGCTATAGCTCGTGGGAGGCCAAAAACAACTTTAAGGTGCTCTGTGGACCATAACGCGGTTGGTGGAACGCGTACCTAAAAATAGCTCACGGGAGGCCTAAACAGCCTTACCAGTCTCAGTGGCCAAATCATGGATGGCGGACGGGAGGCACGAAATCGCTGTTCGATGACAAAAACATGTGTCACGGGAGGCTAAAATACCCTTACAGGCCTCAGGGTACTAAAACGTGTACTATGGTTTGGACACAAAAATTCTACTATGTCTGCAAGCTTACTATGGTTTTGAGACTCAATCTTCATTTTACTATGGTTTGGACACTAAAACCTTTTAGTTTTGGTGTTTAAGGTTAGGGTTTAGGGATAGGATTTGGGGTCTAGGTTTCCATAAAAACGTGTGCTATAGCTCACTTGTGGCAAAAAAATGCCGTAACGGCTTACCCGATCTAAAATGTAGGTGGTAGGTCGGATACATGAAATTGGCTATTTGGTCACGGAAACGTGTGCTATAGCTCGTGGGAGGCCAAAAACACCTTTAAGGTGCTCTGGGGACCATAACGAGGGTGGTGGAACGCGTACATAAAAATAGCTCACGGGAGGCCAAAACAGCCTTACCAGTCTCAGTGGCCAAATCATGGATGGCGGACGGGAGGCACGAAATCGTTGTTCGATGACAAAAACATGTGTCACGGGAGGCTAAAATAGCCTTACAGGCCTCAGGGGACTAAAACGTGTACTATGGTTTGGACACAAAAAATATACTATGTCTGCAAGCTTACTATGGTTTCGAGACTCAATCTTCATTTTGCTATGGTTTGGACACTAAAATCTTTTAGTTTTGGTGTTTAAGGTTAGGGTTTTTGGGATAGGATTTGGGGTCTAGGTTTCATAAAAACATGTACTATAGCTCACTTGTGGCAAAAAATGCCGTAACGGCTTCCCCGATCTAAAACGTAGGTGGCAGGTCGGATACATGAAATTGGCTATTTGGCCATGGAAACGTGTGCTATAGCTCGTGGGAGGCCAAAAACACCTTTAAGGTGCTCTAGGGACCAAAATGCGGGTGGTCGAACGCGTACATAAAAATGGTCGCTCGACCATGAAAACGTGTGTTATAGCTTACGGGAGGCCATAAACAGCCTTACCAGTCTGAGTGGCCAAATCATGGGTGGCGGACGGGAGGCATGAAATCGCTGTTCGACAACAAAAACATGTGTCACGGGAGGCCAAAAATAGTCTTACCCGCCTCAGGGGACTAAAACGTGTACTATGGTTTGGACACTAAAACCTTTTAGTTTTGGTATTTAAGGTTAGGGTTTAGGGATAGGATTTGGGGTCTAGGTTTCCATAAAAACGTGTGCTATAGCTCACTTGTGGCAAAAAAATGCCGTAACAACTTCCCCGATCTAAAACGTAGGTGGTAGGTCGAATACATGAAATTGGCTATTTGGTCACGGAAACGTGTGCTATAGCTCGTGGGAGGCCAAAAACACCTTTAAGGTGCTCTGGGGACCATAACACGGGTGGTGGAACGCGTACCTAAAAATAGCTCACGGGAGGCCTAAACAGCCTTACCAGTCTCAGTGGCCAAATCATGGATGGCGGACGGGAGGCACGAAATCGCTATTCGATGACAAAAACATGTGTCACGGGAGGCTAAAATAGCCTTACAGGCCTCAGGGTACTAAAACGGGTACTATGGTTTGGACACAAAAATTCTACTATGTCTGCAAGCTTACTATGGTTTTGAGATTCAATCTTCATTTACTATGGTTTGGACACTAAAACCTTTTAGTTTTGGTGTTTAAGGTTAGGGTTTAGGGATAGGATTTTGGGTCTAGGTTTCCATAAAAACATGTGCTATAGCTCACTTGTGGCAAAAATTGCCGTAACGACTTCCCCGATCTAAAACGTAGGTGGCAGGTCGGATACATGAAATTGGCTATTTGGCCATGGAAACGTGTGCTATAGCTCGTGGGAGACCAAAAACACCTTTAATGTGCTCTAGAGACCAAAACGCGGGTGGTCGAATGCGTACATAAAAATGGTCGCTGGACCATGAAAACGTGTGTTATAGGCCATAAACAGCCTTACCAGTCTCAGTGGCCAAATCATGGGTGGCGGACGGGAGGCATGAAATCGCAGTTCGACAACAAAAACATGTGTCACGGGAGGCCAAAAATAGTCTTACCGGCCTCGGGGGACTAAAACGTGTACTATGGTTTGGACATTAAAACCTTTTAGTTTTGGTGTTTAAGGTTAGGGTTTAGGGATAGGATTTGGGGTCTAGGTTTCCATAAAAACGTGTGCTATAGCTCACTTGTGGCAAAAAAATGCCGTAACGGCTTCCCCGATCTAAAACGTAGGTGGTAGGTCGGATACATGAAATTGGCTATTTGGTCACGGAAACGTGTGCTATAGCTCGTGGGAGGCCAAAAACACCTTTAAGGTGTCTGGGGACCATAACGAGGGTGGTGGAAGGCGTACATAAAAATAGCTCACGGGAGGCCAAAACAGCCTTACTAGTCTCAGTGACCAAATCATCGATGGCGGACAGGAGGCACGAAATCGTTGTTCGATGACAAAAACATGTGTCACGGGAGGCTAAAATAGCCTTACAGGCCTCAGGGGACTAAAACGTGTACTATGGTTTGGACACAAAAAATATACTATGTCTGCTAGCTTACTATGGTTTCGAGACTCAATCTTCATTTTGCTATGGTTTGGACACTAAAATCTTTTAGTTTTGGTGTTTAAGGTTAGGGTTTAGGGATAGGATTTGGGGTCTAGGTTTCATAAAAACATGTACTATAGCTCACTTGTGGCAAAAAATGTCGTAACAGCTTCCCCGATCTAAAACGTAGGTGGCAGGTCGGATACATGAAATTGGCTGTTTGGCCATGGAAACGTGTGCTATAGCTCGTGGGAGGCCAAAAACACCTTTAAGGTGCTCTAGGGACTAAAATGCGGGTGGTCGAACGCGTACATAAAAATGGTCGCTCGACCATGAAAACGTGTGTTATAGCTTACGGGTGGCCATAAACAGCCTTACCAGTCTGAGTGGCCAAATCATGGGTGGCGGACGGGAGGCATGAAATCGCTGTTCGACAACAAAAACATGTGTCACGGGAGGCCAAAAATAGTCTTACCCGCCTCAGGGGACTAAAACGTGTACTATGGTTTGGACACTAAAACCTTTTAGTTTTGGTGTTTAAGGTTAGGGTTTAGGGATAGGATTTGGGGTCTAGGTTTCCATAAAAACGTGTGCTATAGCTCACTTGTGGCAAAAAAATGTCGTAACAGCTTCCCCGATCTAAAACGTAGGTGGTAGGTCGAATACATGAAATTGGCTATTTGGTCACGGAAACGTGTGCTATAGCTCGTGGGAGGCCAAAAACACCTTTAAGGTGCTCTGGGGACCATAACGCAGGTGGTGGAACGCGTACCTAAAAATAGCTCACGGGAGGCCTAAACAGCCTTACCAGTCTCAGTGGCCAAATCATGGATGGCGGACGGGAGGCACGAAATCGCTATTCGATGACAAAAACATGTGTCACGGGAGGCTAAAATAGCCTTACAGGCCTCAGGGTACTAAAACGTGTACTATGGTTTGGACACAAAAATTCTACTATGTCTGCAAGCTTACTATGGTTTTGAGACTCAATCTTCATTTTACTATGGTTTGGACACTAAAACCTTTTAGTTTTGGTGTTTAAGGTTAGGGTTTAGGGATAGGATTTGGGTCTAGGTTTCCATAAAAACGTGTGCTATAGCTCACTTGTGGCAAAAAAAATGCCGTAACAGCTTCCCCGATCTAAAACGTAGGTGGTAGGTCGAATACATGAAATTGGCTATTTGGTCACGGAAACGTGTGCTATAGCTCGTGGGAGGCCAAAAACACCTTTAAGGTGCTCTGGGGACCATAACGCGGGTGGTGGAACGCGTACCTAAAAATAGCTCACGGGAGGCCTAAACAGCCTTACCAGTCTCAGTGGTCAAATCATGGATGGCGGACGGGAGGCACGAAATCGCTATTCGATGACAAAAACATGTGTCACGGGAGGCTAAAATAGCCTTACAGGCCTCAGGGTACTAAAACGTGTACTATGGTTTGGACACAAAAATTCTACTATGTCTGCAAGCTTACTATGGTTTTGAGACTCAATCTTCATTTTACTATGGTTTGGACACTAAAACCTTTTAGTTTTGGTGTTTAAGGTTAGGGTTTAGGGATAGGATTTGGGGTCTAGGTTTCCATAAAAACGTGTCCTATAGCTCACTTGTGGCAAAAAAAAATGCCGTAACGGCTTCCCCGATCTAAAACGTAGGTGGTAGGTCGGATACATGAAATTGGCTATTTGGTCACGGAAACGTGTGCTATAGCTCGTGGGAGGCCAAAAACACCTTTAAGGTGCTCTGGGGACCATAACGAGGGTGGTGGAACGCGTACATAAAAATAGCTCACGGGAGGCCAAAACAGCCTTACCAGTCTCAGTGGCCAAATCATGGATGGCGGACGGGAGGCACGAAATCGTTGTTCGATGACAAAAACATGTGTCACGGGAGGCTAAAATAGCCTTACAGGCCTCAGGGGACTAAAACGTGTACTATGGTTTGGACACAAAAAATATACTATGTCTGCAAGCTTACTATGGTTTCGAGACTCAATCTTCATTTTGCTATGGTTTGGACACTAAAATCTTTTAGTTTTGGTGTTTAAGGTTAGGGTTTTTGGGATAGGATTTGGGGTCTAGGTTTCATAAAAACATGTACTATAGCTCACTTGTGGCAAAAAATGCTGTAACGGCTTCCCCAATCTAAAACGTAGGTGGCAGGTCGGATACATGAAATTGGCTATTTGGCCATGGAAACGTGTGCTATACGTTGTGGGAGGCCAAAAACACCTTTAAGGTGCTCTAGGGACCAAAATGCGGGTGGTCGAACGCGTACATAAAAATGGTCGCTCGACCATGAAACGTGTGTTATAGCTTACGGGAGGCCATAAACAGCCTTACCAGTCTGAGTGGCCAAATCATGGGTGGCGGACGGGAGGCATGAAATCGCTGTTCGACAACAAAAACATGTGTCACGGGAGGCCAAAAATAGTCTTACCGGCCTCGGGGGACTAAAACGTGTACTATGGTTTGGACACTAAAACCTTTTAGTTTTGGTGTTTAAGGTTAGGGTTTAGGGATAGGATTTGGGGTCTAGGTTTCCATAAAAACGTGTGCTATAGCTCACTTGTGGCAAAAAAAAATGCCGTAACGGCTTCCCCGATCTAAAACGTAGGTGGTAGGTCGGATACATGAAATTGGCTAATTGGTCACGGAAACGTGTGCTATAGCTCGTGGGAGGCCAAAAACACCTTTAAGGTGTCTGGGGACCATAACGAGGGTGGTGGAAGGCGTACATAAAAATAGCTCACGGGAGGCCAAAACAGCCTTACCAGTCTCAGTGACCAAATCATGGATGGCGGACAGGAGGCACGAAATCGTTGTTCGATGACAAAAACATGTGTCACGGGAGGCTAAAATAGCCTTACAGGCCTCAGGGGACTAAAACGTGTACTATGGTTTGGACACAAAAAATATACTATGTCTGCAAGCTTACTATGGTTTCGAGACTCAATCTTCATTTTGCTATGGTTTGGACACTAAAATCTTTTAGTTTTGGTGTTTAAGGTTAGGGTTTTTGGGATAGGATTTGGGGTCTAGGTTTCATAAAAACATGTACTATAGCTCACTTGTGGCAAAAAATGCCGTAACGGCTTCCCCGATCTAAAACGTAGGTGGCAGGTCGGATACATGAAATTGGCTATTTGGCCATGGAAACGTGTGCTATAGCTCGTGGGAGGCCAAAAACACCTTTAAGGTGCTCTAGGGACCAAAATGCGGGTGGTCGAACGCGTACATAAAAATGGTCGCTCGACCATGAAAACGTGTGTTATAGCTTACGGGAGGCCATAAACAGCCTTACCAGTCTGAGTGGCCAAATCATGGGTGGCGGACGGGAGGCATGAAATCGCTGTTCGACAACAAAAACATGTGTCACGGGAGGCCAAAAATAGTCTTACCCGCCTCAGGGGACTAAAACGTGTACTATGGTTTGGACACTAAAACCTTTTAGTTTTGGTATTTAAGGTTAGGGTTTAGGGATAGGATTTGGGGTCTAGGTTTCCATAAAAACGTGTGCTATAGCTCACTTGTGGCAAAAAAATGCCGTAACAACTTCCCCGATCTAAAACGTAGGTGGTAGGTCGAATACATGAAATTGGCTATTTGGTCACGGAAACGTGTGCTATAGCTCGTGGGAGGCCAAAAACACCTTTAAGGTGCTCTGGGGACCATAACACGGGTGGTGGAACGCGTACCTAAAAATAGCTCACGGGAGGCCTAAACAGCCTTACCAGTCTCAGTGGCCAAATCATGGATGGCGGACGGGAGGCACGAAATCGCTATTCGATGACAAAAACATGTGTCACGGGAGGCTAAAATAGCCTTACAGGCCTCAGGGTACTAAAACGGGTACTATGGTTTGGACACAAAAATTCTACTATGTCTGCAAGCTTACTATGGTTTTGAGATTCAATCTTCATTTACTATGGTTTGGACACTAAAACCTTTTAGTTTTGGTGTTTAAGGTTAGGGTTTAGGGATAGGATTTTGGGTCTAGGTTTCCATAAAAACATGTGCTATAGCTCACTTGTGGCAAAAATTGCCGTAACGACTTCCCCGATCTAAAACGTAGGTGGCAGGTCGGATACATGAAATTGGCTATTTGGCCATGGAAACGTGTGCTATAGCTCGTGGGAGACCAAAAACACCTTTAATGTGCTCTAGAGACCAAAACGCGGGTGGTCGAATGCGTACATAAAAATGGTCGCTGGACCATGAAAACGTGTGTTATAGGCCATAAACAGCCTTACCAGTCTCAGTGGCCAAATCATGGGTGGCGGACGGGAGGCATGAAATCGCAGTTCGACAACAAAAACATGTGTCACGGGAGGCCAAAAATAGTCTTACCGGCCTCGGGGGACTAAAACGTGTACTATGGTTTGGACATTAAAACCTTTTAGTTTTGGTGTTTAAGGTTAGGGTTTAGGGATAGGATTTGGGGTCTAGGTTTCCATAAAAACGTGTGCTATAGCTCACTTGTGGCAAAAAAATGCCGTAACGGCTTCCCCGATCTAAAACGTAGGTGGTAGGTCGGATACATGAAATTGGCTATTTGGTCACGGAAACGTGTGCTATAGCTCGTGGGAGGCCAAAAACACCTTTAAGGTGTCTGGGGACCATAACGAGGGTGGTGGAAGGCGTACATAAAAATAGCTCACGGGAGGCCAAAACAGCCTTACTAGTCTCAGTGACCAAATCATCGATGGCGGACAGGAGGCACGAAATCGTTGTTCGATGACAAAAACATGTGTCACGGGAGGCTAAAATAGCCTTACAGGCCTCAGGGGACTAAAACGTGTACTATGGTTTGGACACAAAAAATATACTATGTCTGCTAGCTTACTATGGTTTCGAGACTCAATCTTCATTTTGCTATGGTTTGGACACTAAAATCTTTTAGTTTTGGTGTTTAAGGTTAGGGTTTAGGGATAGGATTTGGGGTCTAGGTTTCATAAAAACATGTACTATAGCTCACTTGTGGCAAAAAATGTCGTAACAGCTTCCCCGATCTAAAACGTAGGTGGCAGGTCGGATACATGAAATTGGCTGTTTGGCCATGGAAACGTGTGCTATAGCTCGTGGGAGGCCAAAAACACCTTTAAGGTGCTCTAGGGACTAAAATGCGGGTGGTCGAACGCGTACATAAAAATGGTCGCTCGACCATGAAAACGTGTGTTATAGCTTACGGGTGGCCATAAACAGCCTTACCAGTCTGAGTGGCCAAATCATGGGTGGCGGACGGGAGGCATGAAATCGCTGTTCGACAACAAAAACATGTGTCACGGGAGGCCAAAAATAGTCTTACCCGCCTCAGGGGACTAAAACGTGTACTATGGTTTGGACACTAAAACCTTTTAGTTTTGGTGTTTAAGGTTAGGGTTTAGGGATAGGATTTGGGGTCTAGGTTTCCATAAAAACGTGTGCTATAGCTCACTTGTGGCAAAAAAATGTCGTAACAGCTTCCCCGATCTAAAACGTAGGTGGTAGGTCGAATACATGAAATTGGCTATTTGGTCACGGAAACGTGTGCTATAGCTCGTGGGAGGCCAAAAACACCTTTAAGGTGCTCTGGGGACCATAACGCAGGTGGTGGAACGCGTACCTAAAAATAGCTCACGGGAGGCCTAAACAGCCTTACCAGTCTCAGTGGCCAAATCATGGATGGCGGACGGGAGGCACGAAATCGCTATTCGATGACAAAAACATGTGTCACGGGAGGCTAAAATAGCCTTACAGGCCTCAGGGTACTAAAACGTGTACTATGGTTTGGACACAAAAATTCTACTATGTCTGCAAGCTTACTATGGTTTTGAGACTCAATCTTCATTTTACTATGGTTTGGACACTAAAACCTTTTAGTTTTGGTGTTTAAGGTTAGGGTTTAGGGATAGGATTTGGGTCTAGGTTTCCATAAAAACGTGTGCTATAGCTCACTTGTGGCAAAAAAAATGCCGTAACAGCTTCCCCGATCTAAAACGTAGGTGGTAGGTCGAATACATGAAATTGGCTATTTGGTCACGGAAACGTGTGCTATAGCTCGTGGGAGGCCAAAAACACCTTTAAGGTGCTCTGGGGACCATAACGCGGGTGGTGGAACGCGTACCTAAAAATAGCTCACGGGAGGCCTAAACAGCCTTACCAGTCTCAGTGGTCAAATCATGGATGGCGGACGGGAGGCACGAAATCGCTATTCGATGACAAAAACATGTGTCACGGGAGGCTAAAATAGCCTTACAGGCCTCAGGGTACTAAAACGTGTACTATGGTTTGGACACAAAAATTCTACTATGTCTGCAAGCTTACTATGGTTTTGAGACTCAATCTTCATTTTACTATGGTTTGGACACTAAAACCTTTTAGTTTTGGTGTTTAAGGTTAGGGTTTAGGGATAGGATTTGGGGTCTAGGTTTCCATAAAAACGTGTCCTATAGCTCACTTGTGGCAAAAAAAATGCCGTAACGGCTTCCCCGATCTAAAACGTAGGTGGTAGGTCGGATACATGAAATTGGCTATTTGGTCACGGAAACGTGTGCTATAGCTCGTGGGAGGCCAAAAACACCTTTAAGGTGCTCTGGGGACCATAACGAGGGTGGTGGAACGCGTACATAAAAATAGCTCACGGGAGGCCAAAACAGCCTTACCAGTCTCAGTGGCCAAATCATGGATGGCGGACGGGAGGCACGAAATCGTTGTTCGATGACAAAAACATGTGTCACGGGAGGCTAAAATAGCCTTACAGGCCTCAGGGGACTAAAACGTGTACTATGGTTTGGACACAAAAAATATACTATGTCTGCAAGCTTACTATGGTTTCGAGACTCAATCTTCATTTTGCTATGGTTTGGACACTAAAATCTTTTAGTTTTGGTGTTTAAGGTTAGGGTTTTTGGGATAGGATTTGGGGTCTAGGTTTCATAAAAACATGTACTATAGCTCACTTGTGGCAAAAAATGCTGTAACGGCTTCCCCAATCTAAAACGTAGGTGGCAGGTCGGATACATGAAATTGGCTATTTGGCCATGGAAACGTGTGCTATACGTTGTGGGAGGCCAAAAACACCTTTAAGGTGCTCTAGGGACCAAAATGCGGGTGGTCGAACGCGTACATAAAAATGGTCGCTCGACCATGAAACGTGTGTTATAGCTTACGGGAGGCCATAAACAGCCTTACCAGTCTGAGTGGCCAAATCATGGGTGGCGGACGGGAGGCATGAAATCGCTGTTCGACAACAAAAACATGTGTCACGGGAGGCCAAAAATAGTCTTACCGGCCTCGGGGGACTAAAACGTGTACTATGGTTTGGACACTAAAACCTTTTAGTTTTGGTGTTTAAGGTTAGGGTTTAGGGATAGGATTTGGGGTCTAGGTTTCCATAAAAACGTGTGCTATAGCTCACTTGTGGCAAAAAAAATGCCGTAACGGCTTCCCCGATCTAAAACGTAGGTGGTAGGTCGGATACATGAAATTGGCTAATTGGTCACGGAAACGTGTGCTATAGCTCGTGGGAGGCCAAAAACACCTTTAAGGTGTCTGGGGACCATAACGAGGGTGGTGGAAGGCGTACATAAAAATAGCTCACGGGAGGCCAAAACAGCCTTACCAGTCTCAGTGACCAAATCATGGATGGCGGACAGGAGGCACGAAATCGTTGTTCGATGACAAAAACATGTGTCACGGGAGGCTAAAATAGCCTTACAGGCCTCAGGGGACTAAAACGTGTACTATGGTTTGGACACAAAAAATATACTATGTCTGCAAGCTTACTATGGTTTCGAGACTCAATCTTCATTTTGCTATGGTTTGGACACTAAAATCTTTTAGTTTTGGTGTTTAAGGTTAGGGTTTAGGGATAGGATTTGGGGTCTAGGTTTCATAAAAACATGTACTATAGCTCACTTGTGGCAAAAAATGTCGTAACAGCTTCCCCGATCTAAAACGTAGGTGGCAGGTCGGATACATGAAATTGGCTATTTGGCCACGGAAACGTGTGCTATAGCTCGTGGGAGGCCAAAAACACCTTTAAGGTGCTCTAGGGACCAAAATGCGGGTGGTCGAACGCGTACATAAAAATGGTCGCTCGACCATGAAAACGTGTGTTATAGCTTACGGGTGGCCACAAACAGCCTTACCAGTCTGAGTGGCCAAATCATGGGTGGCGGACGGGAGGCATGAAATCGCTGTTCGACAACAAAAACATGTGTCACGGGAGGCCAAAAATAGTCTTACCCGCCTCAGGGGACTAAAACGTGTACTATGGTTTGGACACTAAAACCTTTTAGTTTTGGTGTTTAAGGTTAGGGTTTAGGGATAGGATTTGGGGTCTAGGTTTCCATAAAAACGTGTGCTATAGCTCACTTGTGGCAAAAAAAATGCCGTAACAGCTTCCCCTATCTAAAACGTAGGTGGTAGGTCGAATACATGAAATTGGCTATTTGGTCACGGAAACGTGTGCTATAGCTCGTGGGAGGCCAAAAACACCTTTAAGGTGCTCTGGGGACCATAACGCGGGTGGTGGAACGCGTACCTAAAAATAGCTCACGGGAGGCCTAAACAGCCTTACCAGTCTCAGTGGCCAAATCATGGATGGTGGACGGGAGGCACGAAATCGCTATTCGATGACAAAAACATGTGTCACGGGAGGCTAAAATAGCCTTACAGGCCTCAGGGTACTAAAATGTGTACTATGGTTTGGACACAAAAATTCTACTATGTCTGCAAGCTTATTATGGTTTTGAGACTCAATCTTCATTTTACTATGGTTTGGACACTAAAACCTTTTAGTTTTGGTGTTTAAGGTTAGGGTTTAGGGATAGGACTTGGGGTCTTGGTTTCCATAAAAACGTGTGCTATAGCTCACTTGTGGCAAAAAAATGCCGTAACGGCTTCCCCGATCTAAAACGTAGGTGGTAGGTCGGATACACGAAATTGGCTATTTGGTCACGGAAACGTGTGCTATAGCTCGTGGGAGGCCAAAAACACCTTTAAGGTGCTCTGGGGACCATAACGAGGGTGGTGGAACGCGTACATAAAAATAGCTCACGGGAGGCCAAAACAGCCTTACCAGTCTCAGTGGCCAAATCATGGATGGCGGACGGGAGGCACGAAATCGTTGTTCGATGACAAAAACATGTGTCACGGGAGGCTAAAATAGCCTTACAGGCCTCAGGGGACTAAAACGTGTACTATGGTTTGGACACAAAAAATATACTATGTCTGCAAGCTTACTATGGTTTCGAGACTCAATCTTCATTTTGCTATGGTTTGGACACTAAAATCTTTTAGTTTTGGTGTTTAAGGTTAGGGTTTTTGGGATAGGATTTGGGGTCTAGGTTTCATAAAAACATGTACTATAGCTCACTTGTGGCAAAAAATGCCGTAACGGCTTCCCCGATCTAAAACGTAGGTGGCAGGTCGGATACATGAAATTGGCTATTTGGCCATGGAAACGTGTGCTATAGCTCGTGGGAGGCCAAAAACACCTTTAAGGTGCTCAAGGGACCAAAATGCGGGTGGTCGAACGCGTACATAAAAATGGTCGCTCGACCATGAAAACGTGTGTTATAACTTACGGGTGGCCATAAACAGCCTTACCAGTCTGAGTGGCCAAATCATGGGTGGCGGACGGGAGGCATGAAATCGCTGTTCGACAACAAAAACATGTGTCACGGGAGGCCAAAAATAGTCTTACCCGCCTCAGGGGACTAGAACCTGTACTATGGTTTGGACACTAAAACCTTTTAGTTTTGGTGTTTAAGGTTAGGGTTTAGGGATAGGATTTGGGGTCTAGGTTTCCATAAAAACGTGTGCTATAGCTCACTTGTGGCCAAAAAAATGCCGTAACAGCTTCCCCGATCTAAAACGTAGGTGGTAGGTCGAATACATGAAATTGGCTATTTGGTCACGGAAACGTGTGCTATAGCTCGTGGGAGGCCAAAAACACCTTTAAGGTGCTCTGGGGACCATAACGCGGGTGGTGGAACGCGTACATAAAAATAGCTCACGGGAGGCCAAAACAGCCTTACCAGTCTCAGTGGCCAAATCATGGATGGCGGACGGGAGGCACGAAATCGCTGTTCGATGACAAAAACATGTGTCACGGGAGGCTAAAATAGCCTTACGGGCCTCAGGGGACTAAAACGTGTACTATGGTTTGGACACAAAAATTCTACTATGTCTGCAAGCTTACTATGGTTTTGAGGCTCAATCTTCATTTTACTATGGTTTGGACACTAAAACCTTTTAGTTTTGGTGTTTAAGGTTAGGGTTTAGGGATAGGATTTGGGGCTAGGTTTCCATAAAAACATGTGCTATAGCTCACTTGTGGCAAAAAATGATGTAACGGCTTCCCCGATCTAAAACGTAGGTGGCAGGTCGGATACATGAAATTGGCTATTTGGCCATTGAAACGTGTGCTATAGCTCGTGGGAGGCCAAAAACACCTTTAAGGTGCTCTAGGGACCAAAACGCGGGTGGTCGAACGCGAACATAAAAATGTTCGCTCGACCATGAAAACGTTTGTTATAGCTTACGGGAGGCCATAAACAGCCTTACCAGTCTGAGTGGCCAAATCATGGGTGGCGGACGGGAGGCATGAAATCGCTGTTCGACAACAAAAACATGTGTCACGGGAGGCCAAAAATAGTCTTACCGGCCTCGGGGGACTAAAATGTGTACTATGGTTTGGACACTAAAACCTTTTAGTTTTGGTGTTTAAGGTTAGGGTTTAGGGATAGGATTTGGGGTCTAGGTTTCCATAAAAACGTGTGCTATAGCTCACTTGTGGCAAAAAAATGCCGTAACAGCTTCCCCGATCTAAAACGTAGGTGGTAGGTCGGATACATGAAATTGGCTATTTGGTCACGGAAACGTGTGCTATAGCTTGTGGGAGGCCAAAAACACCTTTAAGGTGCTCTGTGGACCATAACGCGGGTGGTGGAACGCGTACCAAAAAATAGCTCACGGGAGGCCTAAACAGCCTTACCAGTCTTAGTGGCCAAATCATGGATGGCGGACGGGAGGCACGAAATCGCTATTCGATGACAAAAACATGTGTCACGGGAGGCTAAAATAGCCTTACAGGCCTCAGGGTACTAAAACGTGTACTATGGTTTGGACACAAAAATTCTACTATGTCTGCAAGCTTACTATGGTTTTGAGACTCAATCTTCATTTTACTATGGTTTGGACACTAAAACCTTTTAGTTTTGGTGTTTAAGGTTAGGGTTTAAGGATAGGATTTGGGGTCTAGGTTTCCATAAAAACATGTGCTATAGCTCACTTGTGGCAAAAAAATGTCGTAACGACTTCCCCGATCTAAAACGTTTGTGGCAGGTCGGATACATGAAATTGGCTATTTGGCCATGGAAATGTGTGCTATAGCTCGTGGGAGACCAAAAACACCTTTAATGTGCTCTAGAGACCAAAACGCGGGTGGTCGAACGCGTACATAAAAATGGTCGTTGGGCCATGAAAACGTGTGTTATAGCTTACGGGAGGCCATAAACAGCCTTACCAGTCTGAGTGGCCAAATCATGGGTGGTGGACGGGAGGCATGAAATCGCAGTTCGACAACAAAAACATGTGTCACGGGAGGCCAAAAATAGTCTAACCGGCCTCGGGGGACTAAAACGTGTACTATGGTTTGGACACTAAAACCTTTTAGTTTTTGTGTTTAAGGTTAGGGTTTAGGGATAGGATTTGGGGTCTAGGTTTTCATAAAAACGTGTGCTATAGCTCACTTGTGGCAAAAAAATGTCGTAACAGCTTCCCCGATCTAAAACGTAGGTGGTAGGTCGGATACATGAAATTGGCTATTTGGTCACGGAAACGTGTGCTATAGCTTGTGGGAGGCCAAAAACACATTTAAGGTGCTATGTGGACCATAACGCGGGTGGTGGAACGCGTACCAAAAAATAGCTCACGGGAGGCCTAAACAGCCTTACCAGTCTCAGTGGCCAAATCATGGATGGCGGACGGGAGGCACGAAATCGCTATTCGATGACAAAAACATGTGTCACGGGAGGCTAAAATAGCCTTACAGGCCTCAGGGTACTAAAACGTGTACTATGGTTTGGACACAAAAATTCTACTATGTCTGCAAGCTTACTATGGTTTTGAGACTCAATCTTCATTTTACTATGGTTTGGACACTAAAACCTTTTAGTTTTGGTGTTTAAGGTTAGGGTTTAAGGATAGGATTTGGGGTCTAGGTTTCCATAAAAACATGTGCTATAGCTCACTTGTGGCAAAAAAATGTCGTAACGACTTCCCCGATCTAAAACGTTTGTGGCAGGTCGGATACATGAAATTGGCTATTTGGCCATGGAAATGTGTGCTATAGCTCGTGGGAGACCAAAAACACCTTTAATGTGCTCTAGAGACCAAAACGCGGGTGGTCGAACGCGTACATAAAAATGGTCGCTGGGCCATGAAAACGTGTGTTATAGCTTACGGGAGGCCATAAACAGCCTTACCAGTCTGAGTGGCCAAATCATGGGTGGCGGACGGGAGGCATGAAATCGCAGTTCGACAACAAAAACATGTGTCACGGGAGGCCAAAAATAGTCTAACCGGCCTCGGGGGACTAAAACGTGTACTATAGTTTGGACACTAAAACCTTTTAGTTTTTGTGTTTAAGGTTAGGGTTTAGGGATAGGATTTGGGGTCTAGGTTTCCATAAAAACGTGTGCTATAGCTCATTTGTGGCAAAAAAATGTCGTAACAGCTTCCCCGATCTAAAACGTAGGTGGTAGGTCGGATACATGAAATTGGCTATTTGGTCACGGAAACGTGTGCTATAGCTCGTGGGAGGCCAAAAACACCTTTAAGGTGCTCTGGGGACCATAACGTGGGTGGTGGAACGCGTACATAAAAATAGCTCACGGGAGGCCAAAATAGCCTTACCAGTCTCAGTGACCAAATCATGGATGGCGGACGGGAGGCACGAAATCGCTGTTCGATGACAAAAACATGTGTCACGGGAGGCTAAAATAGCCTTACAGGCCTCAGGGGACTTAAACGTGTACTATGGTTTGGACACAAAAAATATACTATGTGTGCAAGCTTACTATGGTTTCGAGACTCAATCTTCATTTTGCTATGGTTTGGACACTAAAATCTTTTAGTTTTGGTGTTTAAGGTTAGGGTTTTTGGGATAGGATTTGGGGTCTAGGTTTCATAAAAACATGTACTATAGCTCACTTGTGGCAAAAAATGCCGTAACGGCTTCCCCGATCTAAAACGTAGGTGGCAGGTCGGATACATGAAATTGGCTATTTGGCCATGGAAACGTGTGCTATAGCTCGTGGGAGGCCAAAAACACCTTTAAGGTGCTCTAGGGACCAAAATGCGGGTGGTCGAACGCGTACATAAAAATGGTCGCTCGACCATGAAAACGTGTGTTATAGCTTACGGGTGGCCATAAACAGCCTTACCAGTCTGAGTGGCCAAATCATGGGTGGCGGACGGGAGGCATGAAATCGCTGTTCGACAACAAAAACATGTGTCACGGGAGGCCAAAAATAGTCTTACCCGCCTCAGGGGACTAAAACGAGTACTATGGTTTGGACACTAAAACCTTTTAGTTTTGGTGTTTAAGGTTAGGGTTTAGGGATAGGATTTGGGGTCTAGGTTTCCATAAAAACGTGTGCTATAGCTCACTTGTGGCCAAAAAAATGCCGTAACAGCTTCCCCGATCTAAAACGTAGGTGGTAGGTCGAATACATGAAATTGGCTATTTGGTCACGGAAACGTGTGCTATAGCTCGTGGGAGGCCAAAAACACCTTTAAGGTGCTCTGGGGACCATAACGCGGGTGGTCGAACGCGTACATAAAAATAGCTCACGGGAGGCCAAAACAGCCTTACCAGTCTCAGTGGCCAAATCATGGATGGCGGACGGGAGGCACGAAATCGCTGTTCGATGACAAAAACATGTGTCACGGGAGGCTAAAATAGCCTTACATGCCTCAGGGAACTAAAACGTGTACTATGGTTTGGACACAAAAATTCTACTATGTCTGCAAGCTTACTATGGTTTTGAGACTCAATCTTCATTTTACTATGGTTTGGACACTAAAACCTTTTAGTTTTGGTGTTTAAGGTTAGGGTTTAGGGATAGGATTTGGGGCTAGGTTTCCATAAAAACATGTGCTATAGCTCACTTGTGGCAAAAAATGCTGTAACGGCTTCCCCGATCTAAAACGTAGGTGGCAGGTCGGATACATGAAATTAGCTATTTGGCCATGGAAACGTGTGCTATAGCTCGTGGGAGGCCAAAAACACCTTTAAGGTGCTCTAGGGACCAAAACGCGGGTGGTCGAACGCGAACATAAAAATGTTCGCTCGACCATGAAAACGTTTGTTATAGCTTACGGGAGGCCATAAACAGCCTTACCAGTCTGAGTGGCCAAATCATGGGTGGCAGACGGGAGGCATGAAATCGCTGTTCGACAACAAAAACATGTGTCACGGGAGGCCAAAAATAGTCTTACCGGCCTTGGGGGACTAAAATGTGTACTATGGTTTGGACACTAAAACCTTTTAGTTTTGGTGTTTAAGGTTAGGGTTTAGGGATAGGATTTGGGGTCTAGGTTTCCTTAAAAACGTGTGCTATAGCTCACTTGTGGCAAAAAAAAATGCCATAACAGCTTCCCCGATCTAAAACGTAGGTGGTAGGTCGGATACATGAAATTTGCTATTTGGTTACGGAAACATGTGCTATAGCTTGTGGGAGGCCAAAAACACCTTTAAGGTGCTCTGTGGACCATAACGCGGGTGGTGGAACGCGTACCAAAAAATAGCTCACGGGAGGCCTAAATAGCCTTACCAGTCTCAGTGGCCAAATCATGGATGGCGGACGGGAGGCACGAAATCGCTATTCAATGACAAAAACATGTGTCACGGGAGGCTAAAATAGCCTTACAGGCCTCAGGGTACTAAAACGTGTACTATGGTTTGGACACAAAAATTCTACTATGTCTGCAAGCTTACTATGGTTTTGAGACTCAATCTTCATTTTACTATGGTTTGGACACTAAAACCTTTTAGTTTTGGTGTTTAAGGTTAGGGTTTAAGGATAGGATTTGGGGTCTAGGTTTCCATAAAAACATGTGCTATAGCTCACTTGTGGCAAAAAAATGTCCTAACGACTTCCCCGATCTAAAACGTTTGTGGCAGGTCGGATACATGAAATTGGCTATTTGGCCATGGAAATGTGTGCTATAGCTCGTGGGAGACCAAAAACACCTTTAATGTGCTCTAGAGACCAAAACGCGGGTGGTCGAACGCGTACATAAAAATGGTCGCTGGGCCATGAAAACGTGTGTTATAGCTTACGGGAGGCCATAAACAGCCTTACCAGTCTGAGTGGCCAAATCATGGGTGGCGGACGGGAGGCATGAAATCGTAGTTCGACAACAAAAACATGTGTCACGGGAGGCCAAAAATAGTCTAACCGGCCTCGGGGGACTAAAACGTGTACTATGGTTTGGACACTAAAACCTTTTAGTTTTTGTGTTTAAGGTTAGGGTTTAGGGATAGGATTTGGGGTCTAGGTTTCCATAAAAACGTGTGCTATAGCTCACTTGTGGCAGAAAAATGTCGTAACAGCTTCCCCGATCTAAAACGTAGGTGGTAGGTCGGATACATGAAATTGGCTATTTGGTCACGGAAACGTGTGCTATAGCTTGTGGGAGGCCAAAAACACCTTTAAGGTGCTCTGTGGACCATAACGCGGGTGGTGGATCGCGTACCAAAAAATAGCTCACGGGAGGCCTAAACAGCCTTACCAGTCTCAGTGGCCAAATCATGGATGGCGGACGGGAGGCACGAAATCGCTATTCGATGACAAAAACATGTGTCTCGGGAGGCTAAAATAGCCTTACAGGCCTCAGGGTACTAAAACGTGTACTATGGTTTGGACACAAAAATTCTACTATGTCTGCAAGCTTACTATGGTTTTGAGACTCAATCTTCATTTTACTATGGTTTGGACACTAAAACCTTTTAGTTTTGGTGTTTAAGGTTAGGGTTTAAGGATAGGATTTGGGGTCTAGGTTTCCATAAAAACATGTGCTATAGCTCACTTGTGGCAAAAAAATGTCCTAACGACTTCCCCGATCTAAAACGTTTGTGGCAGGTCGGATACATGAAATTGGCTATTTGGCCATGGAAATGTGTGCTATAGCTCGTGGGAGACCAAAAACACCTTTAATGTGCTCTAGAGACCAAAACGCGGGTGGTCGAACGCGTACATAAAAATGGTCGCTGGGCCATGAAAACGTGTGTTATAGCTTACGGGAGGCCATAAACAGCCTTACCAGTCTGAGTGGCCAAATCATGGGTGGCGGACGGGAGGCATGAAATCGTAGTTCGACAACAAAAACATGTGTCACGGGAGGCCAAAAATAGTCTAACCGGCCTCGGGGGACTAAAACGTGTACTATGGTTTGGACACTAAAACCTTTTAGTTTTTGTGTTTAAGGTTAGGGTTTAGGGATAGGATTTGGGGTCTAGGTTTCCATAAAAACGTGTGCTATAGCTCACTTGTGGCAGAAAAATGTCGTAACAGCTTCCCCGATCTAAAACGTAGGTGGTAGGTCGGATACATGAAATTGGCTATTTGGTCACGGAAACGTGTGCTATAGCTTGTGGGAGGCCAAAAACACCTTTAAGGTGCTCTGTGGACCATAACGCGGGTGGTGGATCGCGTACCAAAAAATAGCTCACGGGAGGCCTAAACAGCCTTACCAGTCTCAGTGGCCAAATCATGGATGGCGGACGGGAGGCACGAAATCGCTATTCGATGACAAAAACATGTGTCTCGGGAGGCTAAAATAGCCTTACAGGCCTCAGGGTACTAAAACGTGTACTATGGTTTGGACACAAAAATTCTACTATGTCTGCAAGCTTACTATGGTTTTGAGACTCAATCTTCATTTTACTATGGTTTGGACACTAAAACCTTTTAGTTTTGGTGTTTAAGGTTAGGGTTTAAGGATAGGATTTGGGGTCTAGGTTTCCATAAAAACATGTGCTATAGCTCACTTGTGGCAAAAAAATGTCGTAACGACTTCCCCGATCTAAAACGTTTGTGGCAGGTCGGATACATGAAATTGGCTATTTGGCCATGGAAATGTGTGCTATAGCTCGTGGGAGACCAAAAACACCTTTAATGTGCTCTAGAGACCAAAACGCGGGTGGTCGAACGCGTACATAAAAATGGTCGCTGGGCCATGAAAACTTGTGTTATAGCTTACGGGAGGCCATAAACAGCCTTACCAGTCTGAGTGGCCAAATCATGGGTGGCGGACGGGAGGCATGAAATCGCAGTTCGACAACAAAAACATGTGTCACGGGAGGCCAAAAATAGTCTAACCGGCCTCGGGGGACTAAAACGTGTACTATGGTTTGGACACTAAAACCTTTTAGTTTTTGTGTTTAAGGTTAGGGTTTAGGGATAGGATTTGGGGTCTAGGTTTCCATAAAAACGTGTGCTATAGCTCACTTGTGGCAAAAAAATGTCGTAACAGCTTCCCCGATCTAAAACGTAGGTGGTAGGTCGGATACATGAAATTGGCTATTTGGTCACGGAAACGTGTGCTATAGCTTGTGGGAGGCCAAAAACACCATTAAGGTGCTCTGTGGACCATAACGCGGGTGGTGGAACGTGTACCAAAAAATAGCTCACGGGAGGCCTAAACAGCCTTACCAGTCTCAGTGGCCAAATCATGGATGGCGGACGGGAGGCACGAAATCGCTATTCGATGACAAAAACATGTGTCACGGGAGGCTAAAATAGCCTTACAGGCCTCAGGGTACTAAAACGTGTACTATGGTTTGGACACAAAAATTCTACTATGTCTGCAAGCTTACTATGGTTTTGAGACTCAATCTTCATTTTACTATGGTTTGGACACTAAAACCTTTTAGTTTTGGTGTTTAAGGTTAGGGTTTAAGGATAGGATTTGGGGTCTAGGTTTCCATAAAAACATGTGCTATAGCTCACTTGTGGCAAAAAAATGTCGTAACGACTTCCCCGATCTAAAACGTTTGTGGCAGGTCGGATACATGAAATTGGCTATTTGGCCATGGAAATGTGTGCTATAGCTCATGGGAGACCAAAAACACCTTTAATGTGCTCTAGAGACCAAAACGCGGGTGGTCGAACGCGTACATAAAAATGGTCGCTGGGCCATGAAAACGTGTGTTATAGCTTACGGGAGGCCATAAACAGCCTTACCAGTCTGAGTGGCCAAATCATGGGTGGCGGACGGGAGGCATGAAATCGCAGTTCGACAACAAAAACATGTGTCACGGGAGGCCAAAAATAGTCTAACCGGCCTCGGGGGACTAAAACGTGTACTATGGTTTGGACACTAAAACCTTTTAGTTTTTGTGTTTAAGGTTAGGGTTTAGGGATAGGATTTGGGGTCTAGGTTTCCATAAAAACGTGTGCTATAGCTCACTTGTGGCAAAAAAATGTCGTAACAGCTTCCCCGATCTAAAACGTAGGTGGTAGGTCGGATACATGAAATTGGCTATTTGGTCACGGAAACGTGTGCTATAGCTCGTGGGAGGCCAAAAACACCTTTAAGGTGCTCTGGGGACCATAACGTGGGTGGTGGAACGCGTACATAAAAATAGCTCACGGGAGGCCAAAATAGCCTTACCAGTCTCAGTGACCAAATCATGGATGGCGGACGGGAGGCACGAAATCGCTGTTCGATGACAAAAACATGTGTCACAGGAGGCTAAAATAGCCTTACAGGCCTCAGGGGACTTAAACGTGTACTATGGTTTGGACACAAAAAATATACTATGTCTGCAAGCTTACTATGGTTTCGAGACTCAATCTTCATTTTGCTATGGTTTGGACACTAAAACCTTTTAGTTTTGGTGTTTAAGGTTAGGGTTTAGGGATAGGATTTGGGGTCTAGGTTTCCATAAAAACATGTGCTATAGCTCACTTGTGGCAAAAAATGTCGTAACGGCTTCCCCGATCTAAAACGTAGGTGGCAGGTCGGATACATGAAATTGGCTATTTGGCCATGGAAATGTGTGCTATAGCTCGTGGGAGGCCAAAAATACCTTTAAGGTGCTCTAGGGACCAAAATGCGGGTGGTCGAACACGTACATAAAATGGTCGCTCGACCATGAAAACGTGTGTTATAGCTTAAGGGAGGCCATAAACAGCCTTACCAGTCTGAGTGGCCAAATCATGGGTGGCGGACGGGAGGCATGAAATCGCAGTTCGACAAGAAAAACATGTGTCACGGGAGGCCAAAAATAGTCTTACCGACCTTGGGGGACTAAAACGTGTACTATGGTTTGGACACTAAAACCTTTTAGTTTTGGTGTTTAAGGTTAGGGTTTAGGGATAGGATTTGGGGTCTAGATTTCCATAAAAACATGTGTTATAGCTCACTTGTGGCAAAAAAATATCGTAACGGCTTCCCCGATCTAAAACGTAGGTGGTAGGTCGGATACATGAAATTGGCTATTTGGTCACGGAAACGTGTGCTATAGCTCGTGGGAGGCCAAAAACACCTTTAAGGTGCTTTGGGGACCATAACACGGGTGGTGGAACGCGTACATAAAAATAGCTCACGGGAGGCCAAAACAGCCTTACCAGTCTCAGTGGCCAAATCATGGATGGCGGACGGGAGGCACGAAATCGCTGTTCGATGACAAAAACATGTGTCACGGGAGGCTAAAATAGCCTTACAGGCCTCAGGGGACTTAAACGTGTACTATGGTTTGGACACAAAAAATATACTATGTGTGCAAGCTTACTATGGTTTCGAGACTCAATCTTCATTTTGCTATGGTTTGGACACTAAAATCTTTTAGTTTTGGTTAAGGTTAGGGTTTTTGGGATAGGATTTGGGGTCTAGGTTTCATAAAAACATGTACTATAGCTCACTTGTGGCAAAAAATGCCGTAACGGCTTCCCCGATCTAAAACGTAGGTGGCAGGTCGGATACATGAAATTGGCTATTTGGCCATGGAAACGTGTGCTATAGCTCGTGGGAGGCCAAAAACACCTTTAAGGTGCTCTAGGGACCAAAATGCGGGTGGTCGAACGCGTACATAAAAATGGTCGCTCGACCATGAAAACGTGTGTTATAGCTTACGGGTGGCCATAAACAGCCTTACCAGTCTGAGTGGCCAAATCATGGGTGGCGGACGGGAGGCATGAAATCGCTGTTCGACAACAAAAACATGTGTCACGGGAGGCCAAAAATAGTCTTACCCGCCTCAGGGGACTAAAACGAGTACTATGGTTTGGACACTAAAACCTTTTAGTTTTGGTGTTTAAGGTTAGGGTTTAGGGATAGGATTTGGGGTCTAGGTTTCCATAAAAACGTGTGCTATAGCTCACTTGTGGCCAAAAAAATGCCGTAACAGCTTCCCCGATCTAAAACGTAGGTGGTAGGTCGAATACATGAAATTGGCTATTTGGTCACGGAAACGTGTGCTATAGCTCGTGGGAGGCCAAAAACACCTTTAAGGTGCTCTGGGGACCATAACGCGGGTGGTCGAACGCGTACATAAAAATAGCTCACGGGAGGCCAAAACAGCCTTACCAGTCTCAGTGGCCAAATCATGGATGGCGGACGGGAGGCACGAAATCGCTGTTCGATGACAAAAACATGTGTCACGGGAGGCTAAAATAGCCTTACATGCCTCAGGGAACTAAAACGTGTACTATGGTTTGGACACAAAAATTCTACTATGTCTGCAAGCTTACTATGGTTTTGAGACTCAATCTTCATTTTACTATGGTTTGGACACTAAAACCTTTTAGTTTTGGTGTTTAAGGTTAGGGTTTAGGGATAGGATTTGGGGCTAGGTTTCCATAAAAACATGTGCTATAGCTCACTTGTGGCAAAAAATGCTGTAACGGCTTCCCCGATCTAAAACGTAGGTGGCAGGTCGGATACATGAAATTAGCTATTTGGCCATGGAAACGTGTGCTATAGCTCGTGGGAGGCCAAAAACACCTTTAAGGTGCTCTAGGGACCAAAACGCGGGTGGTCGAACACGAACATAAAAATGTTCGCTCGACCATGAAAACGTTTGTTATAGCTTACGGGAGGCCATAAACAGCCTTACCAGTCTGAGTGGCCAAATCATGGGTGGCAGACGGGAGGCATGAAATCGCTGTTCGACAACAAAAACATGTGTCACGGGAGGCCAAAAATAGTCTTACCGGCCTCGGGGGACTAAAATGTGTACTATGGTTTGGACACTAAAACCTTTTAGTTTTGGTGTTTAAGGTTAGGGTTTAGGGATAGGATTTGGGGTCTAGGTTTCCTTAAAAACGTGTGCTATAGCTCACTTGTGGCAAAAAAAAATGCCATAACAGCTTCCCCGATCTAAAACGTAGGTGGTAGGTCGGATACATGAAATTTGCTATTTGGTTACGGAAACGTGTGCTATAGCTTGTGGGAGGCCAAAAACACCTTTAAGGTGCTCTGTGGACCATAACGCGGGTGGTGGAACGCGTACCAAAAAATAGCTCACGGGAGGCCTAAACAGCCTTACCAGTCTCAGTGGCCAAATCATGGATGGCGGACGGGAGGCACGAAATCGCTATTCAATGACAAAAGCATGTGTCACGGGAGGCTAAAATAGCCTTACAGGCCTCAGGGTACTAAAACGTGTACTATGGTTTGGACACAAAAATTCTACTATGTCTGCAAGCTTACTATGGTTTTGAGACTCAATCTTCATTTTACTATGGTTTGGACACTAAAACCTTTTAGTTTTGGTGTTTAAGGTTAGGGTTTAAGGATAGGATTTGGGGTCTAGGTTTCCATAAAAACATGTGCTATAGCTCACTTGTGGCAAAAAAATGTCCTAACGACTTCCCCGATCTAAAACGTTTGTGGCAGGTCGGATACATGAAATTGGCTATTTGGCCATGGAAATGTGTGCTATAGCTCGTGGGAGACCAAAAACACCTTTAATGTGCTCTAGAGACCAAAACGCGGGTGGTCGAACGCGTACATAAAAATGGTCGCTGGGCCATGAAAACGTGTGTTATAGCTTACGGGAGGCCATAAACAGCCTTACCAGTCTGAGTGGCCAAATCATGGGTGGCGGACGGGAGGCATGAAATCGTAGTTCGACAACAAAAACATGTGTCACGGGAGGCCAAAAATAGTCTAACCGGCCTCGGGGGACTAAAACGTGTACTATGGTTTGGACACTAAAACCTTTTAGTTTTTGTGTTTAAGGTTAGGGTTTAGGGATAGGATTTGGGGTCTAGGTTTCCATAAAAACGTGTGCTATAGCTCACTTGTGGCAAAAAAATGTCGTAACAGCTTCCCCGATCTAAAACGTAGGTGGTAGGTCGGATACATGAAATTGGCTATTTGGTCACGGAAACGTGTGCTATAGCTTGTGGGAGGCCAAAAACACCTTTAAGGTGCTCTGTGGACCATAACGCGGGTGGTGGATCGCGTACCAAAAAATAGCTCACGGGAGGCCTAAACAGCCTTACCAGTCTCAGTGGCCAAATCATGGATGGCGGACGGGAGGCACGAAATCGCTATTCGATGACAAAAACATGTGTCTCGGGAGGCTAAAATAGCCTTACAGGCCTCAGGGTACTAAAACGTGTACTATGGTTTGGACACAAAAATTCTACTATGTCTGCAAGCTTACTATGGTTTTGAGACTCAATCTTCATTTTACTATGGTTTGGACACTAAAACCTTTTAGTTTTGGTGTTTAAGGTTAGGGTTTAAGGATAGGATTTGGGGTCTAGGTTTCCATAAAAACATGTGCTATAGCTCACTTGTGGCAAAAAAATGTCGTAACGACTTCCCCGATCTAAAACGTTTGTGGCAGGTCGGATACATGAAATTGGCTATTTGGCCATGGAAATGTGTGCTATAGCTCGTGGGAGACCAAAAACACCTTTAATGTGCTCTAGAGACCAAAACGCGGGTGGTCGAACGCGTACATAAAAATGGTCGCTGGGCCATGAAAACTTGTGTTATAGCTTACGGGAGGCCATAAACAGCCTTACCAGTCTGAGTGGCCAAATCATGGGTGGCGGACGGGAGGCATGAAATCGCAGTTCGACAACAAAAACATGTGTCACGGGAGGCCAAAAATAGTCTAACCGGCCTCGGGGGACTAAAACGTGTACTATGGTTTGGACACTAAAACCTTTTAGTTTTTGTGTTTAAGGTTAGGGTTTAGGGATAGGATTTGGGGTCTAGGTTTCCATAAAAACGTGTGCTATAGCTCACTTGTGGCAAAAAAATGTCGTAACAGCTTCCCCGATCTAAAACGTACGTGGTAGGTCGGATACATGAAATTGGCTATTTGGTCACGGAAACGTGTGCTATAGCTTGTGGGAGGCCAAAAACACCATTAAGGTGCTCTGTGGACCATAACGCGGGTGGTGGAACGTGTACCAAAAAATAGCTCACGGGAGGCCTAAACAGCCTTACCAGTCTCAGTGGCCAAATCATGGATGGCGGACGGGAGGCACGAAATCGCTATTCGATGACAAAAACATGTGTCACGGGAGGCTAAAATAGCCTTACAGGCCTCAGGGTACTAAAACGTGTACTATGGTTTGGACACAAAAATTCTACTATGTCTGCAAGCTTACTATGGTTTTGAGACTCAATCTTCATTTTACTATGGTTTGGACACTAAAACCTTTTAGTTTTGGTGTTTAAGGTTAGGGTTTAAGGATAGGATTTGGGGTCTAGGTTTCCATAAAAACATGTGCTATAGCTCACTTGTGGCAAAAAAATGTCGTAACGACTTCCCCGATCTAAAACGTTTGTGGCAGGTCGGATACATGAAATTGGCTATTTGGCCATGGAAATGTGTGCTATAGCTCATGGGAGACCAAAAACACCTTTAATGTGCTCTAGAGACCAAAACGCGGGTGGTCGAACGCGTACATAAAAATGGTCGCTGGGCCATGAAAACGTGTGTTATAGCTTACGGGAGGCCATAAACAGCCTTACCAGTCTGAGTGGCCAAATCATGGGTGGCGGACGGGAGGCATGAAATCGTAGTTCGACAACAAAAACATGTGTCACGGGAGGCCAAAAATAGTCTAACCGGCCTCGGGGGACTAAAACGTGTACTATGGTTTGGACACTAAAACCTTTTAGTTTTTGTGTTTAAGGTTAGGGTTTAGGGATAGGATTTGGGGTCTAGGTTTCCATAAAAACGTGTGCTATAGCTCACTTGTGGCAGAAAAATGTCGTAACAGCTTCCCCGATCTAAAACGTAGGTGGTAGGTCGGATACATGAAATTGGCTATTTGGTCACGGAAACGTGTGCTATAGCTTGTGGGAGGCCAAAAACACCTTTAAGGTGCTCTGTGGACCATAACGCGGGTGGTGGATCGCGTACCAAAAAATAGCTCACGGGAGGCCTAAACAGCCTTACCAGTCTCAGTGGCCAAATCATGGATGGCGGACGGGAGGCACGAAATCGCTATTCGATGACAAAAACATGTGTCTCGGGAGGCTAAAATAGCCTTACAGGCCTCAGGGTACTAAAACGTGTACTATGGTTTGGACACAAAAATTCTACTATGTCTGCAAGCTTACTATGGTTTTGAGACTCAATCTTCATTTTACTATGGTTTGGACACTAAAACCTTTTAGTTTTGGTGTTTAAGGTTAGGGTTTAAGGATAGGATTTGGGGTCTAGGTTTCCATAAAAACATGTGCTATAGCTCACTTGTGGCAAAAAAATGTCGTAACGACTTCCCCGATCTAAAACGTTTGTGGCAGGTCGGATACATGAAATTGGCTATTTGGCCATGGAAATGTGTGCTATAGCTCGTGGGAGACCAAAAACACCTTTAATGTGCTCTAGAGACCAAAACGCGGGTGGTCGAACGCGTACATAAAAATGGTCGCTGGGCCATGAAAACTTGTGTTATAGCTTACGGGAGGCCATAAACAGCCTTACCAGTCTGAGTGGCCAAATCATGGGTGGCGGACGGGAGGCATGAAATCGCAGTTCGACAACAAAAACATGTGTCACGGGAGGCCAAAAATAGTCTAACCGGCCTCGGGGGACTAAAACGTGTACTATGGTTTGGACACTAAAACCTTTTAGTTTTTGTGTTTAAGGTTAGGGTTTAGGGATAGGATTTGGGGTCTAGGTTTCCATAAAAACGTGTGCTATAGCTCACTTGTGGCAAAAAAATGTCGTAACAGCTTCCCCGATCTAAAACGTAGGTGGTAGGTCGGATACATGAAATTGGCTATTTGGTCACGGAAACGTGTGCTATAGCTTGTGGGAGGCCAAAAACACCATTAAGGTGCTCTGTGGACCATAACGCGGGTGGTGGAACGTGTACCAAAAAATAGCTCACGGGAGGCCTAAACAGCCTTACCAGTCTCAGTGGCCAAATCATGGATGGCGGACGGGAGGCACGAAATCGCTATTCGATGACAAAAACATGTGTCACGGGAGGCTAAAATAGCCTTACAGGCCTCAGGGTACTAAAACGTGTACTATGGTTTGGACACAAAAATTCTACTATGTCTGCAAGCTTACTATGGTTTTGAGACTCAATCTTCATTTTACTATGGTTTGGACACTAAAACCTTTTAGTTTTGGTGTTTAAGGTTAGGGTTTAAGGATAGGATTTGGGGTCTAGGTTTCCATAAAAACATGTGCTATAGCTCACTTGTGGCAAAAAAATGTCGTAACGACTTCCCCGATCTAAAACGTTTGTGGCAGGTCGGATACATGAAATTGGCTATTTGGCCATGGAAATGTGTGCTATAGCTCATGGGAGACCAAAAACACCTTTAATGTGCTCTAGAGACCAAAACGCGGGTGGTCGAACGCGTACATAAAAATGGTCGCTGGGCCATGAAAACGTGTGTTATAGCTTACGGGAGGCCATAAACAGCCTTACCAGTCTGAGTGGCCAAATCATGGGTGGCGGACGGGAGGCATGAAATCGCAGTTCGACAACAAAAAC
The DNA here is from genome assembly GCF_902167145.1 of Zea mays. Classification (NCBI taxonomy): domain Eukaryota; kingdom Viridiplantae; phylum Streptophyta; class Magnoliopsida; order Poales; family Poaceae; genus Zea; species Zea mays. Next base: position 322,259 of record NC_050099.1, on the reverse strand, counting down.
ATGTGTCACGGGAGGCCAAAAATAGTCTAACCGGCCTCGGGGGACTAAAACGTGTACTATGGTTTGGACACTAAAACCTTTTAGTTTTTGTGTTTAAGGTTAGGGTTTAGGGATAGGATTTGGGGTCTAGGTTTCCATAAAAACGTGTGCTATAGCTCACTTGTGGCAAAAAAATGTCGTAACAGCTTCCCCGATCTAAAACGTAGGTGGTAGGTCGGATACATGAAATTGGCTATTTGGTCACGGAAACGTGTGCTATAGCTCGTGGGAGGCCAAAAACACCTTTAAGGTGCTCTGGGGACCATAACGTGGGTGGTGGAACGCGTACATAAAAATAGCTCACGGGAGGCCAAAATAGCCTTACCAGTCTCAGTGACCAAATCATGGATGGCGGACGGGAGGCACGAAATCGCTGTTCGATGACAAAAACATGTGTCACAGGAGGCTAAAATAGCCTTACAGGCCTCAGGGGACTTAAACGTGTACTATGGTTTGGACACAAAAAATATACTATGTCTGCAAGCTTACTATGGTTTCGAGACTCAATCTTCATTTTGCTATGGTTTGGACACTAAAACCTTTTAGTTTTGGTGTTTAAGGTTAGGGTTTAGGGATAGGATTTGGGGTCTAGGTTTCCATAAAAACATGTGCTATAGCTCACTTGTGGCAAAAAATGTCGTAACGGCTTCCCCGATCTAAAACGTAGGTGGCAGGTCGGATACATGAAATTGGCTATTTGGCCATGGAAATGTGTGCTATAGCTCGTGGGAGGCCAAAAATACCTTTAAGGTGCTCTAGGGACCAAAATGCGGGTGGTCGAACACGTACATAAAATGGTCGCTCGACCATGAAAACGTGTGTTATAGCTTAAGGGAGGCCATAAACAGCCTTACCAGTCTGAGTGGCCAAATCATGGGTGGCGGACGGGAGGCATGAAATCGCAGTTCGACAAGAAAAACATGTGTCACGGGAGGCCAAAAATAGTCTTACCGACCTTGGGGGACTAAAACGTGTACTATGGTTTGGACACTAAAACCTTTTAGTTTTGGTGTTTAAGGTTAGGGTTTAGGGATAGGATTTGGGGTCTAGATTTCCATAAAAACATGTGTTATAGCTCACTTGTGGCAAAAAAATATCGTAACGGCTTCCCCGATCTAAAACGTAGGTGGTAGGTCGGATACATGAAATTGGCTATTTGGTCACGGAAACGTGTGCTATAGCTCGTGGGAGGCCAAAAACACCTTTAAGGTGCTTTGGGGACCATAACACGGGTGGTGGAACGCGTACATAAAAATAGCTCACGGGAGGCCAAAACAGCCTTACCAGTCTCAGTGGCCAAATCATGGATGGCGGACGGGAGGCACGAAATCGCTGTTCGATGACAAAAACATGTGTCACGGGAGGCTAAAATAGCCTTACAGGCCTCAGGGGACTTAAACGTGTACTATGGTTTGGACACAAAAAATATACTATGTGTGCAAGCTTACTATGGTTTCGAGACTCAATCTTCATTTTGCTATGGTTTGGACACTAAAATCTTTTAGTTTTGGTGTTTAAGGTTAGGGTTTTGGGATAGGATTTGGGGTCTAGGTTTCATAAAAACATGTACTATAGCTCACTTGTGGCAAAAAATGCCGTAACGGCTTCCCCGATCTAAAACGTAGGTGGCAGGTCGGATACATGAAATTGGCTATTTGGCCATGGAAACGTGTGCTATAGCTCGTGGGAGGCCAAAAACACCTTTAAGGTGCTCTAGGGACCAAAATTCGGGTGGTCGAACGCGTACATAAAAATGGTCGCTCGACCATGAAAACGTGTGTTATAGCTTACGGGTGGCCATAAACAGCCTTACCAGTCTGAGTGGCCAAATCATGGGTGGCGGACGGGAGGCATGAAATCGCTGTTCGACAACAAAAACATGTGTCACGGGAGGCCAAAAATAGTCTTACCCGCCTCAGGGGACTAAAACGAGTACTATGGTTTGGACAATAAAACCTTTTAGTTTTGGTGTTTAAGGTTAGGGTTTAGGGATAGGATTTGGGGTCTAGGTTTCCATAAAAACGTGTGCTATAGCTCACTTGTGGCCAAAAAAATGCCGTAACAGCTTCCCCGATCTAAAACGTAGGTGGTAGGTCGAATACATGAAATTGGCTATTTGGTCACGGAAACGTGTGCTATAGCTCGTGGGAGGCCAAAAACACCTTTAAGGTGCTCTGGGGACCATAACGCGGGTGGTCGAACGCGTACATAAAAATAGCTCACGGGAGGCCAAAACAGCCTTACCAGTCTCAGTGGCCAAATCATGGATGGCGGACGGGAGGCACGAAATCGCTGTTCGATGACAAAAACATGTGTCACGGGAGGCTAAAATAGCCTTACATGCCTCAGGGAACTAAAACGTGTACTATGGTTTGGACACAAAAATTCTACTATGTCTGCAAGCTTACTATGGTTTTGAGACTCAATCTTCATTTTACTATGGTTTGGACACTAAAACCTTTTAGTTTTGGTGTTTAAGGTTAGGGTTTAGGGATAGGATTTGGGGCTAGGTTTCCATAAAAACATGTGCTATAGCTCACTTGTGGCAAAAAAATGCTGTAACGGCTTCCCCGATCTAAAACGTAGGTGGCAGGTCGGATACATGAAATTAGCTATTTGGCCATGGAAACGTGTGCTATAGCTCGTGGGAGGCCAAAAACACCTTTAAGGTGCTCTAGGGACCAAAACGCGGGTGGTCGAACGCGAACATAAAAATGTTCGCTCGACCATGAAAACGTTTGTTATAGCTTACGGGAGGCCATAAACAGCCTTACCAGTCTGAGTGGCCAAATCATGGGTGGCAGACGGGAGGCATGAAATCGCTGTTCGACAACAAAAACATGTGTCACGGGAGGCCAAAAATAGTCTTACCGGCCTCGGGGGACTAAAATGTGTACTATGGTTTGGACACTAAAACCTTTTAGTTTTGGTGTTTAAGGTTAGGGTTTAGGGATAGGATTTGGGGTCTAGGTTTCCTTAAAAACGTGTGCTATAGCTCACTTGTGGCAAAAAAAAATGCCATAACAGCTTCCCCGATCTAAAACGTAGGTGGTAGGTCGGATACATGAAATTTGCTATTTGGTTACGGAAACGTGTGCTATAGCTTGTGGGAGGCCAAAAACACCTTTAAGGTGCTCTGTGGACCATAACGCGGGTGGTGGAACGTGTACCAAAAAATAGCTCACGGGAGGCCTAAACAGCCTTACCAGTCTCAGTGGCCAAATCATGGATGGCGGACGGGAGGCACGAAATCGCTATTCAATGACAAAAACATGTGTCACGGGAGGCTAAAATAGCCTTACAGGCCTCAGGGTACTAAAACGTGTACTATGGTTTGGACACAAAAATTCTACTATGTCTGCAAGCTTACTATGGTTTTGAGACTCAATCTTCATTTTACTATGGTTTGGACACTAAAACCTTTTAGTTTTGGTGTTTAAGGTTAGGGTTTAAGGATAGGATTTGGGGTCTAGGTTTCCATAAAAACATGTGCTATAGCTCACTTGTGGCAAAAAAATGTCCTAACGACTTCCCCGATCTAAAACGTTTGTGGCAGGTCGGATACATGAAATTGGCTATTTGGCCATGGAAATGTGTGCTATAGCTCGTGGGAGACCAAAAACACCTTTAATGTGCTCTAGAGACCAAAACGCGGGTGGTCGAACGCGTACATAAAAATGGTCGCTGGGCCATGAAAACGTGTGTTATAGCTTACGGGAGGCCATAAACAGCCTTACCAGTCTGAGTGGCCAAATCATGGGTGGCGGACGGGAGGCATGAAATCGTAGTTCGACAACAAAAACATGTGTCACGGGAGGCCAAAAATAGTCTAACCAGCCTCGGGGGACTAAAACGTGTACTATGGTTTGGACACTAAAACCTTTTAGTTTTTGTGTTTAAGGTTAGGGTTTAGGGATAGGATTTGGGGTCTAGGTTTCCATAAAAACGTGTGCTATAGCTCACTTGTGGCAGAAAAATGTCGTAACAGCTTCCCCGATCTAAAACGTAGGTGGTAGGTCGGATACATGAAATTGGCTATTTGGTCACGGAAACGTGTGCTATAGCTTGTGGGAGGCCAAAAACACCTTTAAGGTGCTCTGTGGACCATAACGCGGGTGGTGGAATCGCGTACCAAAAAATAGCTCACGGGAGGCCTAAACAGCCTTACCAGTCTCAGTGGCCAAATCATGGATGGCGGACGGGAGGCACGAAATCGCTATTCGATGACAAAAACATGTGTCATCGGGAGGCTAAAATAGCCTTACAGGCCTCAGGGTACTAAAACGTGTACTATGGTTTGGACACAAAAATTCTACTATGTCTGCAAGCTTACTATGGTTTTGAGACTCAATCTTCATTTTACTATGGTTTGGACACTAAAACCTTTTAGTTTTGGTGTTTAAGGTTAGGGTTTAAGGATAGGATTTGGGGTCTAGGTTTCCATAAAAACATGTGCTATAGCTCACTTGTGGCAAAAAAATGTCGTAACGACTTCCCCGATCTAAAACGTTTGTGGCAGGTCGGATACATGAAATTGGCTATTTGGCCATGGAAATGTGTGCTATAGCTCGTGGGAGGACCAAAAACACCTTTAATGTGCTCTAGAGACCAAAACGCGGGTGGTCGAACGCGTACATAAAAATGGTCGCTGGGCCATGAAAACTTGTGTTATAGCTTACGGGAGGCCATAAACAGCCTTACCAGTCTTAGTGGCCAAATCATGGGTGGCGGACGGGAGGCATGAAATCGCAGTTCGACAACAAAAACATGTGTCACGGGAGGCCAAAAATAGTCTAACCGGCCTCGGGGGACTAAAACGTGTACTATGGTTTGGACACTAAAACCTTTTAGTTTTTGTGTTTAAGGTTAGGGTTTAGGGATAGGATTTGGGGTCTAGGTTTCCATAAAAATGTGTGCTATAGCTCACTTGTGGCAAAAAAAATGTCGTAACAGCTTCCCCGATCTAAAACGTAGGTGGTAGGTCGGATACATGAAATTGGCTATTTGGTCACGGAAACGTGTGCTATAGCTTGTGGGAGGCCAAAAACACCATTAAGGTGCTCTGTGGACCATAACGCGGGTGGTGGAACGTGTACCAAAAAATAGCTCACGGGAGGCCTAAACAGCCTTACCAGTCTCAGTGGCCAAATCATGGATGGCGGACGGGAGGCACGAAATCGCTATTCGAATGACAAAAACATGTGTCACGGGAGGCTAAAATAGCCTTACAGGCCTCAGGGTACTAAAACATGTACTATGGTTTGGACACAAAAATTCTACTATGTCTGCAAGCTTACTATGGTTTTGAGACTCAATCTTCATTTTACTATGGTTTGGACACTAAAACCTTTTAGTTTTGGTGTTTAAGGTTAGGGTTTAAGGATAGGATTTGGGGTCTAGGTTTCCATAAAAACATGTGCTATAGCTCACTTGTGGCAAAAAAATGTCGTAACGACTTCCCCGATCTAAAAAGTTTGTGGCAGGTCGGATACATGAAATTGGCTATTTGGCCATGGAAATGTGTGCTATAGCTCATGGGAGACCAAAAACACCTTTAATGTGCTCTAGAGACCAAAACGCGGGTGGTCGAACGCGTACATAAAAATGGTCGCTGGGCCATGAAAACGTGTGTTATAGCTTACGGGAGGCCATAAACAGCCTTACCAGTCTGAGTGGCCAAATCATGGGTGGCGGACGGGAGGCATGAAATCGCAGTTCGACAACAAAAACATGTGTCACGGGAGGCCAAAAATAGTCTAACCGGCCTCGGGGGACTAAAACGTGTACTATGGTTTGGACACTAAAACCTTTTAGTTTTTGTGTTTAAGGTTAGGGTTTAGGGATAGGATTTGGGGTCTAGGTTTCCATAAAAACGTGTGCTATAGCTCACTTGTGGCAAAAAAATGTCGTAACAGCTTCCCCGATCTAAAACGTAGGTGGTAGGTCGGATACATGAAATTGGCTATTTGGTCACGGAAACGTGTGCTATAGCTCGTGGGAGGCCAAAAACACCTTTAAGGTGCTCTGGGGACCATAACGTGGGTGGTGGAACGCGTACATAAAAATAGCTCACGGGAGGCCAAAATAGCCTTACCAGTCTCAGTGACCAAATCATGGATGGCGGACGGGAGGCACGAAATCGCTGTTCGATGACAAAAACATGTGTCACAGGAGGCTAAAATAGCCTTACAGGCCTCAGGGGACTTAAACGTGTACTATGGTTTGGACACAAAAAATATACTATGTCTGCAAGCTTACTATGGTTTCGAGACTCAATCTTCATTTTGCTATGGTTTGGACACTAAAACCTTTTAGTTTTGGTGTTTAAGGTTAGGGTTTAGGGATAGGATTTGGGGTCTAGGTTTCCATAAAAACATGTGCTATAGCTCACTTGTGGCAAAAAATGTCGTAACGGCTTCCCCGATCTAAAACGTAGGTGGCAGGTCGGATACATGAAATTGGCTATTTGGCCATGGAAATGTGTGCTATAGCTCGTGGGAGGCCAAAAATACCTTTAAGGTGCTCTAGGGACCAAAATGCGGGTGGTCGAACACGTACATAAAATGGTCGCTCGACCATGAAAACGTGTGTTATAGCTTAAGGGAGGCCATAAACAGCCTTACCAGTCTGAGTGGCCAAATCATGGGTGGCGGACGGGAGGCATGAAATCGCAGTTCGACAAGAAAAACATGTGTCACGGGAGGCCAAAAATAGTCTTACCGACCTTGGGGGACTAAAACGTGTACTATGGTTTGGACACTAAAACCTTTTAGTTTTGGTGTTTAAGGTTAGGGTTTAGGGATAGGATTTGGGGTCTAGATTTCCATAAAAACATGTGCTTATAGCTCACTTGTGGCAAAAAAATATCGTAACGGCTTCCCCGATCTAAAACGTAGGTGGTAGGTCGGATACATGAAATTGGCTATTTGGTCACGGAAACGTGTGCTATAGCTCGTGGGAGGCCAAAAACACCTTTAAGGTGCTTTGGGGACCATAACACGGGTGGTGGAACGCGTACATAAAAATAGCTCACGGGAGGCCAAAACAGCCTTACCAGTCTCAGTGGCCAAATCATGGATGGCGGACGGGAGGCACGAAATCGCTGTTCGATGACAAAAACATGTGTCACGGGAGGCTAAAATAGCCTTACAGGCCTCAGGGTACTAAAACGTGTACTATGGTTTGGACACAAAAATTCTACTATGTCTGCAAGCTTACTATGGTTTTGAGACTCAATCTTCATTTTACTATGGTTTGGACACTAAAACCTTTTAGTTTTGGTGTTTAAGGTTAGGGTTTAGGGATAGGATTTGGGGTCTAGGTTTCCATAAAAACATGTGCTATAGCTCACTTGTGGCAAAAAAATGTCGTAACGACTTCCCCGATCTAAAACGTAGGTGGCAGGTCGGATACATGAAATTGGCTATTTGGCCATGGAAACGTGTGCTATAGCTCGTGAGAGACCAAAAACACCTTTAATGTGCTCTAGAGACCAAAACGCGGGTGGTCGAACGTGTACATAAAAATGGTCGCTGGACCATGAAAACGTGTATTATAGCTTACGGGAGGCCATAAATAGCCTTACCAGTCTGAGTGGCCAAATCATGGGTGGCGGACGGGAGGCATGAAATCGCAGTTCGACAACAAAAACATGTGTCATGGAAGGCCAAAAATAGTCTAACCGGCCTCGGGGGACTAAAACGTGTACTATGGTTTGGACACTAAAACCTTTTAGTTTTGGTGTTTAAGGTTAGGGTTTAGGGATAGGATTTGGGGTCTAGGTTTCCATAAAAACGTGTGCTATAGCTCACTTGTGGCAAAAAAATGCCGTAACAGCTTCCCCGATCTAAAACGTAGGTGGTAGGTCGGATACATGAAATTGGCTATTTGGTCACGGAAACGTGTGCTATAGCTCGTGGGAGGCCAAAAACACCTTTACGGTGCTCTGGGGACCATAACGAGGGTGGTGGAACGCGTACATAAAAATAGCTCACGGGAGGCCAAAACAGTCTTACCAGTCACAGTGGCCAAATCATGGATGGCGGACGGGAGGCACGAAATCGCTGTTCGATGACAAAAACATGTGTCACGGGAGGCTAAAATAGCCTTACAGGCCTCAAGGCACTAAAACGTGTACTATGGTTTGGACACAAAAATTCTACTATGTCTGCAAGCTTACTATGGTTTTGAGACTCAATCTTCATTTTACTATGGTTTGGACACTAAAACCTTTTAGTTTTGGTGTTTAAGGTTAGGGTTTAAGGATAGGATTTGGGGTCTAGGTTTCCATAAAAACATGTGCTATAGCTCACTTGTGGCAAAAAAATGTCGTAACGACTTCCCCGATCTAAAACGTTTGTGGCAGGTCGGATACATGAAATTGGCTATTTGGCCATGGAAATGTGTGTTATAGCTCGTGGGAGACCAAAAACACCTTTAATGTGCTCTAGAAACCAAAACGCGGGTGGTCGAACGCGAACATAAAAATGGTCGCTGGGCCATGAAAACGTGTGTTATAGCTTACGGGAGGCCATAAACAGCCTTACCAGTCTGAGTGGCCAAATCATGGGTGGCGGACGGGAGGCATGAAATCGCAGTTCGACCACAAAAACATGTGTCACGGGAGGCCAAAAATAGTCTAACCGGCCTCGGGGGACTAAAACGTGTACTATGGTTTGGACACTAAAACCTTTTAGTTTTTGTGTTTAAGGTTAGGGTTTAGGGATAGGATTTGGGGTCTAGGTTTCCATAAAAACGTGTGCTAT